>NC_069499.1:831227636-831568886 GCF_027579735.1 Bombina bombina
GGTATTGCGGTGTTTCCTTATTTGGACGATATCTTGGTACTTGCTCAATCTTTTCAATTAGCAGAATCTCACACAAAACAACTAATGTTGTTTTTTTTCAAAGACATGGTTGGAGGATCAATTTCCCAAAGAGTTTCTTGATTCCTCAGACAAAGGTCACCTTTTTAGGTTTCCAGATAGATTGTGTCCATGACTCTTTCTCTAACAGACAAGAGACTAATGAGATTAGTCTTAGCTTGTCTAAACCTTCAGTCTCTATCATTCCCTTCAGTGGCTATGTGCATGGAAGTTTTAGGTCTCATGATTGCAGCATCGGACACAATCCCCTTTGCTCATTTTCATATGAGACCTCTACAGCTTTGCATGTTGCACAAGTGGTGCAGGGATTATGCTCTGATATCACAGTTGATGTACTTAAATCCCAACACTCAACTCTCTCTGACTTGGTGGTTAAACCATCACCTTATTGTTCAAGGGGCCTCCTTTGTTCGTCCTTCCTGGACTGTGATCACAAAAGATGCAAGTCTGGGGGTCCCTGACAGCACAAGGGCCTTGGAATCCTCAAGAGGTGAGGTTATCAATAAATATTTTAGAACTTTGTGCTATTTTCAGAGCTCTTCAGGCTTGGCCTCTATTGAAGAGAGAACTTTACATTCGTTTTCAAACAGACAATATCACAACAGTGGCATATGTCAATCATCAATGGGGTGGACTCGCAGTCCTTTAGCAATGAAAGACGTTTCTCTGATACTTTCCTGGGTGGAATCCAACTCTCTGCGATTCATATCCCAGGTGTAGACAATTGGGAAGCGGATTATCTCAGCCGTCATTCTCTACATCCAGGGGAGTGGTCTCTCCATCCAGATGTGTTTTTCAACTTGTACAGATGTGGGGTCTTCCAGAAATAGATCTGATGGCCTCTCGTCTGAACAAGAAACTTCCCAGATACCTTTCCAGGTCCAGGGATCCTCGGGCAGAAATAATGGATGCTCTTGCAGTTCCCTGGTTTTACTAACCTGCTTACATTTTTCCACCTCTGGTTCTTCTTCCAAAGATGATCTCCAAGATCATAATGGAACAATCTTATGTGTTTCTGATAGCACCAGCATGGCCTCACAGGTTTTGGTATGCAGACCTTATCCGAATGTCCAGTTGTCAGCCTTGGTCACTTCCTATAAGACCAGACCTATCTCAAGGCCCAGTTTTCCATCAGGATCTCAAATCTCTAAATTTGAAGGCATGGAAATTTAACGCTTGGTTCTTAGTCATAGAGGTTTCTCTGACTCAGTAATTAACACTATGATACAAACTCGTAAGTCTGTTTCAAGGAAGATTTATCATATGGTTTGGAAAACCTATACAGGTGGCCCTCGGTTTACGCCGGTTCAATTTGCGCCGTTTCAGAATAACAACCTTTTTTTTCAGTCATGTGACTGCTATTGAAAAGCTTTGGAAAGCAGTGCACTATTTAAAATAGCCAATAGGTGGAGCTGTGGGCTTGTTTTGCAGAAAAGTTATGCAACTTGACAGCCTGAAATTGATCTGTGTACACAGAGCAGACATTGGCTATCGAGCAACAAGATTTAGCAGCCACTTCCCTATTATCTTCCTGTCCAGCTGCTTGAGGTGAGGGTGCCTAACTGCTTATTAATCACTGCCTTGCATAATATACTGCGCTTGCATATAGACAGCTGCCTTAGATTGCTCCTGTAGGGGGGTCGCAAATTTGCAACATAAAAAAACTTTTTGTTTTATACACTTGCTTAATGGCATCCTTAATGATGTGGGGTAGGGAAGCTGGAGAGTTTGCTGTGCGAGTAGGACTGATCTATAATCTGTCCCGCCTTGCCGCTGTGTGGAGTTTAAAAACAAAAAATACTTCCTATTCGGTGACGGGTCCTGCTTGCTACATGTGGTTTGAGTCACAGTACACGAGATTGCAAGCGGCAGCAACCGGGTTTGGCTCCTCAGACTGAACTGGTGGTGCTAAAGTGTGAAGTTGGAGAACTCTGTCTCAGTCTCTACTACAGAGAGCTCAACTTCCGCCCTCTCCTCTAGTTTTCTGGCTAGGGAGGCGGGTTATCCAGCTCAGCAGAGATGGCTGCTTGTTGACTTCCTCATAGTGGTCAGGTAAGTCTGTAGTGCGCAGGGTTTAGTGAGTCAGTCAAGTGGGCAGCTTTTCATAGTGGTTTAGAAGTGAAGTTTGAACTTAAGTAGTGCACTTGTCTTTTTACACTGCGGCTAGCCATTATGCTTTGTCGCAGCCAGTCGGTTAATTAAATTATTATAGGTATTAAGCAACCCTTTTCTTTCTATGAAGGCAGTGCTTACAGGCAACTTGCCCCTGTCCCATTGTTATTATCCGTCCTGTCACCCGCTTCCTACACCCGGTAGTTATTTGCAGAATACAGTAGTGACTAATAACCTGTAAGGTCCGCCTCCTGGTTCTGTCCCTGTATGACCCTCAGCCACCTGTATAGAATAGCCGTGTTAAGTTGGTAATTGTCAAAGGGGTATTGCTCTGGGATTTGTCATCTCACATGGGAGTTCTTCTAAACTTTAATGAATCTAGACTAGGGTTCATGAGCACAGCCACTGTTTGATTTGCTATGCAGCACAGCCACTGTTTGATTTGCTATGCAGCACAGCCACTGTTTGATTTGCTATGCAGCACAGCCACCGTTTGATTTGCTATGCAGCACAGCCACCGTTTGATTTGCTATGCAGCACTACCACTGTCGGGTTTGATATGCAGCACTACCAATGTTTGATTTGAATTTAGCTACCAATCAGCAAGCGCTACCCAGATGCTGAACAAAAAATGGTCTGGCTCCTAAGCTTACATACCTGCGTTTCAAATACAGATACCAAGAAAATGAAGAAAATTGACAACAGGAGTTAATTAGGAAGTTTCTTAAAATGTCATGCTCTATCTGAATCATGATATAAAAATTTGGGTTTCATATCCCTTTAACTAGCAATGGGATGTTATGTAATCAGGGGGGGGCGGCAAAATGTATCCTCGCCTGTGTGGCCAAAAATCCTAGCACCGGCCCTGATCACTGCAGATTGAAATGCATAGAATAGGTGCAGACCCAATATTATCTAACATGCTAACAATGCAGAGAACTGATTGCAGAAAAATGCAAGTAAAAAGGTTTTGTTCATTAAACTTAGTTTGATGATGATGCAGTCTGTTGTGTGATTATTTAATTAGGTGCTGTTAGCAAATGTTTTTGTTCATTAAATTTATTTTGATGATGATACAATCTATATTATTAGGTTTATAATGCTGTTTAGCATTTAAAGTCTTCATTTCAAAGCTTTAAAAATAATGTATTAGGTGTTACTTATGACAATTTTGAGAGGGGCCTGGAACCTAACCCCCTCACTTCCCATTGACTTACATTATAAACTGGGTTTCAATTTACAACAGTTTCGATTTACAACCATTCCTCCTGGAACCTAACCCCGGCGTAAACTGAGGGCTACCTGTATTTCATGGTGTTCCACTCATGATTATTCTTGGCATTCTTTTAGAATTCCTAGGATTCTACAGTTTCTTCAGGATGGTTTGGATAAAGGTTTGTCTGCAAATACTCTGAAAGGACAAATCTCTGCTCTTTCTGTCTTATTTCACAGAAAGATTGCTAAGCTTACTAATATTCACTGTTTTGTTCAGGCTTTGATTTCTATCAAACCTGTTCTTAAATTAATTTCTCCACCTTGGAGTCTCAATTTGGTTTTAAAGATTTTGCAGGCTCCTCCCTTTTGAGTCTATGCATTCTTTGGATATTCAACTACTTTCTTGGAAAGTGTTATTTCTTTTGGCTATCTCTTCTGCTAGAAGAGTTTCTGAATTGTCTGCTCTCTTGTGAGTCTCCTTATCTGATTTTTCATCCAGATAAAGCTGTTTTGCGGACTTCATTTAAATTTTTACCTAAAGTTGTGAATTCTAACAACATCAATAGGGAAATTATTGTTCCTTCCTTGTGTCCTAATTCTAAGGTCTTTACATTCTTTGGATGTGGTAAGAGCTTTGAAATATTATGTTGAGGCTACTAAATTTCAGAAAGACTTCTAGTCTATTTATTATTTTTTTCTGGTTCCAGAAAAGGTCAGAAAGCCTCTGCCACTTCCTTGGCATCTTGGTTGAAGCTTTTGATTTAAAGCTTATTTGGAGGCGGGGCAGTCTCCACCTCAGCGAATTACAGCTCATTCTACTAGATCAGTCGCCACATCTTGGGCTTTCTAGAATGAAGCTTCAGTTGATCAAATTTGCAAAGCAGCAACTTGGTCTTCTTTGCATACATTTACTAAATTTTACCATTTGGATGTGTTTGCTTCTTCTGAAGCAGCCTTTGGTAGAAAGGTTCTTCAGGCAGCTGTCTCAGTTTATTCTAGTGCCTATGATTTGAGTTTTTTGAATTTTTTAAAGAAAACTTAATTATTTTTTGGATTTAATTTCTCAGCGGAAATAGCTGTTTTTATTTTATCCCTCCCTCTCTAGTGACTCGTGGACTTACACATCTTGGGTATTATATCCCATACGTCACTAGCTCATGGACTCTTGCCACCTATATGAAAGAAAACATAATTTATGTAATAACTTACCTGATAAATTCATTTATTTTATGGTGGCAAGAGTCCATGAGACCCACCCAATTGTTTTTAGGTTACTAATCAGCTGATTGTTTCACCTGTGCTCCAGTTCAGAGATGCTCAAAATCTGGCCTGCTAGGGAGGCCCGAGGATAGGTTTGAAAACCAGTGATATAGAGTAACATGTCAGCCAAGTCTTAATGTTTTTAAAACAAGTTAACAACCTTTTTACTGCAGTCATTTATCAATAGCCAATCTGCACCCACCATTTGCCTTATTTGGGGGATCCAATTTGGGCTTTAGTGTGTAGACCACAATGCTAGCCACTGTCATAAAGTTAGTATAAAATGCATTGTTTTGCAGTTATTTGATAAAGCCACATAGGGACAAATATGTAGCAGAGTTTGCCTTGATAAGTCAGCAGGTGCTTTTCAAGTTGCGAGAATTAGAAATTGCTCAATTTGCAGAGCTAAATTACAGGGAAAATTTGGCAAAATAAATAATGAAAATATATTACTGTTATTTCATGAGAGGTCCTAAAGTTCCTTCCTATGTTAGATTTTATCTGGTTCAGAAATGCGTGTTTCTTTCCAATGTTGTGGTTTTATGTTGACTAAAAGGGAGCGACTGCATATGCTGGTCATGATTAGGTGTCTGAAGATAAATATGCCTCTCCCAAAAAAGTATTGGACAGGAACAAAGACCAAGGTCTACTAGACTCACAGGAAAATAATGCTTCCAGCTAAATCTTCCTAGGTGAGATGAATTGTGTTCTGTATCTTAGCAAGCTTATTTTTTTTCTAAGTTTGGCGACATACTTTAGAAATGTCTAAATATTGGCTTTAAAAAGTCTTATCACTATTTTCTGAGCAGAAGAAACTAAAGTAGCAGTTTGGTTTGTACTAGATACTTTCATGCCTCACTACAGGAGGAAGCAAAGATTCTAAAAACTTAAAAAAAACTCCCACTTTACTGGAAAGTAGTCTTATCTTTGCCTTTGCAGGAGGAAGGTGAAAATTTAAAAAATTAAGCATTGAGTAATAATTTTATCCTGCCCTTATTACTCGTAGACTCCATAGCTTGGGTATTACTTTCCCAGGAGTAATGGCTCATGAACTATCACCACCTTTATCAAAGAAAATATTATTTATGCTTACCTGATATATTCTTTTCATTCATGGTGGTGAGAGTCCATGAGACCCCATCCATTTTTGCCATAGAATTCTGATTATTTTTTTTATGTTTTTTTCCTCTTATTCTTTCCTACCCTTCTTTTTCTTGCTTGGCTATACATCAGACTAGTTTCCAGTAGGGTGGGAGGGGTTTTAAAGGGAAATGCACATACATAAATTACATCTTTGAATAGAAACATATTTGGAATATACATGTATTGGCAAAAATGCTTCTAGTAAAAAATATCACTTATTTAGTGTTAACATTTTTCTCTGCATGTGCATGTGAAGCATAGCTAGATATTCTCAGTGCACCAGCATTTTGCATACTGCAGCTGCTCAGAGCACTAGTAGGGCTTTTCCTTTTTTTTTTTCATGTCCGCAATTTACAAATTGAGTCACTGCCAGATGATACAAGCACCTCTTAGGCTGTCTGAGCAAGTGAAATTATTCTTCCCCAATGACTTCAATGGAGAGTGCAGAAGAAAAAAAAACTTTTTTTAATATTTATTGTAAATATATATTTTTACATTAACATTCAATAAATATAGAATGATATATTTAATAATAAAAACTATTATTTTTTCAATGTGTAGAACATAGGAATGTAAAATATGCGTAACGCGATTCACGTTTTGTGCTTTAGGTCTAACGCGGTGTTGGGTTAGTGCACATGCAGCATTACTAATCTTAAAGTGCGTTCTTCAAATAATAAATATTAAAAAAATATTAATTATTCAAAAATATACATACTGTAATATATAAATAATTATATATATATATATATATATATATATATATATATATATATATATATATATATATATATATATATATATACATACATACAAACTTGAAAGTAGTTGAGGAATGAGATCCGGTGTAAATCCCACAAAATCTGCAACAGTATAAGCCAGCATAAGAGATTCAAATTAACACCTTTAATAGTACAAAGACATAAGGTTTCGGCCACACAAGGAGGCCTTGGTCACATGTATAAATCACACACGACAAGCATAAAACCTAAACCCAAAGAGTGTCTTAAAGTGTCAGTAAACTTAAAAAATAATGTTATATAATTCTGCACATAGTGCAGAATTATATAACATTATTTTAGTGCTATTGTTATAAAAGCTTTTTTTCCCTTTGAATTTTTTAAAAATATGCCGCTTTTACAGACCCGCTCTCTGCTCTCTGCTGAGCGGGTCTGTTTTTTTTACTCAGCGCATCGGGCCAGCTGTATAGTCACAGCCTGGCCCGACCGCGCAATAGCATTAAGTGCAGCTCGCTCCTGCTCTGTCTGACAGTTGGGATCTAGGATGGCACGCTTGCAACTGGTTTATATGGACCCATTTATCCATAAAGGTATTATTTTTAGGTATCCTAATTTTATAGGCAATGGGAGATATTTTGTCAGTAATGACAAAAGGACCCTTCCATGATGGAAAAAATTTCTTCTCCTTAACCTGATCTCTTCCAAAGTTATAAAGATAAACCTTATCATTAATTTCATATTCTTTTCTGCAAGTTTTGATATCCTAATAGGTTTTAGCGGCAGTTGCAGCCTTCTCTATGTTCTTTTGAGCAAATGCAAAAGCATATTGCAGATACTTCCTTAAGTTTTCCACATATTGATGTGTAGTAGCAGCATTTATCAAGTTCTGGTCTGATGTATGGTACAGTAGATGTTGAGGTAGAACCATTCTTCTTCTAGTCATCAATTCAAAAGGTGTCATCTTAAAAGCACTTCTTGATGTTGCTCTTAATGCCATTAGGACTAGAGGTAATTTTATATCCCAGTCTTTACCTGTTTCCCTCACAAACTTTTTGAGGATTTTCACAATGAGCTGGTTGTAACGCTCTACGCCACCACTTGAGGCAGCTCTATATGCAATATGGAGCTTACTTTTACCCCTAGTATTTTCCACATTTTTGTCATCACTTCGCTAGTGAAGTGGGTTCCCCAATCGGATTTGATTCTCTGGGGTAAACCAAATCTGGAAAGCACGTGGTTGATGAGCAATGCTGCGCATGTTTCAGCACTATCATTAGATGCACTGATGCACTCTACCCATTTAGTGAACAGGCATGTTACTATCAACATGTATCTGTTACCTCTTGATGACCTAGTTACTGGACCAATAAAATCAATTTGTATTTTTGAACATGGCATTACCATCCCCCTTTTCTGCAATGGCGCTCGATGCGTTGGCGCAGTGGGTTGGAACTGTGGACAGATTAAACAACCTTGACAGTAGGTTTGAACATTCTTCAACATATGCGGCCAATGCGTAATCACGCAATATTTCATATGTTAATTTAGCGCCATGATGACCAGATTTGGGATCATCATGGGCATGTTGAAGCATGAGACCCCTGAACTGAGTAGGTACCACCCATTTGCTGGATACCAGTTTTGGAGGTTCTAATTAACAAACCATCCTGTAATTTGAATTGTGATTTGGACTTTAAGATTCTAAGATCTTCCTTGCCAATACCGTCCTCTTTTGAGATGGGGTTGTTTTCAGGATCTTCTATGTGTTTGTAGAAGATACCTATAATGGAATCTATCTTTTGACTAGTGATCAGGTCCTCACTAGGAGAATCCTGACTCTATTGTACCAGGTTAGGCTCACTTTGTTGTTTAGCCTGGTTTCTGGTAATGGCTTCTACCTGAATTGCACTCGTTAAAGTGGTCGATATTAAGGAGTTCTCCAGTTATGGCTCCTTGTTTGGCTAATGAATCTGCAAGATCATTGCCTTCCTTATCAGGACCTTGAATTCTAGAATGACCCTTGGTCTTTTTCCAGTGTATGGTTAAACCATTGGAAACCACTAACTTATCAATTTTGCAGAACAACTTGCCATGTTTGACTGGTTTGTTAGTTTTCTGCATGCCATTTCTTTTCCAAGCTGGCAGGTATTCAACAAAACTATCACTCACATAATGTGAGTCAGTAAGGATCACAAATTCACGAATACCTTGTTTAATAGCCATTTCAATGGTTTTTAGAACAGCAGTTAGTTCTGCTACTTGACTGGATCTTGGTCCAATGTTGAAACCTACAGAAATATTTGGAAATCCATTTGCCCAAGTTATAACAATGTCAGCGACTAATTTGCGCTCAATATCAATAGTGGCATGGTAAGAACAATCGTCAATATATACCCAAGGTAATGTTTGACAATGGTCCTCATTGTATACTTTATATGGGGAAAACAATTGTTCCTCCAGGAAATCATCTTCTAATAATTCTTCCCCCTGTGCGACTGGATTCTTTTTGTTTTTCTTATAGCGAATTTTTCTAAAGGCCAGCCTTGTAAGGAAAGAGTCCAAGCTGTTATGCGGCTGTTGTACAGGTTCCCATCTCTTATTCTCTCACTTTGCAGATATAGCAAAGGCTGGTGGGCCGTTTCTACAATAATTTTCTCGCCCTGCAAAACTTAATACCCAGTAGAAATAAAATGTAGTGATTGTGAAAAAGCCCTCTTATCTACTGTGTGGGCTCTACAATATTTCCGCAGCTACATAGCTGCGGAAATATTGTAGAGCCCATACAGTAGATAAGAGGGCTTTTTCACAATCACTACATTTTATTTCTACTGGGGATAAAGTTTTGCTCGCATAAGCAATGACTTTGCTTAGATTATCATGTTTTTGGTATAAAACAGCACTCATGCTTATGTCTGTGTAACCTGTCTCTAAGTAGAAAGGTTTACCACCTTCAGGGTACACTAAGCTAGGTGCTTGAGTGAGTTTTCTCGTCAGCTCTCTTACGGCTGTCTCTTGAGCCTCACTCCAGTGCCATTTCACATCCTTCTTTAGAAGATGTAGCAGTGGTTTAGCTAATTCTGCATAATTATCAATAAATTTGCGAGAATAATTCGTCATACCCAGGAATGATATTAATTCCTTTGTTAGTTGGGTTCTTAGAATTTATTATAGCTTCCAACTTTTTCTTGTGAGGATTTAACCCTTCAGAAGTGACTTCATGTCCCAAGAAGATTACACAAGTGCGGCGCCATTGGGCTTTTTTTAGGGATAATTTGACACCTGCCCTTTTAAGTTGGCTGAGGACATGTTTAAGTTCTGTGATGTGTTTTTCAAAGTCTGCACTTTTGATCAAAACATCATCAACATAGGATAACGTCCCCCTTTCCAGTGCATCAGGCATAGCCTTATGCATGAATACAGCAAATTCATGTCCTGAATTTATGTATCCAAACAGGAGCCTTTGGGATGCATATTGAACCTTTTGGAACGAGAATGCAAGATTATACTGGTCTTCCTCGTGTACCTTTATGGTCCAGTATCCCTGAACACAATCAATGGCAGTGAATATCTTAGATACCTGCATCTGCGCTAGGCACTGGTCAATGTATGGTACAGGCCAGCCAGACATGTATACTCGTTTGTTTAGCTGTCTTAAGTCAGCACACAAACGCCATTGTCCATTGGGCTTAAGAACACCTAGAATAGGATTGTTATAAGAGCTATGCACCTGTCTGATGATACCCCTTTCTTCCAGGTTCCTTATGATTTCTGCAAGAGAATCATATGAGGCTAAAGGAAATCTGTATTGTTTAACAAAGACAGATTGTGCATTTGGATCTGTTTAGATTCTTGCAATGTGCAGGTCTGTAGTCCCACAGTCATAAGAATCCCTAGCAAAAATATCCTTGTACTCCATCAGGAGTTTTTGTAGCTGTCGGCGTTCATCATCACTGGAACAGCCATTAGCTAAGGAGATTTGCTCTTCGACTATTTATTTGCTGAAATCCTGGAAAGATTTAAGGCTGTCCTAGAGGTGAGATCCCCTTGATTATAATTTACATTGCCCCCATGGTTCTGGGTATTGGGGTATTCTTGCTCTTTGATCGGCTGATCAAATACTAGGGAGGCTTCTTCAATTTTACAGATGCCTTCCTCTGAGCTGAAGGGATAAATAGACTGAATTGTAAACAATCCCCCTGGCTTAGATGCAAAGGATTGTTCTTATAACTGTTCTTCAGTTAAGTATCCTTTAGGTATTAGCCCAATTATATTATTCTGGAATCCAAAAGTGTAGTAACTAGATTCTAGAGCATAACCTATGGTAGTTCCCTTGGACAAGGTGATATCTTGTGGGGTCATGTTATGCACAATAATATGTATTGGAATAGTTCCAATATTTACCATAGGAGTATGGCTCATTGTTATACCCAGATTTTGCATTCTATGGGAGATGCATATTAGTGTTTTAGAAGTTTTTAATTTCTGACCCCTTTTTACCTGTAAGGAGAAGAGGAATTTATCAGCCCCAGCAGGGATTATGACTACTACTTAGGGGAGTCTGATTATCTGTTTGTAGATACAGAGTCATTCCTGAAATGAATCTCCACAGCATCTGGCTTCTCTTCCACCACGTGACAGTTATGTCTGGTGTGAGGTATTCTGGACCACTCATAATAAATAGGTTTTTGACTTTTGACCAAATTACATTATTTATGCAATAAATTATGGTACTTAGTCGCTTAAGGAGATCAATGCCAATTATTAAACGATCAGTTTGCAGATCCACTATGACAGAGTGTCTTATTACCCTGTTTCCCAGCTTTAGCTTTAACCATGCAGTACCCCAGACTTTGAGAGAGTCATCCCAACACCTATTAGTTAACCATCAAATTCCTTCAGTCTAGGTTTGTGGGGCGTTGGCTCATTTAACTGTGTAGTACCTGTGAATAAAATAGTTGCCTAAGATCCAGTATCAATTAATCCCATAGTAAGGTTAGTTACTGAATCCTGGAGCTCAGCTAATACATAATATCTCCCTGCAGTTTCTACCATATCACACATAAAATTAGCATGATTACACATCTGTGGGCTTCGCCACAAGTTACCTGAATCCGGCACGTTACCTGATGCAGAAGAATTTTCACTCTTACTGGTCACTTCCTCTATATTTGGGATTACTGGGTTCCTGTGTACTGCATTTGTGGGAATAAGGTTTAGGGAAAACTGCAAAGGAAGAGATTTGTTAGAGCTTCCAGGCTGAGGCTGCCTGTCATCACAGCTAGGCCGTCCGTTTCTGGGCTGTAGGGAGAGAACATGATTAGTGCTATTATTGACATTTATCATTTAATTTGGTATATCTCTCCCCTCTCTCTCAGGTAATACCTGAGTATTTATGACTGTGCCTGAGGTCCACTGTTGGTCACTGGCTGTACCCCTAAAAAAGGATTGTTATATTGTTGAGCTGTCAAAGCTTGACTCATATTAGTGAATAGTGTAGATAATTGATTTAACTGCGTACTAAGTTGGCCCAAGCTATTTTTACCCATGGACCGATTTTTTGATATTCCAGGGTACTGATTCCTGGATCCTTGTTTCTATTTTGAGGCGGTTGTCTTTGGGGTTCAACTTGTCCAGCGTTAATATCCTGGGGAGCACTATTTATTTGGGGTGTCTGGTTATTTTCGTCACTTTTGATACTTACTTATTTCTATGGGGATACCTATTTCCTTGTGGGTATTCATCTCTTTGGGGATAACTATTTGTCTGGGTATGCCCCCCATCTTGAGTATATTCCCTTTGCACCTTAGTCCTTGGTGGGGGAGGGGCAGACCCAAAACTTTGTGGGGAAGGCCTGTTTTCTCGGGCCACTTCTGCATAAGTTTTCTTTTTGGACTCTAAATTTAGGGGGCTTGGTGACACCCTAGTTTTTGCCACAATTTTAGGGCTGGGCCTTGGTTCTCTTTTAACCCCCTGTTCACCGGACTGCTGAAAAGAGTACAACTTGGTCAGCCAATCCAATGAACAGTTATCATCAGTCTCTAGCCAAATTAATTTTCATGTGCGCGGGCAATGCTTCATAAAATAGATTCACAAATTCTGAGCTCTCAAATTTGGGGTATGCGGCCATACTGTACGCACTTTTTAGTGCAGAAAGGAATTCTATAGGGCTTTGATTGGCGCCACATTTCAAACCGTATACAGCCGCTTTAGCAGCAGCGGTCGTGCGATAAAAAACAAACTCCTTTTTGCACTGTTGCTTTGTTTCACTCCAGGAATGGATATTCATATCCTTTAGTGAAGCAAAGAATTTGTGATGCTTACCTTCAAATACCCAGGGCAGAAATTAAATTTTTGACTGCTCACTATTATTATTTATTATGGATAAAGCATTTTCCTAGGCCTCTAAGTGGTTAATTATAGAAGTGGTTCCCTTTTTGGAAAATGTAGGTACTGCACCACTTAGGAATGTAATTATTTTAGAGGTGTCATATACCTTATTAGATGTATCTTGGGCCTTCCTAGGGACCTTATTTTTGGAGCTGGAGCACCCCCTATCTGCCCTACTTTTACTACCCCTTACGTACATTAGTATTATATGGGCTATCTGGGTAGCTGGTTCTGCCCTCTGACTCACTATTAAAGCTGCCCTCCCCCCTCTGAGGTGAAGGAATTTCCTGAGTTTAAAACATGAGGTGACTGCTTATTCGGGGACCTTTGTATAAATTCTTCCCTTATGTTCTGCAGTTCATTTAACATAAATTCTTTTAGGGTTTTTAAAATACCTTATCCTCATTATTTTCACTATTAATGGAGGGGATTTTATTATCGCTAAGCTGCCTTTTTTAATTCACTTAACTCTTTCTGTTGCTGGTTTTTAGCCTGATGATATTTCTCTCTTAATAAGAAATTTTCTTCCTGGCTCTCTGCAAGTTGTTTATTTAAACCTTCTATTTGGGCTACTAGATTTAGGTTATATTTGGTAAGGTGGCCATGTTTTGGGCAAACTCATCAATTTTATCCTAGACTCGTTCTGCCTCTTCCTCATCTAGTCTTAAGGAATAATTTTCACCCCTCAGTTGCTCCAATTGTGAGTTCTGTCCTTAAATCTTATTGGACATTTCATTGTTCATATAGAGGAGCAAACCCCAAGTTTTGAAAATTATCCCATCACGTTTTTTCGGTTTCTGAGGTTGGCCAAATTTTAACAACCCTTGAAATATTTCTCTTTCACCACACCATATATTATTTGCAATATTTTTTTTTATAATAATGTCTATTTACTACATATATATTATCTAAATTTGATAAAGTTAATAATCTTTCAGCGGTGCCTCCAGTTATGTTGATACGTCTCAGGAATGTCCTCCATGTTACGTATTGTAATTAGAATTATTAATAATTAATAGCAGTATTAAAATATAGTCATTGTGTCTATAAAGATAACTAATCAGAACAAAGGATTAAATATTAAGTTTTAATAATAATATTGTCAAATTTATAGATATCTCTATAGTGATATTTTGAAGTACACTACAGAGATCTCACTGAAGTGTATTGACAGTTCTGCTATATTAATTGTAGATATCGCTGACAATAGTTTTATACTGCTAATAATTATTAATATTCACAATTACAATACGTAACACGTTGGAGGACATTCCTGAGACGTATCAACACTATCCAGGGTGCTGAACCTAAAACAGGTCAGCTTCTAAGCTTTACATTCCTGCTTTTTAAATTTAGATAGCAAGAGAACGAAGAAAAATTGATAGTAGGAGTAAATTAGAAAGTTGCTCAAAATTGCATGCTCTATCTGAATTTGGGTTTAGTTTCTTTCATGTAATTAGCAAGAGTCCATGAGCTAGTGACGTATGGGATATACATTCCTACCAGGAGGGGCAAAGTTTCCCAAACCTTAAAATGCCTATAAATACACCCCTCACCACACCCACAATTCAGTTTTACAAACTTTGCCTCCGATGGAGGTGGTGAAGTAAGTTTGTGCTAGATTCTACGTTGATATGCGCTCCGCAGCAAGTTGGAGCCCGGTTTTCCTCTCAGCGTGCAGTGAATGTCAGAGGGATGTGAGGAGAGTATTGCCTATTTCTCCAACATTGGTGTGTCCGGTCCACGGCGTCATCCATTACTTGTGGGATATTCTCCTCCCCTACAGGGAAAGGCAAGGAGAGCACACAGCAGAGCTGTCCATATAGCTCCCCTTCTAGCTCCGCCCCCAGTCATTCTCCTTGCCGCTCTGAACAAGTAGCATCTCCTCGGGGATGGTGAGGAGTTTGTGGTGTTAGTTGTAGTTTTTTATATCTTCTATCAAGAGTTTGTTATTTTAAAATAGTGCTGGCTTGTACTATTTACTCTACAACAGAAAAGTGATGAAGATTTCTGTTAAGAGGAATATGATTTTAGCACAAGTAACTAGAATCCATTGCTGTTACCACGCAGGACTGTTGAAACAAGAGAACTTCAGTTGGGGGTAACAGTTTGCAGACTCATCTGCTTCAGGTATGACTAGTCTCCTTCTAACAACACAGGCTAATGCTAGATGACAGTCATTTTTCCCCTCAGGGAAAATGGTAAGCCATTTTTCTTTCACCTCTGCAAAAAAGATAACAGGCTTCCCCTTTTTGATTTTTATGCTGGTAGACACTGTTAGGGGCAAAATCGATTGGTTTTTATTACAATATCATGGCATTTGAACTGTTTTATAAGCTCATATACACTTGGGAACGTTTTTTATTGATCTGGCATGTTTTAGACACCTAAATCTAGTCAGGAAGGCCCCTTCACTCTAGTGTGCTGAGGGAGGAAGCCTCATTTTGGTGCTTCAGCTGTGCAGTTGATTTCAAGGCAGTGCATGCAGTTTTCATGTGAGAGGGTCCTGTGACTCAGAAATTGACTCCAGAAGGCTTATTTCTGTGGATGATTGACCCCTAAGGAAGGTAAAATGCTGCAGCAATACTGTAGCAGGGATTGTAGTGTATAAAAACGGTTAAATCCAACAATTAGCTCTGGTTTGCTTGTTTTAAGAGCTAGAGTCTCCATATTTGCTGTGCAATACTTTCTAAGCATTAAGACACTGGGGTCCAAATTTCATAAAAATCGGATATTGCCTTCATAGTTTTTTGAACATTCAGAAATAAAGTGTGTAATGTTATTATTTAAAGAGACAGTAACGTTTTTGTTTAAAATCGTTTTTATTGCATTGTTTGCCTGCCTAAATCTGTTTAACATGTCTATGCCATCAGATAACCTATGTTCTGTGTGTGTAGAGACAAATGTGTTCCCCCTTTGAGTGTTTGTGATAATTGTGCCATAGCGTCCAAACAAAATAAGGACAGCTCTGTTACATTTCATAATGTTGCCCAAGATAATTTATCTAATGAAGGTAGTGAGGATAATTCTACATCCTCTCCTTCTGTGTCTACACCAGCTTTGCCCGCGCAGGCGACACCTAGCGCACCAGTGCTTATTTCTATGCAACAATTAACAGCAGTAGTGGATAATTCTATAGCAAATCTTTTATCCAAACTGCCAGCATTTCAGAGAAAGCGTGATTGTTCAGGTTTAAATACAGATAAAAAAAGGATGAACAATCAGACGCTGACGATGTCTTATCTATTTTACCCTCACATCAATCGGAATTGGCTGTGAGGGAAGGGCTGTCTGAGGGTGAAATTTCAGACTCAGGAAAAATTTCTCAACAGGCAGAACCTGATATAGTAGCATTTAAATTTAAGCTAGAACATCTCCGCGCTTTGCTTAAGGAGGTATTAGCTACTCTGGATGACTGTGATTCTGTAGTAGTACCAGAGAAGTTGTGCAAATTGGACAAATTTTTAGAGGTCCCAGTGCACGAAGACGCTTTCCAATACCCAAGAGGGTAGCGAGCATAGTGGATAAGGAGTGGGAGAAGCCAGGTGTACCCTTTGCCCCACCTCCTATATTTAAGAAAATGTTTCCCATAGTAGACCCTAGAAGGGACGCATGGCAGACGGTCCCAAAGGTTGAGGGAGCTGTTTCAACACTAGCGAAGCGCACAACTATTCCTATAGAGGACAGCTGCGCTTTCAAAGATCCTATGGATAAAAATTGGAAGGATTGCTTAAAAAGATTTTTGTTCAACAAGGGTTCATCCTTCAACCAGCTACGTGTGTTATTACTGTCACTTCAGCGGCGTCCTTTTGGTTCGAGGAACTAGAATGGTTGCTCCAGAAAGAGACTTCCTATGAAGAAGTCATGGACAGAATTCACGCATTAAAGTTAGCTAATTCCTTTATATTGGATGCCGCTTTTCAAATAACGAAATTGGCGGCGAAAAACTCAGGTTTTGCTATAGTAGCGCGGAGGGCGCTTTGGCTAAAATCCTGGTCGGCAGATGTGTCGTCCAAGACTAAGTTACTTAATATTCCTTTCAAGGGTAAGACCCTTTTTGGGCCGGAATTGAAGGAAATTATTTCAGACATCACTGGGGGTAAGGGCCATGCCCTCCCACAGGATAGGCCTTTTAAGGCTAAGAACAAGTCTAATTTTCGTTCCTTTCACAATTTCAGGAACGGGCCGGCTAATAACTCCACTGCCGCTAGACAAGAAGGTAACGCGGCCCAGCCCAAACCCGCTTGGAAGCCCATGCAAGGCTGGAACAAGGGTAAACAGACCAAGAAACCTGCTGCTGCTACCAAGACAGCATGAAGGGGTAGCCCCCGATCCGGGACCGGATCTGGTAGGGGGCAGACTATCTCTCTTCGCTCAGGCTTGGGCAAGAGATGTTCCGGATCCCTGGGTACTAGAAATAGTCTCCAAGGGATACCTGCTAGAGTTCAAGGGACTTCCTCCAAAGGGAAGATTCCACCTGTCTCACTTATCTTCAGACCAGATAAAGAAACAGGCATTCTTACATTGTGTAAGAGACCTATCAAAGATGGGAGTGATAAACCCAGTCCCCTCCGGGGAACAAGGTCTAGGTTTTTACTCAAACCTGTTTGTGGTTCCCAAAAAAGAGGGAACTTTCAGGCCAATCCTGGATTTAAAGATATTAAACAATTTCCTCAGAGTTCCATCCTTCACGTGGCTCTTCCATTCGGTTTAGCCACCGCTCCCAGAATTTTCTCAAAGGTGCTAGGGTCCCTTCTAGCGGTCCTAAGGCCGAGGGGCATCGCTGTAGCACCTTATCTAGACGACATCCTAATCCAAGCTTCATTTCTTTCCAAAGCGAGGGCCCACACAGACATTGTGTTGGCTTTTCTCAGATCTCACGGGTGGAAGGTGAACATAGAAAAGAGTTCACTGTCACCGTCCACAAGGGTTCCGTTTCTGGGAACAATAATAGATTCTATGGAAATGAAGATCTTCCTGACACAAGTCAGAAAGTTAAAGCTTCTAAACGCTTGTCGAGTTCTTCATTCTATTCCTCAACCCTCCATAGCTTGGTGCATGGAAGTAATAGGACTAATGGTCGCAGCAATGGACGTGGTTCCTTTTGCTCTAATTCATCTAAGACCATTACAGCTGTGCATGCTCAATCAGTGGAATGGGGACTATACAGACTTGTCTCCCCAAATTCAAGTAGACCAGGTAACCAGGGACTCACTTCTCTGGTGGTTGACCCAGGATCACCTGTCTCAGGGAATGAGTTTCCGCAGACCGGAGTGGGTCATTGTCACGACCGACGCCAGCCTCTTGGGGTGGGGCGCGGTCTGGGACTCCCTGAAAGCTCAGGGCCTATGGTCTCAGGAAGAGTCGCTTCTCCCGATAAACATTTTGGAACTAAGAGCAATATTCAATGCGCTCCTGGCTTGACCTCAGCTAGCGAAAGCCAGGTTCATAAGATTTCAGTCGGACAACATAACGACTGTTGCATACATCAATCATCAGGGGGGAACAAAGAGTTCCCTAGCGATGAAGGAAGTAACCAAGATCATCCAATGGGCAGAGAATCACTCCTGCCATCTATCTGCTATTCACATCCCAGGAGTAGACAACTGGGAGGCGGACTATTTGAGTCGTCAGACTTTCCATCCGGGGGAGTGGGAACTCCACCCGGAGGTCTTTGCTCAGTTAACCCAATTATGGGGCATTCCAGACATGGATCTAATGGCGTCCCGTCAGAACTTCAAGATTCCTTGTTACGGGTCCAGATCCAGGGATCCCAAGGCGATTCTAGTGGATGCATTAGTGGCGCCTTGGTCGTTCAACCTAGCGTATGTTTTTCCACCGTTTCCTCTCCTTCCCAGGCTCATAGCCAGGATCAAACAGGAAAAGGCCTCGGTGATTCTGATAGCTCCTGCGTGGCCACGCAGGACTTGGTATGCAGACCTGGTGAATATGTCATCGGCTCCACCATGGAAGCTACCTTTGAGACAGGATCTTCTAGTACAAGGTCCATTCGAACATCCAAATCTAGTTTCTCTGCAGCTGACTGCTTGGAAATTGAACGCTTGATTTTATCCAAACGTGGGTTTTCGAATTCTGTGACAGATACTCTGGTCCAAGCCAGAAAACCTGTGACTAGAAAGATTTACCATAAAATATGGCGTAAATATATCTGTTGGTGTGAATCCAAGGGATTCTCCTGGAGTAAAATAAAAATTCCAAGGATTCTCTCCTTTCTCCAAGAAGGTTTGGATAAAGGGTTGTCCGCTAGTTCTCTAAAGGGACAGATTTCTGCTTTATCTGTCTTGTTACACAAACGACTGGCAGCTGTGCCAGATGTACAAGCTTTTGTTCAGGCTTTGGTTAGAATCAAGCCTGTTTACAGAACCATGACTCCTCCTTGGAGTCTAAATTTAGTTCTTTCAGTTCTTCAAGGGGTTCGTTTGAACCTTTACATTCCATAAATATTAAGTTATTATCTTGGAAAGTACTGTTTTTGGGTGCTATTTCTTCTGCTAGAAGAGTTTCTGAATTATCTGCTTTGCAGTGTAATCCACCCTATCTGGTTTTCCATTCAGATAAGGTTGTTTTGCGTACTAAGCCTGGTTTTCTTCCAAAAGTTGTTTCCAACAAGAATATTAACCAGGAAATAGTTGTTCCTTCTCTGTGTCCGAAACCAGCTTCAAAGAAGGAACGTTTATTACACAATTTAGATGTTGTTCGTGCTTTAAAGTTCTATTTAGAAGCAACAAAAGATTTTAGACAAACCTCATCTTTGTTTGTCGTTTACTCTGGTAAGAGGAGAGATCAAAAAGCTACTGCTACCTCTCTCTCTTTCTGGCTAATGAGCATTATCCGATTCGCCTATGAGACTGCCGGACGACAGCCTCCTGACCGAATCACAGCTCACTCTACTAGGGCTGTGGCTTCCACATGGGCCTACAAGAACAAGGCTTCTGTTGATCAGATATGTAAGGCAGCGACTTGGTATTCTCTGCACACTTTTGCCAAATTCTACAAATTTGATACTTATGCTTCTTCGGAGGCTATTTTTGGGAGAAAGGTTTTGCAAGCCGTGGTGCCTTCCATTTAGGTAACCTGATTTGCTCCCTCCCTTCATCCGTGTCCTAAAGCTTTGGTATTGGTTCCCACAAGTAATGGATGACGCCGTGGACCGGACACACCAATGTTGGAGAAAACAGAATTTATGCTTACCTGATAAATTACTTTCTCCAACGGTGTGTCCGGTCCACGGCCCGCCCTGGTTTTCCTAATCAGGTTGAAAAATTTTTTGTCTTTATAGCCTACAGTCACCACGGCACCCTATAGTTTCTCCTTTTTCTCCTAACCGTCGGTCGAATGACTGGGGGGCGGAGCTAGAAGGGGAGCTATATGGACAGCTCTGCTGTGTGCTCTCCTTGCCTTTCCCTGTAGGGGAGGAGAATATCCCACAAGTAATGGATGACGCCGTGGACCGGACACACCGTTGGAGAAAGTAATTTATCAGGTAAGCATAAATTCTGTTTTGAATGCAGTGATCTCCTTCTAAGGGGTCTATTTCATAGGTTCTCTGTTATCGGTCGTAGAGATTCATCTCTTACCTCCCTTTTCAGATCGACGATATACTCTTATATATACCATTACCTCTGCTGATTCTCGTTTCAGTACTGGTTTGGCTATCTGCTATATGTAGATGAGTGTCCTGGGGTAAGTAAGTCTTATTTTCTGTGACACTCCTAGCTATGGTTGGGCACTTTGTTTATAAAGTTCTAAATATATGTATTCAAACATTTATTTGCCTTGACTCAGAATGTTCAACTTTCCTTATTTTCAGACAGTCAGTTTCATATTTGGGATAATGCATTTTAATTTAACATTTTTTACCTTAAAATTTGACTTTTTCCCTGTGGGCTGTTAGGCTCGCGGGGGCTGAAAATGCTTCATTTTATTGCGTCATTCTTGGCGCGGACTTTTTTGGCGCAAAAATTCTATTTCCGTTTCCGGCGTCATACATGTCGCCGGAAGTTGCGTCATTTTTTGACGTTATTTTGCGCCAAAAATGTCGGCGCTCCGGATGTGGCGTCATTTTTGGCGCCAAAAAGCATTTAGGCGCCAAATAATGTGGGCGTCTTATTTGGCGCGAAAAAATATGGGCGTCACTTTTGTCTCCACATTATTTAAGTCTCATTTTTTATTGCTTCTGGTTGCTAGAAGCTTGTTCTTTGGCATTTTTTCCCATTCCTGAAACTGTCATTTAAGGAATTTGATCAATTTTGCTTTATATGTTGTTTTTTTCTTTTACATATTGCAAGATGTTCCACGTTGCAACTGAGTCAGAAGATACTTCAGGAAAATCACTGCACAGTGCTGGAGCTACCAAGCTAAGTGTATCTGCTATAAACTTTTTGGTATCTGTTTCTCCAGCTGTTATTTGTATTGCATGTCATGTCAAACTTATTAATGCAGATAAAATTTCCTTTAGTACTGTTACATTACCTGTTGCTGTTCCGTCAACATCTAATTTTCAGAGTGTTCCTGATAACATAAGAGATTTTTTTTTTTTTTTTTAAATCCATTAAGAAGGCTATGTCTGTTATTTCTCCTTCTAGTATACATAAAAGTCTTTTAAAACTTCTCTTTTTTCAGACGAATTTTTAAATGAACATCATCATTCTGATACTGATAATAGTTCTTCTGGTTCAGAGGTTTCTGTCTCAGAGGTTGATGCTGATAAATCTTTGTATTTGTTCAAGATGGAATTTATTCGTTCTTTACTTAAAGAAGTGTTATTTGCATTAGAAATAGAGGATTCTGGTCCTCTTGATACTAAATGTAAACGTTTAAATAAGGTTTTTTAAATCTCCTGTAGTTATTCCAGAAGTGTTTTATCTCCCTGATGCTATTTCTGAAGTAATTTCCAGGGAATGGAATAATTTGGGTAATTTATTTTACTCCTTCTAGACGTTTAAGCAAATTATATCCTGTGCCATCTGACAGATTAGAGTTTTTTGGGACAAAAATCCCTAAGGTTATGGGGCTGTCTCTACTCCTGCTAATGTACTACTATTCCTTCGGCAGATAGTACTTTATTTAAGGATCCTTTAGATAGGAAAATTGAATCCTTTCTAAGAAAAGCTTACTTATGTTCAGGTAATCTTCTTAGACCTGCTATATTTTTAGCGGATGTTGCTGCAGCTTCAACTTTTTGGTTAGAAGCTTTAGCGCAACAAGTAACAGATCATAATTTTATAGCATTATTATTATTCTATAACATGCTAATAATTTTATTGGTGATACCATCTTTTGATATCATTAGAGTTGATGTCAGGTATATGTCTCTAGCTATTTTAGCTAGAAAAGCTTTATGGATTAAACTTGGAATGCTGACATGTCTTCTAAGTCAACTTTGCTTTCTTTCCAGGGTAAATAATCATTTTCGTTCCTTTCCTCACAAGGAACAAAAGCCTGATCCTTCATCCTCAGGAGCGGTATCAGTTTGGAAACTATTTCCAGTTTGGAATATATCCAAGCCTTATAGAAACCTATAGCCAGCTCCTAAGTACCTATGAAGGTGCGGCCCTTATTCCAGCTCAGCTGGTATGGGGCAGATTACGTTCTCTTCAAAGAAATTTGGATCAATTCCGTTCTTAATCTCTGGTTTCAGAGACATTGTTTTCAGAAAGGTATAAAATTGGCTTCAAGTTAAGGCCTCCTGCTAAGAGATTCTTTTCTTTCCCGTGTCCCAGTTAACACAGCAAAGGCTCAGCATTTCTGAAATGTGTTTCAGATCTAGAGTTGGCTGGAGTATTTGTGCCAGTTCCAGTTCTGGAACAGGGGCTGGGGTTTTATTTTATCTCTTCATTGTACCAAAGAAGGTCAATTCCTTCAGACCAGTTCCGGATCTATCATTATTGAATCGTTATGTTAGGATACCAACATTCAAGATGGTTACTGTAGGACTATCCTGCCTTTTGTTTAGCAAGGGCATTATATGTCTACAATAGTTTTACAGGATGTGTATCTGCATATTCCGATTCATCCAGATCACTTTTAGTGTCTGAGATTCTCTTTTTAGACAAGCATTACCAGTTTTGTGGCTCTACCGTTTGGCCTAGCCTCAGTTCCAAGAATTTTTTTCAAAGGTTCTCGGTGCCCTTCTTTCTGTAATCAGAGAATAGGGTTTTGGTATTTCCTTATTTGGACGATATCTTGGTACTTGCTCAGTCTTCTCTTTTTCGAAGAATCTCATACGAATCGACTTGTGTTGTTTCTTCAAGTTCATGGTTGGAGGATCAATTTACCAATCAGTTCATTGATTCCTCAGACAAGGGTAACCTTTTTAGGTTTCTAGATAAATTCAGTGTATATGACTCTGTCCTTGTCAAACAAAAGAAGTTTAACATTGATATCAGCTTGTCAAAACCTTCAGTCACAATCATTCCCTTTGGTAGCCTTATGCATGGAAATGTTGGGTCTTAGGACTGCCGCATCAGATGCGATCTCCTTTGCTCGTTTTCACATGCGACCTCTTCAGCTCTGTATGCTGAACCAATGGTGCAGGGATTACTCAAAGATATCTTAATTAATATCTTTAAACCGATTTTACAACACTCTCTGACATGGTGGACAGATCACCATCGTTTAGTTCAGGGGGCTTCTTTGTTCTTCCGACCTGGACTATAATCTCAACAGATGCAAGTCTTACAGGTTGGGGAGCTGTGTGGGGGTATCTGACGGCACAAGGGGTTTGGGAATCTCAGGAGGTGAGATTTCCGATCAATATTTTGGAACTCCGTGCAATTTTCAGAGCTCTTCAGTCTTGGCCTCTTCTGAAGAGAGAGTTGTTCATTTGTTTTCAGATAGACAAAGTCACAACTGTGGCATACATCAATCATCAAGGAGGGACTCACAGTCCTCTGGCTATGAAAGAAGTATCTCAAATTTTGGTTTGGGCGGAATCCAGCTCCTGTCTAATCTCTGCGGTTCATATCCCAGGTATGGACAATTGGAAAGCGGATTATCTCAGTCGCCAAACGTTGCATCCGGGCGAATGGTCTCTTCACCCAGAGGTATTTCTTCAGATTGTTCAAATGTGGGAACTTCCAGAAATAGATCTGATGGCTTCTCATCTAAACAAGAAACTTCCCAGGTATCTGTCCAGATCCCGGGATCCTCAGGCGGAGGCAGTAGATGCATTATCACTTCCTTGGAAGTATCATCCTGCCTATATCTTTCCGCCTCTAGTTCTTCTTCCAAGAGTAATCTCCAAGATTCTGAAGGAATGCTCGTTTGTTCTGCTGGTAGCTCCGGCATGGCCTCACAGGTTTTGGTATGCGGATCTTGTCCGGATGGCCTCTTGCCAACCGTGGACTCTTCCGTTAAGACCAGACCTTTTGTCTCAAGGTCCTTTTTTCCATCAGGATCTGAAATCCTTAAATTTAAAGGTATGGAGATTGAACGCTTGATTCTTGGTCAAAGAGGTTTCTCTGACTCTGTGATTAATACTATGTTACAGGCTCGTAAATCTGTATCCAGAGAGATATATTATAGAGTCTGGAAGACTTATATTTCTTGGTGTCTTTCTCATCATTTTTCTTGGCATTCTTTTAGAATTCCGAGAATATTACAGTTTCTTCAGGATGGTTTAGATAAAGGTTTGTCCGCAAGTTCCTTGAAAGGACAAATCTCTGCTCTTTCTGTTCTTTTTCACAGAAAGATTGCTATTCTTCCTGATATTCATTGTTTTGTACAAGCTTTGGTTCGTATAAAGCCTGTCATTAAGTCAATTTCTCTTCCTTGCAGTTTGAATTTGGTTCTGGGGGCTCTTCAAGCTCCTCCATTTGAACCTATGCATTCATTGGATATTAAATTACTTTCTTGGAAAGTTTTGTTCCTTTTGGCCATCTCTTCTGCCAGAAGAGTTTTCTGAATTATCTGCTCTTTTTTGTGAGTCTCCTTTTCTGATTTTTCATCAGGATAAGGCGGTGTTGCGGACTTCTTTTGAATTTTTACCTAAGTTGTGAATTCCAACAACATTAGTAGAGACATTGTGGTTCCTTCATTATGTCTTAATCCTAAGAATTCTAAGGAGAAATCGTTGCATTCTTTGGATGTTATTAGAGCTTTGAGATATTATGTTGAAGCTTCTAAGTCTTTCCGAAAGACTTCTAGTTTATTTGTTATCTTTTCCGGTTTTTAGAAAGGCCAGAAAACTTCTGCCATTTCTTTGGCATCTTGGTTGAAATCTTTAATTCATTTTGCCTATGTTGAGTCGGGTAAGACTCCGCCTCATAGGATTACAGCTCATTCTACTAGGTCAGTTTCTACTTCCTGGGCGTTTAGGAATGAAGCTTCGGTTGATCAGATTTGCAAAGCGGCAACTTGGTCCTCTTTGCATATTTTTACCAAATTCTACCATTTTGTTGTATTTTCTTCTTCTGAAGCAGTTTTTGGTAGAAAAGTACTTCAGGCAGCGGTTTCAGTTTGAATCTTCTGCTTATGTTTTTCATTAAACTTTATTTTGGGTGTGGATTATTTTCAGCAGGAATTGGCTGTCTTTATTTTATCCCTCCCTCTCTAGTGACTCTTGTGTGGAAAGATCCACATCTTGGGTAGTCATTATCCCATACGTCACTAGCTCATGGACTCTTGCTAATTACATGAAAGAAAACATAATTTATGTAAGAACTTACCTGATAAATTCATTTCTTTCATATTAGCA
Organism: Bombina bombina; assembly: GCF_027579735.1. Classification (NCBI taxonomy): domain Eukaryota; kingdom Metazoa; phylum Chordata; class Amphibia; order Anura; family Bombinatoridae; genus Bombina; species Bombina bombina. Next base: position 831,253,290 of record NC_069499.1, read on the forward strand.
AGAGTCCATGAGGCCCGCCCTTTTTTGTGGTGGTTATGATTTTTTTGTATAAAGCACAATTATTCCAATTCCTTATTTTATATGCTTTCGCACTTTTTTCTTATCACCCCACTTCTTGGCTATTCGTTAAACTGAATTGTGGGTGTGGTGAGGGGTGTATTTATAGGCATTTTAAGGTTTGGGAAACTTTGCCCCTCCTGGTAGGAATGTATATCCCATACGTCACTAGCTCATGGACTCTTGCTAATATGAAAGAAATGAATTTATCAGGTAAGTTCTTACATAAATTATGTTATTTTTTTTTCTTTACAACATGAATAAGGGATTAAGGGTTTCCAAAACTGTGCAGTCAGTTTAGCTACCTGTTGCACTGGACTGCAATTGTTGGGATAGGCATAAAGGAGACCGCTATGTAAATGTTTCTGTAATGCAATCTATCATTGCATTTAGGTTATTTATTTTCTCAAAATAATGCAAAAGTAAGGATTTTTCTCATGTTTTTTTTTTGTCAGTTCTACAGGTCTTGAATTTCCTCCAAGATGTTTTTTTTTTCTACAGTATTATTCATCAGTTTTCTGAAAAAGTCAAGCTTTTACAGTTCATTTTAGCAGAAAATTGTTCTCTTCCCTGATAGTCAAACTTTGTCAGGTTTTAGAAAAAGCTATTACTTTTTTCAGAAACCTGGAATCTGCATTTTGTTTGTTGCTTTGCATACAGCTAAAAGTGCTTCAGAGCTGTAGTTTATATCTACTTCTCCTTATCTGATTTTCAAGCAGGATTCTAAAAAAAAAATAATAATAATAATTCCTGCACCATTCATTTTGGAAGAATTGTAAGATGCATAAAATACTTTGTTTTTGTGGACCATTCTGTTCCTCGAAATTGGACAAAAGAACAAAGATTCTGTTCTGAAATCACATTATACTGGAAATATGGATTTGATTGGACAACTGTGAACAGTAGCATATATTTTGTATTAAATATTATTGGTTTAATGTGTTTGTGGAGTTTCAGGACATTTTGTAACTAAGATAAATTATTAATCCAGGTTTCTTTTTGCCTTACTCATATCTTTACAGTATGAGAAAACTCAAGATGTATATTTCCTGCTAAATTGGTTTCTTCACACTGATTGTATTACACTCTAATTATTTTCTGTTCATTCTGGTTCTTACTTGATTCCTGAATATTAGGTTTATGGGAGATAGTAACTTTTTCTTGCATCACTCACCAAGTTGGATCCTGGCTTGGAGGGATGTAAACTAAAGCTGGCAGAATAGAAAGTATATATGAATGAAGGAGTGGTTCCTTATGGCTTCTGGGTCATTTCTAAAGGTACTTTTATGAAGACAATATATATATATATATATATATATATATATATATATATATATATATATATATATATATACTTTTTTTTATATATATTTTTTAAATGAGTTAGAAAACGTGAATAGGAAGTTAAAGGGTTACTAAAAACCACATTTTTTCTTTCATGATTCAGGTAGAGCAGGCGATTTTAAGCAACTTTCTAATTTACTCCTATTATCAAATTTTCTTTGTTTTCTTGCTATCTTTATTTGAAAAAGCAGGAATGTAAGTAAGCTTAGGAGCCAGCCCATTTTTGGTTCAGCACCTGGGTAGTGCTTGCTGATTGGTGGCTAGCTCCTGAGTGTACTTTCCTGCTTTTCAAATAAAGATACCAAGAGAATGAAGAAATTGATAATAGGAGTAAACCAGAAAGTTGCTTAAAATTGCATGCTCTGTCTGAATCATGAAAGAAACAATTTGGGTTTAATATTCCATTAAATAAGTAATATGTCCTCTGGGATAAATAAAGATGCAATGTGTATGTAGAAATGTCATGCTCATTGCAGTAATAGTAAGAGTTTATGTAACTCTTTAGCAGCTCTGCAGAAATCACAATGTCCTTTGTATCCTCTTTGCATGTAAAGAGTGGAGCTAACAAGAAAGGACAGTTTTTTTTTTAATTACTTTTTATACTTGTTTTCCTTAATGTATTTTGTTGATATATGGTGTGTATATTTTGTACTACAGATCTTGTTGCACAAAGAGGAGAACGGTTAGAGCTCTTGATAGATAAGACAGAGAACCTTGTTGACTCTGTAAGTATTAAGTAAATGGCAAAATATGTGGTTTGGATATTGCATGAAATTTTAATTTGATTATTGCATTTGTAATATAGTGGGAAATTGTTAAACAAAATACAGGTAATGAACTGAGAAAATGATAATATTTCTCCAATATGTGGTATAAAAATGTAATGTAACTATGCATTCTGTCTGTAGTTCTTTCCAGGTAAACCTGCTTAATCCTATATGTATATTTCTCTTGTTAAGTGTAGTCAGTCCACGGGTCATCCATTACTTATGGGATTATATCTCTTCCCCAACAGGAAGTTGCAAGAGGATCACCCAAGCAGAGCTGCTATATAGCTCCTCCCCTCACATGTCATACCCAGTCATTCTCTTGCAACCTAACTAAAGATAGGTCGTTGTGAGAGGTCTGTGGTGTTTTTAAACTTAGTTTATTTCTTCAATCAAAAGTTTGTTATTTTAAATGGCACCGGAGTGTGCTGTTTGTTTCTCAGGCAGCATTAGAAGAAGAATCTGCCTGCGTTTTCTATGATCTTAGCAGACGTAACTAAGATCCACTGGCTGTTCTCGCACATTCTGAGGAGTGAGGTAACTTCAGAAAAAGGGAATAGCATACAGGGCCCCCCTGCAAATGAGGTATGTGCAGTAAATTATTTTTCTAAGCAATGGAATTGACTGAGAAAATACTGCTGATACCAATGTAATGTAAGTTCAGTCTTAAATGCAGAGGTAGCGACTGGTATTAGACTGATGAGTGTGTGTACACTGAAGTATTTTTCTAAGGAATGGAATTTGACTCAGAAAATACTGTTAATACTGAAGTAATGTATGAGCCTTAACTGCAGTAAAAGCGACTGGTAGCAGGCTTATTAATAACACTTCATAACTTTTAAAATGTATGTTCAAAACGTTTACTGGCATGTTAATCGTTTTTTGTGAGGTACTTGGTGATAAAACTTATTGGGGCATGATTTTTACCACATGGCTAACTTTTGTTTCTGCATAGAAACAGTTAACTGAGCTTCCCCACTGTTGTAATATGAGTGGGAGGGGCCTATTTTAGCGTTTTTTTGCGCAGTAAAAATTCAGTCACAATCTTCCTACTTCATCCTCCATGATCCAGGACGTCTCTAGAGAGCTCAGGGGTCTTCAAAATTCATTTTGAGGGAGGTAATCAGTCACAGCAGACCTGTGACAGTGTGTTTGACTGTGATAAAAACGTTAATTATTAAATTGTTATCCGTTTTTTTGGGTATTAAGGGGTTAATCATCCATTTGCTGGTGGGTGCAATACTTTGCTAACTTTGTACATTTACTGTGAAAATTTGGTTGCTATAACTAATTTGGTTCATTGTTATTTCAACTGTGACAGCTTTTTTGTGCTTCTTAAAGGCACAGTAGCGTTTTTATATTGCTTGTAAAGTTATTTGAAAAGTATTTTCCAAGCTTGCTAGTCTCATTGCTAGTCTGTTTAAACATGTCTGACACAGATGAATCTGTTTGTTCACTATGTATGAAGGCCAATGTGGAACCCAACAGAAATATGTGTACCAATTGTATTGATATTACTTTAAATAAAAGTCAGTCTTTACATGTAAAGAAATTATCACCAGACAACGAGGGGGAAGTTATGCCGACTAACTCTCCTCACGTGTCAGTACCTTCGCCTCCCGCTCAGGAGGTGCGTGATTTGGTGGCGCCAAGTACATCAGGGAGGCCCTTACAAATCACTTTGCAAGACATGGCTACTGTTATGACAGAAGTATTATCTAAATTGCCAGAATTAAGAGGCAAGCGTGATAGCTCTGGGTTAAGGACAGAGCGCGCTGATGATGTGAGAGCCATGTCCGATACTGCGTCACAATTTGCAGAACATGAAGACGGAGAGCTTCATTCTGTGGGTGACGGATCTGATCCAGGGAGACTGGATTCAGAGATTTCTAATTTTAAATTTAAGCTTGAGAACCTCCGCACATTGCTAGGGGAGGTATTAGCGGCTCTGAATGATTGTAACACGGTTGCAATTCCAGAAAAATTATGTAGGTTGGATAGATACTATGCGGTACCGGTGTGTACTGACGTGTTTCCTATACCTAAAAGGCTTACAGAGATTATTAGCAAGGAGTGGGATAGACCCGGTGTGCCTTTTTCCCCTCCTCCCATATTTAGGAAAATGTTTCCTATAGACGCCACCACACGAGACTTATGGCAGACGGTCCCTAAGGTGGAGGGAGTAGTTTCTACTTTAGCTAAGCGTACCACTATCCCGGTGGAGGATAGTTGTGCCTTTTCAGATCCAATGGATAAAAAATTAGAAGGTTACCTTAAGAAAATGTTTGTTCAACAAGGTTTTATCTTACAGCCCCTTGCATGCATTGCGCCTGTCACTGCTGTGGCGGCATTCTGGTTTGAGTCTCTGGAAGAGGCCATTCGCGCAGCTCCATTGGATGAAATTATGAACAAGCTTAAAGCACTTAAGCTAGCTAATGCATTTGTTTCTGATGCCGTCGTACATTTAACCAAACTTACGGCTAAGAACTCCGGATTCGCCATCCAAGCGCGCAGAGCGCTATGGCTTAAATCCTGGTCAGCTGACGTGACTTCTAAATCTAAATTGCTTAATATTCCTTTCAAAGGGCAGACCTTATTCGGGCCCGGCTTGAAATAAATTTTCTCCTGTTAAGTGTAGTCAGTCCACGGGTCATCCATTACTTATGGGATATTAACTCCTCCCCAACAGGAAGTGCAAGAGGATCACCCAAGCAGAGCTGCCATATAGCTCCTCCCCTCTACGTCACACCCAGTCATTCTCTTGCACCCAACTAATAGATAGGATGTGTGAGAGGACTGTGGTGATTAAACTTAGTTTTTATATCTTCAATCAAAAGTTTGTTATTTTAAACGGCACCGGAGTGTGTTGTTTTCTTCTCAGGCAGAATTTGAAGAAGAATCTACCTGAGTTTTTGTGTATGATCTTAGCGGACGTAACTAAGATCCATTTGCTGTTCTCGGCCATTCTGAGGAGTAAAGTAACTTCAGATCAGGGGACAGCGGGCAGGTTCACCTGCAAAGAGGTATGTTGCAGTATATTATTTTCTAAGGAATGGAATTGACTGAGAAAATACTGCTAATACCGATATAATGTAAGTACAGCCTTAAATGCAGTAGTAGCAACTGGTATCAGGCTGATATGTACATATGTTTACACTTAAGTATTTCTGGGGAATGGCACTTCACTGGGAAAATACTGTATGCATATAACTTTTAGCCTAACTTGCAGTGTGAGCGACTAGCAGCAGGCTTTTAATGACATTTCATAAATTAGATTTTAAACGTTTGCTGGCATGTTAAATCGTTTAATTATCTGAGGTACTTGGTGAAAAATTGTTTTGGGTGTTATTTTCCACATGGCTGTCGTTTGTTTTAAATTAAAACAGTTTACTGAGCTTCCCTCACTGTTGGAGTGGGAGTGGGAGGGGCCTATTTTGGCGCTTTTACTACGCATCAGAAATTCAGTCACAGTCTGCCTTTTTCTCCCTGCATGATCCAGGACGTCTCCACAGAGCTCAGGGGTCTTCAAAACTAGTTTTGAGGGAGGTAATCACTCACAGCAGACCTGTGAGACTGTGCTTTGACTGTGATAAAAAACGCTTATATTTTCAATTGTTATCCGTTTTTTCTGATATTAAGGGTTAATCATCCATTGCTAATGAGTGCAATCCTTTGCTAAATTTGGTTTCTATAACTAATCCGGTTCATTGTTATTCAACTGTGACAGTTTTTGTGTGCTTCTTAAAGGCACAGTAACGTTTTACATATTGCTTGTAAATTTAGTTGAAAAGTATTTCCAAGCTTGCTAGTCTAATTGCTAGTTTGTTTAAACATGTCTGACACAGAGGAATCTCTTTGTGCAATATGTTCAAAAGCCAAGGTGGAGCCCAATAGAAATTTATGTACTAATTGCATTGATGCTACTTTAAATAAAAGTCAATCTGTACATGTTAAGCAACATTCACCAGACAACGAGGGGGAAGTTATGCCGACTAACTTGCCTCACGTGTCAGTACCTGCATCTCCCGCTCAGGAGGTGCGTGATATTGTAACGCCAAGTACATCAGGGCGGCCATTACAAATCACTCTACAAGACATGGCTAATGTTATGACTGAAGTTTTGTCTAAATTGCCAGAACTTAGGGGTAAACGAGATCACTCTGGGATGAGAACAGAGTACGCTGATAATGCTAGGGCCATGTCTGATACTGCGTCACAATTTGCAGAGCATGAGGACGGAGAGCTTCATTCTGCGGGTGACGGATCTGATCCAAATAAACTGGATTCAGACATTTCAAATTTTAAGTTTAAGCTGGAAAACCTCCGTGTATTACTAGGGGAGGTGTTAGCGGCTCTGAATGATTGTAACACAGTTGCAATCCCAGAGAAAATGTGTAGGTTGGATAAATATTTTGCGGTACCGACGAGTACTGACGTTTTTCCTATACCTAAGAGACTTACTGAAATTGTTACTAAGGAGTGGGATAGACCCGGTGTGCCTTTCTCACCCCCTCCTATATTCAGAAAAATGTTTCCAATAGACGCCACCACACGGGACTTATGGCAAACGGTCCCTAAGGTGGAGGGAGCAGTTTCTACTTTAGCTAAGCGTACCACTATCCCGGTGGAGGATAGTTGTGCCTTTTCAGATCCAATGGATAAAAAGTTAGAGGGTTACCTTAAGAAAATGTTTGTTCAACAAGGTTTTATATTACAACCCCTTGCATGCATTGTGCCTGTCACGGCTGCGGCAGCATTTTGGTTTGAGTCTCTGGAAGAGACCCTTGACTCAGCGCCATTAGATGAGATTTCACACAAGCTTAAAACCCTTAAGCTAGCTAATTCATTTATTTCTGATGCCGTAGTACATTTAACTAAACTTACGGCTAAGAATTCCGGATTCGCCATTCAGGCACGCAGAGCGCTGTGGCTAAAATCCTGGTCAGCTGATGTAACTTCTAAATCGAAACTACTTAACATACCTTTCAAGGGGCAGACTTTATTCGGGCCCGGTTTGAAAGAAATTATCGCTGATATTACGGGAGGTAAAGACCATGCCCTGCCTCAAGACAGAGCCAAACCTAGGGCTAGACAGTCTAATTTTCGTGCCTTTCGTAACTTCAAGGCAGGAGCAGCATCAACTTCCTCTGCTCCAAAACAGGAAGGAGCTGTTGCTCGCTACAGACAAGGCTGGAAACCTAACCAGACCTGGAACAAGGGCAAGCAGGCCAGAAAACCTGCTGCTGCCCCTAAGACAGCATGAAGTGAGGGCCCCCGATCCGGAAACGGATCTAGTGGAGGGCAGACTCTCTCTCTTCGCCCAGGCTTGGGCAAGAGATGTCCAGGATCCCTGGGCGTTGGAGATCATATCTCAGGGATATCTTCTGGACTTCAAAGCTTCTCCTCCACAAGGGAGATTTCACCTTTCAAGGTTGTCAACAAACCAGATAAAGAAAGAGGCGTTTCTACGCTGTGTACAAGACCTTTTACTAATGGGAGTGATCCACCCAGTTCCGCGGTCGGAACACGGACAAGGGTTTTACTCAAATCTGTTTGTGGTTCCCAAAAAAGAGGGAACCTTCAGACCAATATTGGATTTAAAGATCCTAAACAAATTCCTAAGAGTTCCATCGTTCAAAATGGAAACTATTCGGACAATCTTACCCATGATCCAAAGAGGTCAGTACATGACCACAGTGGATTTAAAGGATGCTTACCTTCACATACCGATTCACAGAGAACATTACCGGTATCTAAGGTTTGCCTTCCTAGACAGGCATTACCAGTTTGTAGCTCTTCCCTTTGGGTTGGCTACGGCTCCAAGAATCTTTACAAAGGTTCTGGGCTCTCTTCTGGCGGTACTAAGACCGCGAGGAATTTCGGTAGCTCCGTACCTAGACGACATTCTGATACAAGCGTCAAGCTTCCAAACTGCCAAGTCTCATACAGAGTTAGTACTGGCATTTCTAAGGTCGCATGGGTGGAAAGTGAATGAGGAGAAGAGTTCTCTCTTACCACTCACAAGAGTTCCCTTCTTGGGGACTCTTATAGATTCTGTAGAAATGAAAATTTACCTGACAGAGGACAGGTTAACAAAGCTTCTAAATGCTTGCCGTGTCCTTCATTCCATTCAACACCCGTCAGTGGCTCAATGCATGGAGGTAATCGGCTTAATGGTAGCGGCAATGGACATAGTTCCTTTTGCACGCCTGCACCTCAGACCGCTGCAATTGTGCATGCTAAGTCAGTCGAATGGGGATTACTCAGATTTGTCCCCTATGCTGAATCTGGATCAAGAGACCAGAGATTCTCTTCTATGGTGGCTTTCTCGGCCACATCTGTCCAGGGGGATGCCCTTCAGCAGGCCAGACTGGACAATTGTAACAACAGACGCCAGCCTACTAGGTTGGGGCGCTGTCTGGAATTCCCTGAAGGCTCAGGGATCATGGACTCAAGAGGAGAGTCTCCTTCCAATAAACATTCTGGAATTGAGAGCAGTTCTCAATGCCCTTCTGGCTTGGCCTCAGTTAGCAACTCTGAGGTTCATCAGGTTTCAGTCGGACAACATCACGACTGTGGCTTACATCAACCATCAGGGAGGGACAAGGAGTTCCCTAGCGATGATGGAAGTATCAAAGATAATTCGCTGGGCAGAGTCTCACTCTTGCCACCTGTCAGTGATCCACATCCCAGGAGTGGAGAACTGGGAGGCGGATTTCCTAAGTCGCCAGACTTTTCATCCGGGGGAGTGGGAACTTCATCCGGAGGTCTTTGCCCAAATACTTCGACGTTGGGGCAAACCAGATATGGATCTCATGGCGTCTCGCCAGAACGCCAAGCTTCCTTGTTACGGGTCCAGGTCCAGGGACCCGGGAGCGGTCCTGATAGATGCCTTGACAGCACCTTGGACCTTCAGGATGGCTTATGTGTTTCCACCCTTCCCGATGCTTCCTCGTTTGATTGCCAGGATCAAACAGGAGAAAGCATCAGTGATTCTAATAGCGCCTGCGTGGCCACGCAGGACCTGGTATGCAGATCTAGTGGACATGTCATCCTGTCCACCTTGGTCTCTGCCTCTGAGACAGGACCTTCTAATTCAGGGTCCTTTCAAACATCAAAATCTAATTTCTCTGAAGCTGACTGCATGGAAATTGAACGCTTGATTTTATCAAAGCGTGGATTTTCGGAGTCAGTAATTGATATTAGGAAACCTGTTACCAGGAAAATTTACCATAAGATATGGGGTAAATACTTACACTGGTGCGAATCCAAGAGCTACTCATGGAGTAAGGTTAGGATTCCTAGGATATTGTCTTTTCTACAAGAAGGTTTAGAAAAGGGTTTATCTGCAAGTTCTTTAAAGGGACAGATCTCAGCTCTGTCCATCCTTTTACACAAACGTCTGTCAGAAGTTCCAGACGTTCAGGCTTTTTGTCAGGCTTTGGCTAGGATTAAGCCTGTGTTTAAGACTGTAGCTCCACCGTGGAGCTTAAATTTAGTTCTTAACGTTTTACAGGGTGTTCCGTTTGAACCCCTTCATTCCATTGATATCAAGCTGTTATCTTGGAAAGTTCTGTTTTTAATGGCTATTTCCTCGGCTCGTAGAGTCTCTGAGTTATCAGCCTTACATTGTGATTCTCCTTATCTGATTTTTCATTCAGATAAGGTAGTTCTGCGTACTAAACCTGGGTTCTTACCTAAGGTAGTCACTAACAAGAATATAAATCAAGAGATTGTTGTTCCATCATTGTGCCCTAACCCTTCTTCAAAGAAGGAACGACTTCTGCACAATCTAGACGTAGTCCGTGCCCTGAAATTTTATTTACAGGCAACTAAAGATTTTCGCCAAACTTCTTCCCTGTTTGTCGTTTATTCTGGACAGAGGAGAGGTCAAAAAGCATCTGCTACCTCTTTATCCTTTTGGCTTCGTAGCATAATACGTTTAGCCTATGAGACTGCTGGACAGCAACCTCCTGAAAGGATTACAGCTCATTCTACTAGAGCTGTGGCTTCCACTTGGGCCTTTAAGAATGAGGCCTCTGTTGAACAGATTTGCAAGGCTGCAACTTGGTCTTCTCTTCATACTTTTTCCAAATTTTACAAATTTGACACTTTTGCTTCTTCGGAGGCTGTTTTTGGGAGAAAGGTTCTTCAGGCAGTGGTTCCTTCCATATAAAGATCCTGCCTGTCCCTCCCGTCATCCGTGTACTTTAGCTTTGGTATTGGTATCCCATAAGTAATGGATGACCCGTGGACTGACGACACTTAACAGGAGAAAACATAATTTATACTTACCTGATAAATTCCTTTCTCCTGTAGTGTAGTCAGTCCACGGCCCGCCCTGTTTTTTATGGCAGGTCTAAATTTTTAAATTATACTCCAGTCACCACTGCACCCTATAGTTTCTCCTTTCTCGTTTGGTTTTCGGTCAAATGACTGGGTGTGACGTAGAGGGGAGGAGCTATATGGCAGCTCTGCTTGGGTGATCCTCTTGCACTTCCTGTTGGGGAGGAGTTAATATCCCATAAGTAATGGATGACCCGTGGACTGACTACACTACAGGAGAAAGGAATTTATCAGGTAAGTATAAATTATGTTATCGCTGACATTACGGGAGGTAAGGGCCATGCTCTGCCTCAGGACAGGGCCAAATCAAAGGCTAAACAGTCTAATTTTCGTGCCTTTCGTAACCTCAAGGCAGGAGCAGCATCAACTTCCTCCGCTCCAAAACAGGAAGGAGCTGTTGCTCGTTACAGACAGGGCTGGAAAACGAATCAGTCCTGGAACAAGGGCAAGCAGGCCAGAAAACCTGCTGCTGCCCCTAAGACAGCATGAAGAGAGGGCCCCCTATCCGGAAACGGATCTAGTGGGGGGCAGACTTTCTCTCTTCGCCCAGGCTTGGGCAAGAGATGTCCAGGATCCCTGGGCGTTGGAGATCATATCTCAGGGATATCTTCTGGACTTCAAAGCTTCTCCTCCACAAGGGAGATTTCATCTTTCAAGGTTATCAGCAAACCAAATAAAGAAAGAGGCATTTCTACGCTGTGTACAAGACCTCTTTCTAATGGGGGTGATCCAGCCAGTTCCGAGGACGGAACACGGACAAGGATTCTATTCAAATCTGTTTGTGGTTCCCAAGAAAGAGGGAACCTTCAGACCAATCTTGGACTTAAAGATCCTAAACAAATTCCTAAGAGTTCCATCATTCAAAATGGAAACTATTCGAACCATCCTACCCATGATCCAAGAGGGTCAGTACATGACCACAGTGGACTTAAAGGATGCCTACCTTCACATACCGATTCACAAGGATCATTATCGGTACCTAAGATTTGCCTTCCTAGACAGGCATTACCAGTTTGTAGCTCTTCCCTTCGGGTTAGCTACGGCTCCAAGAATCTTTACAAAGGTTCTGGGCTCACTTCTGGCGGTACTAAGACCGCAAGGCGTATCGGTGGCTCCGTACCTAGACGACATTCTGATACAAGCGTCAAGTTTTCAAACTGCCAAGTCTCATACAGAGATAGTTCTGGCATTTCTGAGGTCGCATGGGTGGAAGGTGAACGTGGAAAAGAGTTCTCTATTACCACTCACAAGGGTTCCCTTCCTAGGGACTCTTATAGATTCTGTAGAGATGAAAATTTACCTGACGGAGGCCAGGTTATCAAAACTTCTAAATGCTTGCCGTGTCCTTCATTCCATTCCACACCCGTCAGTAGCTCAGTGCATGGAAGTAATCGGCTTAATGGTAGCGGCAATGGACATAGTACCATTTGCGCGCCTGCATCTCAGACCGCTGCAATTGTGCATGCTAAGTCAGTGGAATGGGGATTACTCAGATTTGTCCCCTCTACTAAATCTGGATCAAGAGACCAGAGATTCTCTTCTCTGGTGGCTTTCTCGGCCCCACCTGTCCAAGGGGATGACCTTTTGCAGGCCAGATTGGACGATTGTAACAGCAGACGCCAGCCTTCTAGGTTGGGGCGCAGTCTGGAATTCCCTGAAGGCTCAGGGATCATGGACTCAGGAGGAGAAACTCCTCCCAATAAATATTCTGGAGTTAAGAGCAATATTCAATGCTCTTCTAGCTTGGCCTCAGTTAGCAACTCTGAGGTTCATCAGATTTCAGTCGGACAACATCACGACTGTGGCTTACATCAATCATCAAGGGGGAACCAGGAGTTCCCTAGCGATGTTGGAAGTCTCAAAGATAATTCGCTGGGCAGAGTCTCACTCTTGCCACCTGTCAGCGATCTACATCCCAGGCGTGGAGAACTGGGAGGCGGATTTCCTAAGTCGCCAGACTTTTCATCCGGGGGAGTGGGAACTTCATCCGGAGGTCTTCGCTCAACTGATTCATCGTTGGGGCAAACCAGATCTGGATCTCATGGCATCTCGCCAGAACGCCAAGCTTCCTTGTTACGGATCCAGGTCCAGGGACCCGGGAGCGGTGCTGATAGATGCTCTGACAGCCCCTTGGGTTTTCAACATGACTTATGTGTTTCCACCATTTCCGATGCTTCCTCGACTGATTGCCAAGATCAAACAGGAGAGAGCATCAGTGATTCTGATAGCGCCTGCGTGGCCACGCAGGACCTGGTATGCAGACCTAGTGGACATGTCGTCCTGTCCACCATGGTCTCTGCCTCTGAGGCAGGACCTTCTAATTCAGGGTCCTTTCAACCATCCAAATCTAATTTCTCTGAGGCTGACTGCATGGAGATTGAACGCTTGATTTTATCAAAGCGTGGTTTCTCCGAGTCAGTCATTGCAAGTGGGTGCAATGCTCTTTTAGATTATTATACACACTGTAAAAATTTCGTTTGATTTACTGCCTTTTTTCACTGTTTTTCAAATTCTGACAAAATTTGTTTCTCTTAAAGGCACAGTACCGTTTTTTATATTTGCTTGTTAACTTGATTTAAAGTGTTTTCCAAGCTTGCTAGTCTCATTGCTAGTCTGTATAAACATGTCTGACATAGAGGAAACTCCTTGTTCATTATGTTTAAAAGCCATGGTGGAACCCCCTCTTAGAATGTGTACCAATTGTACTGATTTCACTTTAAGCAATAAAGATCATATTCTGTCTTTAAAAAATTTATCACCAGAGGAATCTGACGAGGGGGAAGTTATGCCGACTAACTCTTCCCACGTGTCAGATCCTTTGACTCCCGCTCAAGGGACTCACGCTCAAATGGCGCCAAGTACATCCAGGGCGCCCATAGCATTTACTTTACAAGACATGGCGGCAGTCATGGATAATACACTGTTAGCGGTATTAGCCAGACTACCTGTATTTAGAGGAAAGCGAGATAGCTCTGGAGTTAGACGAAATACAGAGCATACTGACGCTTTAAGAACTATGTCTGATACTGCCTCACAATATGCAGAAGCTGAAGAAGGAGAGCTTCTTTCTGTGGGTGATATTTCTGACTCAGGGAAGATGATGCAACCTGATTCTGATATTTCTACATTTAAATTTATGCTTGAACACCTCCGCGTGTTACTCAGGGAGGTTTTAGCTGCTCTGAATGACTGTGATACAATTGCAGTGCCAGAGAAATTGTGTAGACTGGATAAATACTATGCAGTGCCGGTGTGTACTGATGTTTTTCCAATACCTAAAAGGTTTACAGAAATTATTACTAAGGAATGGGATAGACCAGGTGTGCCGTTCTCTCCCCCTCCTGTTTTTAGAAAAATGTTTCCAATAGACGCCACCACACGGGACTTATGGCAGACAGTTCCTAAGGTGGAGGGAGCAGTTTCTACTCTAGCAAAGCGTACTACTATCCCTGTCGAGGACAGTTGTGCTTTCTTAGATCCAATGGATAAAAAGTTAGAGGGTTACCTTAAGAAAATGTTTATTCAACATGGTTTTATCCTACAGCCCCTTGCATACATTGCGCCTGTCACTGCTGCTGCGGCGTTCTGGTTTGAGTCTCTGGAAGAGGCTTTACAGGTAGCGGCTCCATTGGATGAAATACTTGACAAGCTTAGAGCACTTAAGCTAGCCAATTCTTTTGTTTCTGATGCCATTGTTAATTTGAGTAAACTAACGGCTAAGAATTCTGGTTTTGCTATCCAGGCACGCAGAGCGCTATGGCTTAAATCATGGTCAGCTGACGTTACTTCAAAATCGAAGCTGCTTAACATTCCCTTCAAGGGGCAGACCCTATTCGGGCCTGGTTTGAAGGAGATTATTGCTGATATCACTGGAGAGAAAGGTCATGCCCTTCCTCAGTATAGGTCCAAACTAAGGGCCAAACAGTCTAATTTTCGTGCCTTTCGAAACTTCAAGGCAAGTGCGGCATCAACTTCCTCTAATGCAAAACAAGAGGGAACTTTTGCTCAGTCCAAGACGGTCTGGAGACCTAACCAGACCTGGAACAAGGGTAAGCAGGCCAAAAAGCCTGCTGCTGCCTCTAAGACAGCATGAAGGAACGGCCCCCTATCCGTTAACGGATCTAGTAGGGGGCAGACTTTCGCTCTTCGCCCAGGCGTGGGCAAGAGATGTCCAGGATCCCTGGGCGTTGGAAATTATATCCCAGGTATATCTTCTGGACTTCAAGGCTTCCCCCCCCCAAAAGGGAGATTTCACCTTTCACAATTATCTGCAAACCAGATAAAGAGAGAGGCATTCTTACACTGTGTACAAGACCTCCTAGTTATGGGAGTGATCCATCCAGTCCCAAAGGAGGAACAGGGACAGGGATTTTACTCAAATCTGTTTGTGGTTCCCAAAAAAGAGGGAACCTTCAGACCAATTTTGGATCTAAAGATCTTAAACAAATTCCTCAGCGTTCCATCATTCAAGATGGAGACTATTCGTACCATCCTACCTATGATCCAGGAGGGTCAATACATGACTACAGTGGATTTAAAGGATGCTTATCTGCACATTCCGATACACAAAGATCATCATCGGTTTCTCAGGTTTGCCTTCCTAGACAGGCACTACCAGTTTGTAGCTCTTCCCTTTGGGTTAGCTACAGCCCCAAGAATTTTTACAAAGGTTCTGGGGTCGCTTCTGGCGGTCCTAAGGCCACGGGGCATAGCAGTGGCCCCTTATTTAGATGACATCCTGATTCAGGCGTCAAACTTCCAAATTGCCAAGTCTCATACGGACATAGTGTTTGCATTTCTGAGGTCGCATGGGTGGAAGGTGAACGAGAAAAAGAGTTCTCTATCCCCCCTCACAAGAGTTTCCTTCCTAGGGACTCTGATAGATTCTGTAGAAATGAAAATTTACCTGACGGAGTCCAGGTTATCAAATCTTCTAAATTCCTGCCGTGTTCTTTATTCCATTCCTCGCCCTTCGGTGGCTCAGTGCATGGAAGTAATCGGCTTAATGGTAGCGGCAATGGACATAGTGCCGTTTGCATGCCTACATCTCAGACCGCTGCAACTATGCATGCTCAGTCAGTGCAATGGGGATTACACAGATTTGTCCCCTTTACTGAATCTGGCCTCATCTAGCGACAATGAGGTTCATCAGATTTCAGTCGGACAACATCACGACTGTGGCTTACATCAACCATCAAGGGGGAACAAGGAGTTCCCTAGCGATGTTAGAAGTCTCAAAGATAATTCGCTGGGCAGAGATTCACTCTTGCCACCTATCAGCTATCCATATCCCAGGTGTAGAGAACTGGGAGGCGGATTTTCTAAGTCGACAGACTTTTCATCCGGGGGAGTGGGAACTCCATCCGGAGGTGTTTGCACCATTGGTTCTTCATTGGGGCGAACCAGAACTGGATCTCATGGCGTCTCGCCAGAACGCCAAGCTTCCTTGTTACAGATCCAGGTCCAGGGACCCCAAGGCAACGCTGATAGATGCTCTAGCAGCGCCTTGGTCCTTCAACCTGGCTTATGTGTTTCCACCGTTTCCTCTGCTCCCTCGTCTGATTGCCAAAATCAAGCAGGAGAGAGCATCGGTGATCTTGATAGCGCCTGCACGGCCACGCAGGACTTGGTATGCAGATCTGGTGGACATGTTATCCTTTCCACCATGGACTCTGCCGCTGAGACAGGACCTTCTACTTCAAGGTCCTTTCAACCATCCAAATCTAATTTCTCTGAGGCTGACTGCCTGGAGATTGAACGCTTGATTTTATCAAAGCGTGGTTTCTCCGAGTCAGTCATTGATACCTTAATTCAGGCACGGAAGCCTGTCACCAGGAAAATCTATCATAAAATATGGCGTAAATATCTTTATTGGTGTGAATCTAAGGGCTACTCATGGAGTAAGGTCAGGATTCCCAGGATATTATCTTTTCTCCAAGAAGGATTGGAGAAAGGATTGTCAGCTAGTTCCTTAAAGGGACAGATTTCTGCGCTATCTATTCTTTTGCACAAGCGTCTGGCGGATGTCCCAGACGTTCAGGCATTTTGTCAGGCTTTAGTTAGAATCAAGCCTGTGTTTAAACCTGTTGCTCCACCTTGGAGCTTAAATTTGGTTCTTAAAGTTCTTCAGGGGGTTCCGTTTGAACCTCTTCATTCCATAGATATCAAACTTTTATCTTGGAAAGTTCTTTTTTTGGTAGCTATTTCCTCGGCTCGTAGAGTTTCCGAGTTATCTGCCTTACAATGTGATTCTCCTTATCTGATCTTCCATGCAGATAAGGTAGTTCTGCGTACCAAACCTGGGTTTTTACCTAAGGTGGTATCTAATAAGAATATCAATCAAGAGATTGTTGTTCCGTCTTTGTGTCCTAATCCTTCTTCAAAGAAGGAGCTTCTATTACACAATCTGGACGTGGTTCGTGCTTTAAAGTTTTACTTTACAAGCTACTAAAGATTTTCGTCAAACATCTGCTTTGTTTGTTGTCTACTCTGGACAGAGGAGAGGTCAAAAGGCTTCGCCAACCTCTCTTTCTTTTTGGCTAAGAAGCATAATCCGCTTAGCCTGTGAGACTGCTGCTGGCCAGCAGCCTCCAGAAAGGATTACAGATCATTCTACTAGAGCTGTGGCTTCCACATGGGCCTTTAAAAATGAGGCTTCTGTTGAACAGATTTGCAAGGCGGCGACTTGGTCTTCGCTTCATACTTTTTCAAATTTTACAAATTTGATACTTTTGCTTCTTCGGAGGCTATTTTTGGGAGAAAGGTTTTACAGGCAGTGGTACCTTCTGTTTAAGTACCTGCCTTGTCCCTCCCTTCATCCGTGTACTTTAGCTTTGGTATTGGTATCCCACAAGTAATGGATGATCCGTGGACTGGATACACCTTACAAGAGAAAACATAATTTATGCTTACCTGATAAATTTATTTCTCTTGTGGTGTATCCAGTCCAAGGCCCGCCCTGTAATTTTAAGGCAGGTATTTTTTTATTTTAATCTACAGTCACCACTGCACCCTGTGGTTTCTCCTTTCTCTGCTTGTTTTCGGTCGAATGACTGGATATGGCAGTGAGGGGAGGAGCTATATAGACAGCTCTGCTGTGGGTGTCCTCTTGCAACTTCCTGTTGGGAATGAGAATATCCCACAAGTAATGGATGATCCGTGGACTGGATACACACCACAAGATAAATACATTTATCAGGTAAGCATAAATTATGTTTTTTGGGGTTTCATAACAATTTAAACCTTCATGATTCAAATATAGAATGTAGTTTTAAACAACTTCCCAATTTACTTCTATTATCAAATTTGCGTGGATTTTTTGGTATCCTTTTTGAGAGCAGGCTTAGGTAGGTAGTCTTAGGAGCAGCAATGCACTGCTGGGAGCTAGCTGCTGATTGGTGGCGGCACATATATGTCTTTTGCCATTGGCTCGCCAGATGTGTTTAGCTACCTCCCAATACTACACTGCTGCTCCTGATACCAAAAGAAAGAAGCAAATTTGATAATAGAAGTAAATTGGAAATGTGTTGAATCTTTCATGCTCTATCTGAATCTTGACATTTTTTAATTTTGACTTAATTGTCCTTTTATAACTTAAAATTGTCATTGTGTGTGATGGTTCTTCTTTGAAACTTTCTTTTTCAGGCGGCATTTAATCTGGGCTAAATCATAAGGTTATCTTGGCTTGGTCATATTAAAGAAGCTTGAAAGTCAAAATTGAACCTTTATGTATCATAGAGAGTTTGCTGTTTTAAACACTGGTATTTACTTTATATTGGCAAGTTGTATTGCAGGGGTTTAAGCACACAGTTTTGTACAAACAATAACGCAATAATAAATTGCCCTAGGATATTACAGCGTATTCTTTGTTGTGCTTTTATGTCCATGTAATTAAAGGGACATAAACCCCCACATTTTTCATTCACGATTCAGAACATAACATTTTAAACAACTTTCTAATTTCCTTCTATAATCATATTTTCTTTGCTTTCTTGTTATCCTTTGTTGGAAAAACAGGGATGTTGGCTCAGGAGTGTACACGTGTCTAAAGCACTAGATGGCAGCATTATTTCCTGTCATGTAAGTGCTTCAGACCCTTTAGAGTGTTCCCTCTAAAGCCAGTTTTGTGAGCGGCTCAGCGGCCCAGTAGGGAAACAGTTAATTAGAGCAATTAGTAAACCCTACGTAATGCAGACTGCAAGGTGTTTCACTGCTGGGCCGCTCACAAAACTGGCCTTACAGGAAACACTGCTCCAGACATGTGCATGCAACCTATCTAGATATCTCTTCAACAAAGAATAATGAGAGAACAAAGATAATTTGATAATAGAATTAGAAACTTTTTTTTTTTAAATGTTATTCTTTATCTGAATCGTGAAAGAAAAATTTGGGGGTTTATGTCCCTTCAACTATGTGGGTTTTTTTTATACCCCTTTAAAATGTACATTCATCTTATTAAAAAGTTCCCTGCTACCTTTATGAGAACGCTTTTGCAAAATGCAAACACTCTAAATTTCACTAAAATGCTGAACACGGTTGCTGGAAACAGCTGTTCATCGTTTTCTAATTCTAGTATTGCACCCTATAACTTATGCAGTATTATTAACCTATACAAAATAGAACCTAATGTCTCATTGAGAAACAACAAGCTGAAAATTGTTTGAGCATGTTTTAGTTATAAACCCATCAGTTAATATTATGTGTTGTCCTCATTTTGCACAGTTGTTTTATGATTTTTTTTTTTATTATTATTATGATTTTTTTTTTTCTTCCAGTCAGTGACCTTTAAAACCACAAGCAGAAACCTGGCCCGAGCTATGTGTATGAAGAATTTGAAGCTGACCATTATCATTGTTATCGTAACAATAGTAAGTGTTTATCTGACTCCCATATTGGTGTGTTAAAATGTATATGTGATCTATGAATATTAAAAACAGGGGCACTTTCATTCATGAAAGTTTACATTGCACCGGATTTTACAAATACTTACCTTCTTCTCCTGAAATACTGGATCACCTATCGCCCCGCCTGCTTCTTCCCTCTGTACTAACACAGCAATGACGAAACCGGCTTCCTCCAATCACGGCGTGGCCTTTCCAGATAAACGCTCCTGGGGGGGAAGCCGTGATTGGAGAGAGATGATTTTGTCATTGCTGACGAAGTACAGAGGACCTGCAGGCATGGGATTGGCGATCCGGTGTTTCAGGAGAAGAAGGTAGCATTTGTAAAATCTGCTGCAATGTAAACTTTCATGATTTTTTTTAAAAACCGGGCACTGATTCATGAAAGTTGACATTCACTTTATGTAATAATAAAAAAAAACCACCACCCCCCTGATTGCATATTTCAGCAGTCCCTGTCCAGCTTATACTTGTAGGAGCACCTTTTGCATGTATTACAGCAGCAAGTCTTTGTGAATAAGTCTCTATTAAAGGGACAGTCTACACCAGAATTTTTATTGTTTTAAAAGATAGATAATCCTTGTATTTACCATTCCCCAGTTTTGCATAACTAACACAGTTATATTAATATACTTTTAACCTCTGTGATTATCTTGTATCTAAGCCTCTGCAAACTGCCCCTTTATTTCAGTTCTTTTGACAGACTTGCAGTTTAGGCAATCAGTGCCGTCTCCCAGATAACTTCACGTGCACGAGCACAGTGTTATCTATATGAAAAACATGAACTAACACCCTCTAGTGGCGAAAAACTGTTAAAATGCATGCTAAAAAGAGGTGGCCTTCAAGGTCTAAGAAATTAGCATATGAACCTCCTAGGTTAAGCTTTCAACTAAGAATACCAGGAGAACAAAGCAAAATTGGTGATAAAAGTAAATTGGAAAATTGTTTAAAATGACATGCCCTATCGGAATCATGAAAGTTTATTTTGGCCTAGACTGTCCATTTTAATTTTGCACATTTAGTCTTTGGAATTTTATCCCAATCTTCTTTGCAAAAAAATGTAAGTTCCTTCAGATTGTATGAGGATCTTATGTGTACAGCTCTCTTTAGGTTACTCCACAGGTTTTTAATGGAATTGGGGTCTGGGTTCTGACTGGGCCATTCTAAGACTTTGATTTTCCTTTTCTGAATCCATTACTTAGTCGACTTGAATCTGTGCTTTGGGTCATTGTCAAGTTGAAATGTGAAATTCCTCTTTATCTTCAGCTTTCTGACAGAGAAAAGCAGGTTTTGTGTCAATATATCTTGATATTTGGAGCTATTCATTTTCCCATCTATCTTGAAAAGAGCCCCTGACCCTGCTAAAGACAAATGGCCCGAAAGCATAATGCTATTACCACCACGCTTTAAAGGGATATGAAACGCAACATTTTGCTTTCATGATTAAGATAGTTCATACAATTTTAAACAACTTTCCAATATACTTCCAATTTCTAATTTACTTCATTTGCTTTAGTATCCTTTGTTTAAGTAATGCACTACTGGGAGCTAGCTGAAACATCTTCTGAGCCTACATAGGTATACTTTTCAACAAAGAGGACTAAATAAATTATATACTAGACATAAACTGAAAAGTAATCTTAAAATACCATGCTCTACATAAATCACAAAAGAAAAACATTTGCTTTCATGTCCCTTTTAAAGCCAGTATGGTGTTCCTTGGGTGTTCAGCTTTATTGGCTTTGAACCAAACGTATCTTTTACTATTTAGGCCGAAAACTTCAGCCTTTGTCTTGTCAGACAATAGCACATCTACCCACATGGGTTGGGGTGACTGAATTAATTATTTTGAATAATATAGATGGGATTAGATTTCTCCAACATAGGTGTGTCCGGTCCACGGCGTCATCCTTACTTGTGGGATATTCTCTTCCCCAACAGGAAATGGCAAAGAGCCCAGCAAAGCTGGTCACATGATCCCTCCTAGGCTCCGCCTTCCCCAGTCATTCTCTTTGCCGTTGTACAGGCAACATCTCCACGGAGATGGCTTAGAGTTTTTTGGTGTTTAAATGTAGTTTTTATTCTTCAATCAAGAGTTTGTTATTTTAAAATAGTGCTGGTATGTACTATTTACTCTGAAACAGAAAAGAGATGAAGATTTCTGTTTGTAAGAGGAAAATGATTTTAGCAACCGTTACTAAAATCGATGGCTGTTTCCACACAGGACTGTTGAGAGGAATTAACTTCAGTTGGGGGAAACAGTGAGCAGACTTTTGCTGCTTGAGGTATGACACATTTCTAACAAGACTTGGTAATGCTGGAAGCTGTCATTTTCCCTATGGGATCCGGTAAGCCATTTTTATTAAAATAGAATAAAGGGCTTCACAAGGGCTTTAAAGACTGGTAGACATTTTTCTGGGCTAAAACGATTGATATATAAGCATTTTTAATACTTCATAGTTTTGAGGAGTTATTTTATTCTTGGGAATTATGTAAAATAACCGGCAGGCACTGTATTGAACACCTTTTTCACTGGGGGCCTTCTCTAATCATAGGCAGAGCCTCATTTTCGCGCCTCTATTGCGCAGTTGTTTTTGGGAAGCAAGACATGCAGATGCATGTGTGAGGAGCTCAGATACATAGAAAAAGCTTACTGAAGGCGTCATTTGGTATCGTATTCCCCTTTGGGCTTGGTTGGGTCTCAGCAAAGCAGATACCAGGGACTGTATAGGGGTTAAATATAAAAACGGCTCCGGTTCCGTTATTTTAAGAGTTAAAGCTTTCAAATTTGGTGTGCAATACTTTTAAGGCTTTAAGACACTGTGGTGAAATTTTGGTGAATTTTGAACAATTCCTTCATACTTTTTCACATTTTCAGTAATAAAGTGTGTTCAGTTTAAAATTTAAAGTGACAGTAACGGTTTTATTTTAAAACGTTTTTTGTACTTTATCAAGTTTATGCCTGTTTAACATGTCTGAACTATCAGATAGACTATGTTCTGTATGTAGGGAAGCCAAGGTTCCTTCTCATTTAAATAGATGTGATTTATGTGACACAAAATTTAGAGAAAATGATGCCCAAGATGATTCCTCAAGTGAGGGGAGTAAGCATGGTACTGCATCATCCCCTCCTTCGTCTACGCCAGTCTTGCCCACACAGGAGGCCCCTAGTACATCTAGCGCGCCAATACTCCTTACTATGCAACAATTAACGGCTGTAATGGATAATTCTATCAAAAACATTTTAGCCAAAATGCCCACTTATCAGCGAAAGCGCGACTGCTCTGTTTTAGAAAATACTGAAGAGCATGAGGACGCTGATGATATTGGTTCTGAAGTGCCCCTACACCAGTCTGAGGGGGCCAGGGAGGTTTTGTCTGAGGGAGAAATTTCAGATTCAGGGAAAATTTCTCAACAAGCTGAACCTGATGTGATTACATTCAAATTTAAATTGGAACATCTCCGCGCTCTGCTTAAGGAGGTGTTATCTACTCTGGATGATTGTGAGAATTTGGTCATTCCAGAGAAATTATGTAAGATGGACAAGTTCCTAGAGGTCCCGGGGCCCCCCGAAGCTTTTCCTATACCCAAGCGGGTGGCGGACATTGTAAACAAAGAATGGGAAAGGCCCGGCATACCTTTTGTCCCTCCCCCTATATTTAAGAAATTGTTTCCTATGGTCGACCCCAGAAAGGACTTATGGCAGACAGTCCCCAAGGTCGAGGGGGCGGTTTCTACTCTAAACAAACGCACTACTATCCCTATAGAAGATAGTTGTGCTTTCAAAGATCCTATGGATAAAAAATTAGAGGGTTTGCTTAAAAAGATGTTTGTTCAGCAAGGTTACCTTCTACAACCAATTTCATGCATGGTTCCTGTCACTACAGCAGCGTGTTTCTGGTTCGATGAACTAGAAAAGTTGCTCAATAAAGATTCTTCTTATGAGGAGATTATGGACAGAATTCATGCTCTCAAATTGGCTAACTCTTTTACTTTAGACGCCACTTTGCAATTGGCTAGATTAGCGGCGAAAAATTCAGGGTTTGCTATTGTGGCTAAAATCTTGGTCAGCGGATGCGTCTTCCAAGAACAAATTGCTTAACATACCTTTCAAGGGGAAAACGCTGTTTGGCCCTGACTTGAAAGAGATTATTTCTGATATCACTGGGGGTAAGGGCCACGCCCTTCCTCAGGATAGGTCTTTCAAGGCTAAAAATAAACCAAATTTTCGTCCCTTTCGCAGAAACGGACCAGCCCCAAGTGCTACATCCTCTAAGCAAGAGGGTAATACTTCTCAAACCAAGCCAGCCTGGAGGCCAATGCAAGGCTGGAACAAAGGTAAGCAGGCCAAGAAACCTGCCACTGCTACCAAGACAGCATGAGATGTTGGCCCCCGATCCGGGACCGGATCTGGTGGGGGGCAGACTTTCTCTCTTCGCTCAGGCTTGGGCAAGAGATGTTCTGGATCCTTGGGCGCTAGAAATAGTCTCCCAAGGTTATCTTCTGGAATTCAAGGAGCTTCCCCCAAGGGGGAGGTTCCACAGGTCTCAATTGTCTTCAGACCACATAAAAAGACAGGCATTCTTACATTGTGTAGAAGACCTGTTAAAAATGGGAGTGATTCATCCTGTTCCATTAGGAGAACAAGGGATGGGATTCTACTCCAATCTGTTCATAGTTCCCAAAAAAGAGGGAACATTCAGACCAATCTTAGATCTCAAGATCCTAAACAAGTTTCTCAAGGTTCCATCGTTCAAAATGGAAACCATTCGGACAATTCTTCCTTCCATCCAGAAAGGTCAATTCATGACCACGGTGGATTTAAAGGATGCGTATCTACATATTCCTATCCACAAGGAACATCATCGGTTCCTAAGGTTCGCCTTTCTGGACAAGCATTACCAGTTTGTGGCACTTCCATTCGGATTAGCCACTGCTCCAAGAATTTTCACAAAGGTACTGGGGTCCCTTCTAGCGGTGCTACGACCAAGGGGCATTGCAGTAGTACCTTACTTGGACGACATACTGATTCAAGCGTCGTCCCTACCACAAGCAAAGGCTCATACGGACATTGTCCTGGCCTTTCTCAGATCTCACGGGTGGAAAGTGAACGTAGAAAAAAGTTCTCTATCTCCGTCAACAAGAGTTCCCTTCCTGGGAACAATAATAGACTCCTTAGAAATGAGGATTTTTCTGACAGAGGCCAGAAAATCAAAACTTCTAAGCTCTTGTCAAGTACTTCATTCTGTTCCTCTTCCTTCCATAGCGCAGTGCATGGAAGTAATAGGTTTGATGGTCGCGGCAATGGACATAGTTCCTTTTGCGCGAATTCATCTGAGACCATTACAACTGTGCATGCTCAGTCAGTGGAATGGGGATTATACAGACTTGTCTCCGACGATACAAGTAGATCAGAGGACCAGAGATTCACTCCGTTGGTGGCTGACCCTGGACAACCTGTCACAGGGGATGAGCTTCCGCAGACCAGAGTGGGTCATTGTCACGACCGACGCCAGTCTGGTGGACTGGGGCGCGGTCTGGGAACCCCTGAAAGCTCAGGGTCTTTGGTCTCGGGAAGAATCTCTTCTCCCCATAAATATTCTGGAACTGAGAGCGATATTCAATGCTCTCAAGGCTTGGCCTCAGCTAGCAAAGGCCAAATTCATACGGTTTCAATCAGACAACATGACGACTGTTGCGTATATCAACCATCAGGGGGGAACAAGGAGTTCCCTGGCGATGGAAGAAGTGACCAAAATCATTCAATGGGCGGAGACTCACTCCTGCCACTTGTCTGCAATCCACATCCCAGGAGTGGAAAACTGGGAAGCGGATTTTCTGAGTCGTCAGACATTTCATCCGGGGGAGTGGGAACTCCATCCGGAAATCTTTGCCCAAATTACTCAATTGTGGGGCATTCCAGACATGGATCTGATGGCCTCTCGTCAGAACTTCAAGGTTCCTTGCTACGGGTCCAGATCCAGGGATCCCAAGGCGACTCTAGTAGATGCACTAGTAGCACCTTGGACCTTCAACCTAGCTTATGTATTTCCACCGTTTCCTCTCATCCCCAGGCTGGTAGCCAGGATCAATCAGGAGAGGGCATCGGTGATCTTGATAGCTCCTGCGTGGCCACGCAGGACTTGGTATGCAGACCTGGTGAATATGTCATCGGCTCCACCATGGAAGCTACCTTTGAGACAGGACCTTCTTGTTCAAGGTCCGTTCGAACATCCGAATCTGGCCTCACTCCAACTGACTGCTTGGAGATTGAACGCTTGATTTTATCAAAGCGAGGGTTCTCAGATTCTGTCATTGATACTCTTGTTCAGGCCAGAAAGCCTGTAACTAGAAAAATCTACCATAAAATATGGAAAAAATATATCTGTTGGTGTGAATCTAAAGGATTCCCATGGAACAAGATAAAAATTCCTAAGATTCTATCCTTTCTTCAAGAAGGTTTGGAGAAAGGATTATCTGCAAGTTCTTTGAAGGGACAGATTTCTGCTTTATCTGTTTTATTTCACAAAAAGCTGGCGGCTGTGCCAGATGTTCAAGCTTTTGTTCAGGCTCTGGTTAGAATCAAGCCTGTTTACAAACCTTTGACTCCTCCTTGGAGTCTCAATTTAGTTCTTTCAGTTCTTCAGGGGGTTCCGTTTGAACCCTTACATTCTGTAGATATTAAGTTATTATCTTGGAAAGTTTTGTTTTTGGTTGCAATTTCTTCTGCTAGAAGAGTTTCAGAGTTATCTGCTCTGCAGTGTTCTCCTCCTTATCTGGTGTTCCATGCAGATAAGGTGGTTTTGCGTACTAAACCTGGTTTTCTTCCGAAAGTTGTTTCTAACAAAAACATTAACCAGGAGATAGTCGTGCCTTCTTTGTGTCCGAATCCAGTTTCAAAGAAGGAACGTTTGTTGCACAATTTGGATGTAGTTCGTGCTCTAAAATTCTATTTAGATGCTACAAAGGATTTCAGACAAACATCTTCCTTGTTTGTTGTTTATTCTGGTAAAAGGAGAGGTCAAAAAGCAACTTCTACCTCTCTCTCTTTTTGGCTTAAAAGCATCATCAGATTGGCTTATGAGACTGCCGGACGGCAGCCTCCTGAAAGAATCACAGCTCATTCCACTAGGGCTGTGGCTTCCACATGGGCCTTCAAGAACGAGGCTTCTGTTGATCAGATATGTAAGGCAGCGACTTGGTCTTCACTGCACACTTTTACCAAATTTTACAAATTTGATACTTTTGCTTCTTCTGAGGCTATTTTTGGGAGAAAGGTTTTGCAAACCGTGGTGCCTTCCATTTAGGTGACCTGATTTGCTCCCTCCCATCATCCGTGTCCTAAAGCTTTGGTATTGGTTCCCACAAGTAAGGATGACGCCGTGGACCGGACACACCTATGTTGGAGAAAACAGAATTTATGTTTACCTGATAAATTACTTTCTCCAACGGTGTGTCCGGTCCACGGCCCGCCCTGGTTTTTTAATCAGGTCTGATAATTTATTTTCTTTAACTACAGTCACCACGGTATCATATGATTTCTCCTATGCAAATATTCCTCCTTTACGTCGGTCGAATGACTGGGGAAGGCGGAGCCTAGGAGGGATCATGTGACCAGCTTTGCTGGGCTCTTTGCCATTTCCTGTTGGGGAAGAGAATATCCCACAAGTAAGGATGACGCCGTGGACCGGACACACCGTTGGAGAAAGTAATTTATCAGGTAAACATAAATTCTGTTTTTCTCTTGTTAAGTGTATTCAGTCCACGGGTCATCCATTACTTATGGGATATATTCCCTTCCCAACAGGAAGTTGCAAGAGGATCACCCAAGCAGAGCTGCTATATAGCTCCTCCCCTCACATGTCATACCCAGTCATTCTCTTGCAACTCAACTAGATAGGACGTTGTGAGAGGTCTGTGGTGTTTTTTATACTTAGTTTATTTCTTCAATCAAAAGTTTGTTATTTTAAATGGCACCGGAGCGTGCTGTTTGTTCTCAGGCAGTATTTGGAAGAAGAATCTGCCTGCGTTTTCTATGATCTTAGCAGAAGTAACTAAGATCCACTGGCTGTTCTCGCATATTCTGAGCAGTGGGGTAACTTTCAGAAAGGGAATAGCGTGTGGGGAATCCTGCAAACAAGGTATGTGCAGTAAATTATTTTTCTAAGGAATGGAATTGACTAAGAAAATACTGCTGATACCGATGTAATGTAAGTACAGCCTTAAATGCAGTAGCGACTGGTATCAGGCTGATGAATGCATGTACAATAAGTAATTTTCTAAGGAATGGAATTGACTAAGAAAATACTGTTAATACTGAGGTAATGTATGAGCCTTAACTGTAGTAGAAGCGACTGGTAGCAGGCTTATTAATAACACTACCTAACTTTTAAAGTGCATGTTTAAAACGTTTACTGGCATGTTATTCGTTTTTTTGTGAGGTACTTTGGTGATAAATCTTTTGGGGCATGATTTTCCACATGGCTGTCGTTTATTTCTATATAGAAACGATTAACTGAGGTTTCCCACTGCTGTAATATGAGTGGGAGGGGCCTATTTTAGCGCTTTTTTGCGCAGTAAAAATTCAGTTACAGTCTTCCTGCTTCTTCCTCCTTGATCCAGGACGTCTCTAGAGCTCAGGGGTCTTCAAAATTCATTTTGAGGGAGGTAATCAGTCACAGCAGACCTGTGACAGTGTGTTTGACTGTGATAAAAACGTTAATTGTTAAATTGATTATCCGTTTTTGGGAATTAAGGGGTTAATCATCCATTTGCTAGTGGGTGCAATGCTTTGCTAACTTAATACATTTACTGTGAAAATTTGGTTGCTATAACTGATTTGGTTCATTGTTATTTCAACTGTGACGATTTTTTGTGCTTCTTAAAGGCGCAGTAGCGTTTTTTATATTTCTTGTAAACTTATTTGAAAGGATTTTCCAAGCTTGCTAGTCTCATTGCTAGTCTGTTTAAACATGTCTGACACAGATGAATCTGTTTGTTCACTATGTTTGAAGGCCAATGTGGAGCACCACAGAAATATGTGTACTAATTGTATTGATGTCACTTTGAATAAAAGTCAAATTTTATCTGTAAAGAAATTATCACCAGACAACGAGGGGGGAGTTATGCCGACTAACTCTCCTCACGTGTCAGTACCTTCGCCTCCCGCTCAGGAGGCGCGTGATATTGTGGCGCCAAGTACATCAGAGAGGCCCATACAAATCACTTTGCAAGACATGGCTGCTGTTATGACAGAGGTATTATCTAAATTGCCTGAATTAAGAGGCAAGCGCGATAGCTCTGGGTTAAGGACAGAGCGCGCTGATGATGTGAGAGCCATGTCCGATACTGCGTCACAATTTGCAGAACATGAGGACGGAGAGCTTCATTCTGTGGGTGACGGATCTGATCCAGGGAGACCGGATTCAGAGATTTCTAATTTTAAATTTAAGCTTGAGAACCTCCGTGTATTGCTAGGGGAGGTATTAGCGGCTCTGAATGATTGTAATACGGTTGCAATTCCAGAGAAAATATGTAGGTTGGATAGATACTTTGCGGTACCGGTGTGTACTGACGTTTTTCC
Organism: Bombina bombina; assembly: GCF_027579735.1. Classification (NCBI taxonomy): domain Eukaryota; kingdom Metazoa; phylum Chordata; class Amphibia; order Anura; family Bombinatoridae; genus Bombina; species Bombina bombina. The sequence goes on from NC_069499.1 coordinate 831,282,287, forward strand.
TATACCTAAAAGGCTTACAGAAATTATTAGCAAGGAGTGGGATAGACCCAGTGTGCCCTTTTCCCCTCCTCCGATATTTAGAAAAATGTTTCCAATAGACGCCACCACACGAGACTTATGGCAGACGGTCCCTAAGGTGGAGGGAGCAGTTTCTACTTTAGCTAAACGTACCACTATCCCGGTGGAGGATAGTTGTGCTTTTTCGGATCCAATGGATAAAAAATTAGGTTACCTTAAGAAAATGTTTGTTCAACAAGGTTTTATCTTACAGCCCCTTGCATGCATTGCACCTGTCACTGCTGCTGCGGCATTCTGGTTTGAGTCTCTGGAAGAGGCCATTCGCACAGCTCCATTGGATGAGATTATGGCCAAGCTTAAAGCACTTAAGCTAGCTAATGCATTTGTTTCTGATGCCGTTGTACATTTAACCAAACTAACGGCTAAGAACTCGCGCAGAGCGCTATGGCTTAAATCCTGGTCAGCTGACGTGACTTCTAAATCTAAAATGCTTAATATTCCTTTCAAAGGGCAGACCTTATTCGGGCCCGGCTTGAAAGAAATTATTGCTGACATTACTGGAGGTAAGGGTCATACTCTTCCTCAGGACAGGGCCAAATCAAAGGCCAAACAGTCTAATTTTCGTACCTTTCGTAACTTCAAGGCAGGAGCAGCATCAACTTCCTCCGCTCCAAAACAGGAAGGACCTGTTGCTCGTTACAGACAGGGCTGGAAAGCTAACCAGCCCTGGAACAAGGGCAAGCAGGCCAGAAAGCCTACTTCTGCCCCTAAGACAGCATGAAGTGAGGGCCCCCGATCCGGAAACGGATCTAGTGGGGGGCAGACTATCTCTCTTCGCCTAGGCTTGGGCAAGAGATGTCCAGGATCCCTGGGCGTTGGAGATCATATCTCAGGGATATCTTCTGGACTTCAAAGCTTCTCCTCCACAAGGGAGATTTCATCTTTCAAGGTTATCGGCAAACCAAATGAAGAAAGAGGCATTTCTACGCTGTGTGCAAGACCTCTTAGAAATGGGGGTGATCCACCCAGTTCCGTGGACGGAACAAGGGCAAGGGTTTTACTCAAATCTGTTTGTGGTTCCCAAGAAAGAGGGAACCTTCAGACCAATCTTGGACCTAAAACTCAAACAAATTCCTAAGAGTTCCATCATTCAAAATGGAAACTATTCGAACCATCCTACCCATGATCCAAGAGGGTCAATACATGACCACAGTAGATTTAAAGGATGCCTACCTTCATATACCTATTCACAAAGATCATTATCGGTATCTAAGATTTGTCTTTCTAAACAGGCATTACCAGTTTGTAGCTCTTCCCTTTGGGTTAGCTACGGCCCCGAGAATTTTTACAAAGGTTCTGGGCTCACTCCTAGCGGTGCTAAGGCCGCGAGGCATAGCGGTGGCGCCGTACCTAGACGACATTCTGATACAAGCGTCAAGTTTTCAAATTGCCAAGTCTCATACAGAGATAGTTCTGGCATTTCTGAGGTCGCATGGGTGGAAGGTGAACGTGGAAAAGAGTTCTCTATCACCACTCACAAGAGTCTCCTTCCTAGGGACTCTGATAGATTCTGTAGAAATGAAAATTTACCTGATGGAGGCCAGGTTATCAAAACTCTTAAATGCTTGCCGTGTACTTCATTCCATTCCACGCCCGTCAGTAGCTCAGTGCATTGAAGTAATCGGCTTAATGGTAGCGGCAATGGACATAGTACCATTTGCGTGCCTGCATCTCAGACCCCTGCAATTATGCATGCTAAGTCAGTGGAATGGGGATTACTCAGATTTGTCCCCTCTACTAAATCTGGATCAAGAGACCAGAGATTCTCTTCTCTGGTGGCTTTCTCGGGTCCACCTGTCCAAGGGGATGACCTTTCGCAGGCCAGATTGGACAATTGTAACAACAGATGCCAGCCTTCTAGGTTGGGGCGCAGTCTGGAACTCCCTGAAGGCTCAGGGATTATGGACTCAGGAGGAGAAACTCCTCCCAATAAATATTCTGGAGTTGAGAGCAATATTCAATGCTCTTCTAGCTTGGCCTCAGTTAGCAACACTAAAGTTCATCAGATTTCAGTCGGACAACATCACGACTGTGGCTTACATCAACCATCAAGGGGGAACCAGGAGTTCCCTAGCGATGTTGGAAGTCTCAAAGATAATTCGCTGGGCAGAGTCTCACTCTTGCCACCTGTCAGCGATCTACATCCCAGGCGTGGAGAACTGGGAGGCGGATTTTCTAAGTCGCCAGACTTTTCATCCGGGGGAGTGGGAACTTCATCCGGAGGTCTTCGCTCAACTGATTCATCGTTGGGGCAAACCAGATCTGGATCTCATGGCGTCTCGCCAGAACGCCAAGCTTCCTTGTTACGGATCCAGCCCCTTGGGTCTTCAACATGGCTTATGTGTTTCCACCATTTCCGATGCTACCTCGACTGATTGCCAAGATCAAACAGGAGAGAGCATCGGTGATTCTAATAGCGCCTGCGTGGCCACGCAGGACCTGGAATGCAGACCTAGTGGACATGTCGTCCTGTCCACCATGGTCTCTACCTCTGAGGCAGGACCTTCTAATACAAGGTCCTTTCAAACATCCAAATCTAATTTCTCTGAGGCTGACTGCATGGAGATTGAACGCTTGATCCTATCAAAGCGTGGCTTCTCGGAGTCAGTTATTGATACCTTAATACAGGCACGGAAGCCTGTTACCAGAAAAATTTACCATAAGATATGGCGTAAATATTTATATTGGTGCGAATCCAAGGGTTACTCATGGAGTAAAGTTAGGATTCCTAGGATATTGTCCTTTCTACAAGAGGGTTTAGAAAAGGGCTTATCTGCTAGTTCGTTAAAGGGACAGATTTCTGCTCTGTCTATTCTCTTACACAAACGTCTGGCAGAAGTTCCAGACGTCCAGGCTTTTTGTCAGGCTTTGGCTAAGATTAAGCCTGTGTTTAAGACTGTTGCTCCTCCATGGAGCTTAAACTTGGTTCTTAAAGTTCTTCAAGGGGTTCCGTTTGAACCCCTTCATTCCATTGATATTAAGCTTTTATCTTGGAAAGTTCTGTTTTTGATGGCTATTTCCTCGGCTCGAAGAGTCTCTGAGTTATCTGCCTTACATTGTGATTCTCCTTATCTGATTTTCCATTCAGACAAGGTAGTTCTGCGTACTAAACCTGGGTTTTTACCTAAGGTAGTTTCTAACAGGAATATCAATCAGGAGATTGTTGTTCCATCATTATGTCCTAATCCTTCTTCAAAGAAGGAACGACTTTTACATAATCTGGACGTAGTCCGTGCCCTGAAGTTCTATTTACAGGCAACTAAAGATTTTCGTCAAACTTCTTCCCTGTTTGTCGTGTACTCTGGTCAGAGGAGAGGTCAAAAAGCTTCGGCAACCTCTCTATCCTTCTGGCTTCGTAGCATAATACGTTTAGCCTATGAGACTGCTGGACAGCAGCCCCCTGAAAGAATTACAGCTCATTCCACTAGAGCTGTGGCTTCCACCTGGGCCTTTAAGAATGAGGCCTCTGTTGAACAGATTTGCAAGGCTGCAACTTGGTCTTCGATTCACACTTTTTCAAAATTTGACACTTTTGCTTCTTCGGAGGCTGTTTTTGGGAGAAAGGTTCTACAGGCAGTGGTTCCTTCCGTTTAAGTTCCTGCCTTGTCCCTCCCATCATCCGTGTACTTTGGCTTTGGTATTGGTATCCCATAAGTAATGGATGACCCGTTGACTGAATACACTTAACAAGAGAAAACATAATTTATGCTTACCTGATAAATGTATTTCTCTTGTAGTGTATTCAGTCCACGGCCCGCCCTGTCTTTTTAAGGCAGATCTAAATTTTAATTAAAACTCCAGTCACCACTGCACCCTATGGTTTCTCCTTTCTTGCCTTGTTTCGGTCTAATGACTGGATATGACATGTGAGGGGAGGAGCTATATAGCAGCTCTGCTTGGGTGATCCTCTTGCAACTTCCTGTTGGGAAGGGAATATATCCCATAAGTAATGGATGACCCGTGGACTGAATACACTACAAGAGAAATAAATTTATCAGGTAAGCATAAATTATGTTTTTCCTTTTTGCAAGAAATGGTTTCCGTCTTGCCATCCTACCCCATAGCCCGCACATGTGGGAATATGAGAGATGGTGGTCACATGCAAGGAGTGACCGGCACCTGCTAGAAATTCCTGTAGTTCCTTTAGCATTTCTATTGGCTTTCCCGATAAGTTGTCTCCTTTTCCTCTCATCAACTGCAGGGTCGTCCTGATCTGTGCAATGTCTCTGTGGTGCCATATTTGATATACTCCTGATTGGTACTTTTCAACAATGAGTTCTCAGTTTCTTTGGCAACTCTTTGCAACCCCAAACATTCAAGCAAATCCTACAGCAACAGCTGACTTCAATCTGGGTTTTTTTTCTTTCATGATTTAGATCGAGAATACGATTTATAAAAACTCTCCAATTAACTTCTATTATTTATTTTGCTTCCTTCTCTTATTATCTTTTGTTGACGAAACAGCCCTGCACATGGGAGAGCTGAGAACATGAGGCATTATACTATACCATATAACAAATCCAACTTATACCAATAACAGCAACTTAAAGGGACAGGAAACTCCAACATTTTATTTCATGATTTGGATAGAACATACAACTATAAACAGCTTTCCAATTTACTTCTATTATCACATTTGCTTCTTTCTCTTGTTATCCTTTGCTGAAGGAACATCATTGCACTACTGGTAGCTAGCTGAACACATCTAGTCAGCCAATCACAAGAGACAATTGTGTGCAGGCACCAATTAGCAGCAGCTCCCACTAGTGTATGATATTTGCATATTAGTTTTCAACAAGGGATACCTAGAGAACAAAGCACATTTGAAAATAGAAATTAATTTAAAAGTGCCTAAAAATCACATGCACTATCTGAATCATGCAAGTTTAATTTCTCTTGTAAGGTGTATCCAGTCCACGGATCATCCATTACTTGTGGGATATTCTCCTTCCCAACAGGAAGTTGCAAGAGGATCACCCACAGCAGAGCTGCTATATAGCTCCTCCCCTCACTGCCATATCCAGTCATTCTCTTGCAACTCTCAACTAAGATGGAGGTCGTAAGAGGACTGTGGTGTTTTATACTGAGTTTATTTCTTCAATCAAAAGTTTGTTATTTTTAAATGGTACCGGAGTGTACTGTTTATCTCAGGCAGTATTTAGAAGAAGAATCTGCCTGCGTTTTCTATGATCTTAGCAGAAGTAACTAAGATCCTTTGCTGTTCTCACATATTCTGAGGAGTGAGGTAACTTCAGAGGGGGAATAGCGTGCAGGTTTTCCTGTAATAAGGTATGTGCAGTTAAAGTATTTTTCTAGGGATGGAATTTGCTAGAAAATGCTGCTGATACCGAAGTAATGTAAGTAAAGCCTTAAATGCAGTGATAGCGACTGGTATCAGGCTTATTAATAGAGATACATACTCTTATAAAAGTGTATTTTAAAACATTTGCTGGCATGTTTAATCGTTTTTTACATATGTTTGGTGATAAAACTTATTGGGGCCTAGTTTTTTCCACATGGCTGGCTTGAATTTTGCCTAGAAACAGTTACCTGAGGCTTGCCACTGTTGTAAATATGAGTGGGAGGGGCCTATGTTGGCGTTTTTTTGCACAGCAAAAATTACAGACACAGACATCCAGCTTCTTCCTGCATGATCCAGGACTTCTCTGAAGGGCTCAAAAGGCTTCAAAAGTCGTATTGAGGGAGGTAAAAAGCCACAGTAGAGCTGTGGCAGTTGTTGTGACTGTTTAAAAAACGTTTTTGTCATTTGTTATTCCGTTTTTTGTATTAAGGGGTTAATCATCCATTTGCAAGTGGGTGCAATGCTCTGCTAACTTATTATATACACTGTAAAAATTTTGTTAGTGTAACTGCATTTTTTCACTGTTATTTCAAAATTTGGGAAAATTTGTGTTTCTTAAAGGCGCAGTAACGTTTTTTATATTGCTTGTAAACTTGTTTTAAAGTGTTTTCCAAGCTTGCTAGTCTCATTGCTAGTCTGTTTAAACATGTTTGACACAGAGGAACCTACTTGTTTATTATGTTTGAAAGCCATGGTGGAGCCCCATAGGAGAATGTGTACTAAATGTATTGATTTCACCTTAAACAGTAAAGATCAGTCTTTATCTATAAAAGAATTATCACCAGAGGGTTCTGTCGAGGGGGAATTTATGCCGACTAACTCTCCCCACGTTTCAGACCCTTCGCCTCCCGCTCAGGGGACGCACGCTAATATGGCGCCAATTACATCAGGGACGCCCATAGCGATTACCTTGCAGGACATGGCTGCAATCATGAATAATACCCTGTCAGAGGTATTATCTAGATTGCCTGAATTAAGAGGCAAGCGCGATAGCTCTGGGGTTAGGAGAGATACAGAGCGCGCAAATGCTGTTAGAGCCATGTCTGATACTGCGTCACAGTATGCAGAACATGAGGACGGAGAGCTTCAGTCTGTGGGTGAGATCTCTGACTCGGGGAAACCTGATTCAGAGATTTCTAATTTTAAACGTAAGCTTGAGAACCTCCGTGTATTGCTTGGGGAGGTATTAGCTGCTCTGAATGACTGTAACACAGTTGCAATTCCAGAGAAATTGTGTAGGCTGGATAGATACTATGCGGTGCCGGTGTGTACTGACGTTTTTCCTATACCTAAAACGCTTACAGAAATTATTAGCAAGGAGTGGGATAGACCCGGTGTGCCCTTTTCCCCACCTCCTATATTTAGAAAAATGTTTCCAATAGACGCCACTACACGGGACTTATGGCAGACGGTCCCTAAGGTGGAGGGAGCAGTTTCTACTTTAGCAAAGCGTACCACTATCCCGGTTGAGGACAGTTGTGCTTTTTCAGATCCAATGGATAAAAAATTGGAGGGTTACCTTAAGAAAATGTTTATTCAACAAGGTTTTATTTTACAGCCCCTTGCATGCATCGCGCCTGTCACTGCTGTGGCGGCATTCTGGTTTGAGGCCCTGGAAGAGGCCATCCAGACAGCTCCATTGAATGAAATTATTGACGAGCTTAGAACGCTTAAGCTAGCTAACTCATTTGTTTCTGATGCCATTGTTCATTTGACTAAACTAACGGCTAAGAATTCCGGATTCGCCATCCAGGCGCGTAGGGCGCTATGGCTTAAATCCTGGTCAGCTGACGTGACTTCAAAGTCTAAATTACTCAACATTCCTTTCAAGGGGTAGACCTTATTCGGGCCTGGCTTGAAGGAAATTATTGCTGACATTACTGGAGGCAAGGGTCATACCGTTCCTCAGGACAGGGCCAAATCAAAGGCCAAACAGTCTAATTTTCGTGCCTTTCGAAATTTCAAGGCAGGAGCAGCATCAACTTCCTCCGCTTCAAAACAAGAGGGAACTGTTGCTCATTCCAGACAGGCCTGGAAACCTAACCAGTCCTGGAACAAGGGCAAGCAGGCCAGAAAGCCTGCTGCTGCCCCCAAGACAGCATGAAGGAACGGCCCCCTATCCGGAAACGGATCTAGTGGGGGGCAGACTTTCTCTCTTCGCCCAGGCTTGGGCAAGAGATGTCCAGGATCCCTGGGCGTTGGAGATCATATCTCAGGGATATCTTCTGGACTTCAAAGCTTCTCCTCCACAAGGGAGATGTCATCTTTCAAGGTTATCATCAAACCAGATAAAGAAAGAGGCATTCCTAAGCTGTGTGCAAGACCTCCTAGTAATGGGAGTGATCCATCCAGTTCCGCGGACGGAACAAGGACAGGGATTTTATTCAAATCTGTTTGTGGTTCCCAAGAAAGAGGGAACCTTCAGGACCAATCTTGGATCTAAAGATCTCAAACAAATTCCATCATTCAAAATGGAAACTATTCGGACCATCCTACCCATGATCCAAGAGGGTCAGTACATGACCACAGTGGACTTATAGGATGCCTACCTTCACATACCGATTCACAAAGATCATCATCAGTTCCTAAGGTTTGCCTTTCTAGACAGGCATTACCAATTTGTAGCTCTTCCCTTCGGGTTGGCCACTGCCTCGAGAATTTTTACAAAGGTTCTGGGCTCACTTCTGGCGGTTCTAAGACCGCGAGGCATAGCGGTGGCTCCGTATCTAGACGACATCCTGATACAGGCGTCAAGCTTTCAAATTGCCAAGTCTCATACAGAGATAGTTCTGGCATTTCTGAGGTCGCATGGGTGGAAAGTGAACGTGGAAAAGTTCTCTATCACCACTCACAAGAGTCTCCTTCCTAGGGACTCTTATAGATTCTGTAGAGATGAAAATTTACCTGACGGAGTCCAGGTTATCAAAACTTCTAAATGCTTGCCGTGTCCTTCATTCCATTCCACGCCCGTCAGTGGCTCAGTGCATGGAAGTAATCGGCTTAATGGTAGCGGCAATGGACATAGTGCCATTTGCGCGCCTGCATCTCAGACCGCTGCAATTATGCATGCTAAGTCAGTGGAACGGGGATTACTCAGATGTGTCCCCTCTACTAAATCTGGATCAAGAGACCAGAAATTCTCTTCTCTGGTGGCTTTCTCGCGTCCATCTGTCCAAGGGTATGACCTTTCGCAGGCCAGATTGGACGATTGTAACAACAGATGCCAGCCTTCTAGGTTGGGGCGCAGTCTGGAACTCCCTGAAGGCTCAGGGATCGTGGACTCAGGAGGAGAAACTCCTCCCAATAAATATTCTGGAGTTAAGAGCAATATTCAATGCTCTTCTAGCTTAGCCTCAGTTAGCAACACTGAGGTTCATCAGATTTCAGTCGGACAACATCACGACTGTGGCTTACATCAACCATCAAGGGGGAACCAGGAGTTCCCTAGCGATGTTAGAAGTCTCAAAGATAATTCGCTGGGCAGAGTCTCACTCTTGCCACCTGTCAGCGATCCACATCCCAGGCGGAGAACTGGGAGGCGGATTTTCTAAGTCGTCAGACTTTTCATCCGGGGGAGTGGGAACTCCATCCGGAGGTGTTTGCTCAACTGGTCCATCGTTGGGGCAAACCAGAACTGGATCTCATGGCGTCTCTCCAGAACGCCAAGCTTCCTTGTTACGGATCCAGGTCCAGGGACCCGGGAGCAATGCTGATAGATGCTCTAGCAGCTCCTTGGTTCTTCAACCTGGCCTATGTGTTTCCACCGTTTCCTCTGCTCCCTCGACTGATTGCCAAAATCAAACAGGAGAGAGCATCGGTGATTCTGATAGCGCCTGCGTGTTCACGCAGGACCTGGTATGCAGACCTAGTGGACATGTCATCTCTTCCACCATGGACTCTGCCTCTGAGGCAGGACCTTCTAATACAAGGTCCTTTCAATCATCCAAATCTAATTTCTCTGAGACTGACTGCATGGAGATTGAACGCTTGATTCTATCAAGGCGTGGCTTCTCCGAGTCAGTCATTGATACCTTAATACAGGCTCGGAAGCCTGTCACCAGGAAAATCTACCATAAGATATGGTGTGAATCCAAGAATTACTCATGGAGTAAGGTTAGGATTCCTAGGATATTGTCCTTTCTCCAAGAGGGTTTGGACAAAGGATTATCAGCTAGTTCTTTAAAAGGACAGATTTCTGCTCTGTCTATTCTTTTGCACAAGCGTCTGGCAGAGGTTCTAGATGTCCAGGCATTTTGTCAGGCTTTGGTTAGAATTAAGCCTGTGTTTAAAACTGTTGCTCCCCCGTGGAGCTTAAACTTGGTTCTTAAAGTTCTTCAAGGAGTTCCGTTTGAACCCCTTCATTCCATTGATATTAAACTTTTATCTTGGAAAGTTCTGTTTTTGATGGCTATTTCCTCGGCTCGAAGAGTCTCTGAACTATCTGCCTTACAATGTGATTTCATGCAGATAAGGTAGTTCTGCGTACCAAACCTGGGTTTTTACCTAAGGTGGTTTCTAACAAGAATATCAATCAAGAGATTGTTGTTCCATCATTGTGTCCTAATCCTTCTTCAAAGAAGGAACGTCTCTTACATAATCTGGACGTAGTCCGTGCCTTGAAGTTTTACTTACAAGCTACTAAATATTTTCACCAAACATCTTCCCTGTTTGTCGTTTACTCTGGACAGAGGAGAGGTCAAAAAGCTTCGGCAACCTCTCTTTCCTTTTGGCTTCGGAGCATAATTCACTTACCCTATGAGACTGCTGGACAGCAGCCCCCTGAAAGGATTACAGCTCATTCTACTAGAGCTGTGGCTTCCACCTGGGCCTTTAAAAATGAGGCCTCTGTTGAACAGATTTGCAAGGCTGCGACTTGGTCTTCGCTTCACACCTTTTCAAAATTTTACAAATTTGATACTTTTGCGTCTTCGGAGGCTGTTTTTGGGAGAAAGGTTCTACAGGCAGTGGTCCCTTCCGTTTAAGTTCCTGCCTTGTCCCTCCCATCATCCGTGTACTTTAGCTTTGGTATTGGTATCCCACAAGTAATGGATGATCCGTGGACTGGATACACCTTACAAGACAAAACATAATTTATGCTTACCTGATAAATTTATTTCTCTTGTAGTGTATCCAGTCCACGGCCCGCCCTGTCCTTTTAAGGCAGGTCTAAATTTTAATTAAACTACAGTCACCACTGCACCCTATGGTTTCTCCTTTCTCGTCTTGTTTCGGTCGAATGACTGGATATGGCAGTGAGGGGAGGAGCTATATAGCAGCTCTGCTGTGGGTGATCCTCTTGCAACTTCCTGTTGGGAAGGAGAATATCCCACAAGTAATGGATAATCCGTGGACTGGATACACTACAAGAGAAATAAATTTATCAGGTAAGCATAAATTATGTTTTTGACTTTCCTATCTCTTTAATGCAGTATCAAAAGAACATAGTAGAAAAAAAATGAGTATAAAATTATACACGTTACTATAGCAATATTTAGGATGATATTATAGAGGGAAATTAAAAACTCTTGCTAAGGGTAGCATAACTGTAGACAACTGTAAACAAATTCCACTGGAAAAATCAGACTGGGTTGGAAAAAGGATACTGATTATAATACCATTCCTCCTTGTTAGTATATGTTTGAAATTGTTGAGTCTTAAAGGGACAGTCGACAATATAATTTTTATAGATAATCCCTTTATTACCCATTCCCCAGTTTTGTATAACCAACCGTTATATTAATACACATTTTACCTCTGTGATTACCTTGTATCTAAACATCTTCTGACAGCCCCCTGATCACATGACTTTTTATTTATCATCTATTGACTTGCATTTAGTACTGTGTTGTGCGAACTCCTAAATAACTCCTTGGGCGTGAGCACAATGTTATCTATATGGTCCACATGAACTAGCAGTCTCCTGTTGTGAAAAGCAACTAAAAACCCATGTGGTAAGAGGCTGCCTGTAGGGACTTAGAAACAGGCAGAAATTTAGAGGTTTAAATGTTATAAAGTATATTAATCTAACAATGTTGTTTGTGTAAATCTGGGGAATGGATAGTAAAGTTGTTATCTATATTTTTAAACAATAACAATTTTAGTGTAGACTGTCCCTTTGAATAGTATTATTCAAGAGAAAGTAAGTCTTTTCATATATTAGACTCCTTATATATAAGCACTTGTCTGTGTTTTTATTTACTGGTTTACACAAATCCCCTTTGTAAGGTCAGAGAATAAGTAATGTAGTATATAGTCGCTGTAGTCATCAGGGATTTGTCCTGGTCAAATTGTAGATAGGGTGCAGTGTACTGCTGTAGTATTTATAAGGAGCCTACCGTATCTTCCTTGGTTGTGTCTGAATTTTATTGAGACTCCTTAGGATCGTTACCACTGCCTATTTAGACACCATAGGCATGAGTGTCTCCTGCTAACCCCAGTATCAAAACAGACTGCTGGGGTTTAACTATTGCCGCTTCTGCTCGTTCCACCAATATTGTGGATATCGGGAACCTGTTCTGTTGTCGATTTTTCCACTACGGCCGTTAGTTGCAATGGCCGTGTACTGAGCAGTAACATCCCTCCAGCACTGTTTAGTCTTTTTTCCATTGGCAGCTATACATGTGCAGCCACCAATCGGCAGCTCCTGAGCCTATCTAGATATGCTTTTCAACAAAGGATACCAAGAGAATGAAACAAATTAGATGATAGAAATAAATTGTAAAGTTGTTTAAAATTGCATGCTTTCTCTGAATCTCATGTCCCTTTAAGAATTACTTTCATTGATGGCAGGTGTATGCTATTTACCTACAGGCATGATTTAGAATGTTATGGGTTAACTGTATATGTATGTAGAGTTCACTATAGAGGTTTAAAAAAAGACCAAGTATCTAGTGTTGTTTCAATTATAAAATATGGAGTGCACGGGAGTACCATCCTATAGTGAAATAAAAAAAACAACAAACAACAAAAAATGTCTACTCTAGCCAGGAACTTACAAAAATTACAAAATACCACCTAATAAAAAAAAAAAAAAGTAAAAAAAAAAACACCAAAATTAACCCTAGAGTGGCCATTCTATACTTGTCCACCCCAGTCTCTAGAGGACTGAGCAAATCACCATGTATCCAAATATCAAAAAGTCAGTATTGTTCCACACCAAGCATCAATGTAAGTAAAAGATTTAATGTTCTCACACAAAGCTGCTATAGCCAGGGATTAGGACATAGTCTATGTATTGTATTGTCTAGGTGGCGTCCAGCCACTGAGAGTCACACCTCTCTACCAGCAAGGTTGCCACTGAGCAAGTACAAACCAGAAAGATCTCACCATATTATGTTTGACTATGTTGTACCCGGTTACATAATCAGTCCCACAGCATTCTGGCAGGTACGCTCACAAGTGCCACTCCAGCAGTGGAAAACTCTTGTCAGCCTCACAGAGCTGTAATACATCCACGCTTCACGCTTCTGTGTGATATATATATATATATATATGATATACCTAGTGAACTGTGAGGGCATTATGAAACCTACATTTAAAGGGACACTCAAGTCAAAATTAAACTTTAAAGAGACTGTATAGGCGGTTAGACAAGTCATTTAAAACATGGAGAAGCTTTGCATGCTGAAGAAGAGTTAGTGACTAATGGAGTTTAGCTCCATGTTTTAAATTGCTTGTCTAACAGCCTATAACCTCATACTTAGCAGTGGTTTGTAGTTTACAGATAGATAAAAGTAAATTCAGGGGGCGGAGCCTGTTCTCAAAGCGGCAGGACGCATCTCTATGAAGCTCCTGATGATTAAAGAAATTTTTATAAGTTATCTGCAGTAAATTTTCAATATTTTATACACTTCTGAAAGCTCTTTGCATCTGGAATCTGATAGATACTCAGTGCTGAGGATCTGATTGTGCTTCTGCCTATGCTCTTTGAGACAGCTATGTGACAGACTCTTACAAAGACTGGAAGCCATTTTGCAACTTGCAGCATGATAATTTTAAATAACAAACTCTGTGTTGGACGAGAAGCATAGGTCTGGGGCTGCCGCACTATAACCCCCCCCCCAACTCTGGGGTTAAGATATCCTGAAATAGGATAAATATCCAAAAAGAAGGAACTATCTACCCTAATAAGGCATCTAGCAACAGCTTTAATAGCGATACATCTGAATTTAACCCTGAAAATGGAGGGACTTGATAGATGGGAGCAGCGGATCACCCAGCTCATTAGAAGCCTGGAAGAAGAGTTGTGCAAGCTCCTTACAATCTCACAACCTTTTGCCGAAACACCTTTGACGACTACAGACCGATCAACAGGGGAGTCTCATAGCGGATATATACCTTTTAATGGCAGACTCGGCCAGTGTAGAGACCTCTCAATTTTATGCTCAGAAGGACTGCATGAGGGTCGCCTTTAAAAGTCCTACCCCTACTCCAGAAACCCAGATAGGGTGACCTTTGCCAACAGGAGCCCTGTCTGACACTGAAGCACCAGCGCTACCTGCTAATCACCTACAGATAGAGCTTGAATCTGAAAAGGGAACGGAGACTCTCCCTGATTTACTACGGGACAACTTCTCACTGTCTGACATCCGTGGGGCAGTCAAGATTGATGCCGAGAAGATTACCTACTTTAGACCCCCAATACCGGATCTTTTACATTTGCTTGGAGGAGTCGACTATGTTTGTTCATTCCTAGCCTCTGTTATTAATGGAGGCAGGCGGGGGGGGGGAGTCTTTTCCTGTGTGCCGGAGATCGATGAGGACAGAGCGTTTACTAAAGCTAGAGAAGAGTGGTTTCTTGGAGAGTCTACTAATATTAAAGGTAATCGCTCTCACCGGGCCTGCGCTCTCTCTGCAGTATCTAATTCCATTGAAACCCTTGCACAGTCAACTGGGAGTTGACTAGACTTAAAGGCCATTTGAATTGATTTGTGGGGACAAGAGCTACAGGTTACTGCTCTAGCAGCGATATGGCTACACTGATACGCGTTTTCTATTCTATATGCTGTGTGACTGTGTTCCCTTTAGTTAATGCCATCATACGAGTATCTATGATATACGGCCTCACTCCCTTCCATATAATATACAAGCAACCGTAGGACGATATTTGTTCTGTCCAATTTTATTTTCCTAAGACTTCAAAGGTTACTATAATATATAGCAGTTAACTATGTTCTTCATTATAGGTGACGTTTCCTTGTTTATGCAGTTAAATACTACTAATATGATGTGCTTAATGTTAGCAACGTGCTTTCTAAAGTGTAACCTGTATATGTTTTGTGCTATAGAGCCCTTTGTGCCCTATCTATGGATCATTAGATTCGTCATAATATTTCTTAATGCTGGTGATGGTTAAATAAGGGAACATCTCACCATAAGGTTAGCAGTTTTTATATCCTCACATTTGATCTATCACATTCACATATATAGATCTATTCTGGATGGGCTATTGCAGACCTATACATACAGCCTGTAATAGCACCAGAGCACTAATATTCGCTATTGCAAATGTAACCCCTCCCTACGTGGTAGTGTTTCCCTGTTTGTGCAGTTAAATACTATTAATATTATGTGCTTAATGTTATACACATGCTTTTTAAGCTAACTTACACTTTAGTTCTAAATACCAGAGTCATACCACCTAAGTTATCCTAATCATACATTGCAGATGATGCCTGTTATATAGCCCTCATGCTCTGCCTCTAGATCATTTGATACCCCAGTATATTCTACATAGTTAGTGGTGGTTAAATAAGGGAACATTTCACCATAAGATCAACACTACTTGTATCCTCACACCTGATCTATCGCTTCCACATACATAGATCTTTGCTGGATAGGCTATTGCAGACCTATATACATTAAATGTAGTAGTGTTAGAGTACTGATATTTACTGTTATAAGTCTAATCCTACTCTACACTGTATTCTAATTAATGCCTGCTAAGGTATGAGAGAGTGTATTGGGGCTAAGCTCCCTTTTTGGGTATACTGTATATGCAGAGTGTATATAAACTTAAAAGTTATTTGGTACTATTCCATCGTATCTAGTTGGTGTGCTGTCTGCGGCCGAGATAGCTCACCCTCATCTATACATAACCTTTACCAACATCATTTGCTAGTAGATGCATATCTAGTATGGTATTCTTCTCCCCCTTAGCTTATTGATAATTAGCTCCATTGCTGGTGACTCTTAGCTTCACAGCTCATCATTAACTTTATATGTATTCATGTTATAATAGGCATGTGTTATATTTCTTATTCTATTCGTTTTCTTTTAATGATGGTTCCTATATCAGCTTATTTGTTAATAATTACGACTGGGTCCACAAGTTGTCCTCTTTTCTATTGCTTATCCCTTATGCCCCCCCATCTTAAATATATCTAACAGTCTACAGTTCAAAAGTGGCTGTCTTGTTTCCAAAAGGGGGAAATTATTATTTGTTATCTAGACTTTTTATATAAAGGGATTAATGTATAGTAAAAATGAGGTCTCTTACATATATTCATACTTGTTATTATATGCATGAATATTATGTGTTCCCAAGATTAGTATGTCATACTCTACTATTGTGCTGTCGAATATAGCATTGTAAGACATTCTTGATATTTATGTATGTAAAAGTTAAACCTCAATAAAAATCATTTATTTAAAAAAAAAAAAAAAAAGTAAATTCAGCTTCCAGATTGAAAGAGCTTAGTCGTTGGCATAGATTCATTTGAATCACCTATGTGACTGATTAAACTCACAGAATCCCAGTATATAGCACCATATCACCTCTGCACCAGATTATTCTAACTAGTCTGAGACAATGTGTTTCACCTCATTTTCTTTTAATAAGTTCAAATAAAAGCTATATTTTACTTTTAGTCATAATATAATTTAGCTATAGTCTTTAAAATGTAAAGATGTACACAACTTTCTTCTGTCCAGCTCTTTTTTACTTTGTTATCTAACAGAATGGGTTGTTGCCATAGAGGAACCAGTATGTTCATGGTATCTGGTTTCAAAACAAAGCCCGGCTATCAATTTATTTACTAGTGTTCAGATCACTTATTCAGGGTCCAGCAGTTAAGAGGATACTGAACCCACTTTTTTCTTTCTTTCATGATTCAGATAGAGCATGCAATTTTTAGCAACTTTCTAATTTACTCCTATTATCAATTTTTATTTGTTCTCTTTGTATCTTTATTTTTTAAAAGTAGGAATGTGAAGCTTACGAGCCTGCCCATCTTTGGTTCAGAACCTGGGTAGCGCTTGCTGATTGGTGCTAAATGCAGCCACCAATCAGCAAGCGCTATCCAGGGCTCTGAACCAAAAATAGACCTATGCTTACAATCCTTGTTTTCAAATACAGATACCAAGAGAACAAAGAAAAATTGATTAAAATTAGAAAGTTGCTTAAAATTGCATGCTCTATCTGAATTATGAAAGAAAAAAAATGGGTTCAGTATCCCTTTAATGTTAATGCCATCAACACATCAACTGTGTCTGCAAAAATTAATGGCATAAATGAGGTCTATTTGATGTTGCTTAAAGCACAGAAATTTCTGCTTAATACAGAACGTGGTAACCTTATTTTTTCTGCTTGCATAATAAACCATTATCAAGAGATTTCAATTTTAGTTTTGTAATTGTGACCTACATTAATTATCTCAAGAACAAGTTTCAACTTTAACCACAAATGAAAGTTCCTAAAATACAACAAGAAGGCACCGCTTGTTTTTTAGGAACTTTCATTTGTAGCTCATGTTCGGAGGAAGAGCTGCCGGCTACAGATTGTAATATATTTAGGACTTTTTTCTTCTTCTTTAGATTCATTGTGGACAACCAAGCACTTCTGTTTACTTCTATTTCATGTTGAGATAAGAATTGTGTTTTGAAGTTTCAACTTTATCCTCAATCCAAATGGGCTCAGGAGATTTTGGTTAAAGGGATATGAAACCCCAATTTTTTCTTTCATGATTCAGGTAGTGCATGCAATTTTAAAAAACTTTATTTACTTTTTAGTATCAATCTTTCTTAGTTCTCTTGTTAACTTTTTTGAAAAGCAGGGATGTAAGCTTAGGAGTCCAGCCCATTTCTGGAGCACCATATGGCAGTATTTTTTGCAAGAATATTATCCATTGGCAAGAGCACTAGGGGGCTGCACTATTTCCTGCAATGAAGTGCTCCAGATGCCTACCTAGGTATATAATGGGAACAAAGTAAATTTGATAATAGAAGTAATTTGGAAACTTAAAAATAAATTGTATGTTCTGTCTGAATTTCAACAGAAAATGTTTGAGTTTCTTATCCCTTTAAAACAAGAGTTCCCTTGTGGAGTCTTTGGGTCTGGAAGTGCCTGTGCTACATTGTTTTGAGCCTTTACATCAAATCTCCCTATGGAATATGAAATGAATATAATTTTTTTTTTTAATGTTGATTACTTAAAGGGACATTAAACACTAAATAAATGTTAGATAGAATGATGCATTTAAAGAAAGGATTAGTCTGAGAATAAAATGTAGATGTATTTTTAAAGTTTCATTATCTGTTTAAATATTGACAAAAGAAGTGTAAAGTTTTAGTGCCTATAAAACAATGGGAGCTGCCATGTTGAAACTTAGGTTACCTTCTTTGCTGTGGCTATTTAGAGACCGTTATAAATAGGTCACTAGAGTGTGCAGCCAATGGTTGTGGTTACATCTCTAACAGGAACTGAAAATCTCACAATTTCAGAATGGAATTACAGGAAAAGTGGACAAAACAATAATGAAAGTATATTGCAGACTTTATTTATATACAGTATGTGATTTATCATTTTATATTATAATCTCAAAGTGTTTAATGTCACTTTAAGGTTGGAGAGTGATAGAGTTCCAGGACTAATAAGTTTTCTTGGATAGATTTTCTATTAAATGTAACCTGGTATTCTGTAACAAAAATAAAACCATGGGGGGGCGGAGCCGGCTCTGGATAGAGATGGCCGCACATTAGGTGAGCTCCGGCGCTTCAGCCCAAAAAGTACACATGGAGCTACCTAAAACACATCAAAACCTCACTTATTGGCGACCCTCATGATCCGGCTTTGAACCTGATAGAGCCACAACACCGGACTACTAAAAAGGCACTACCCCGGGAATGATCCGACCACTCCAAATTCCGGATCCCAACCGACAGAAGCTACCCTTACCGCAACCGGATTACCTACCTTAAGAACCTGGCAGGGGTGATCGGCGGCTTTGGGGTAAGATATCTACTTGTTTGCATACACGCATCTCCTAATGTCCCCAGGGCCGCTGCACAGATCTCCGGCATCCGCCATCTTGGTGCAACATACGCACTTTCAATACAGCTAGCCCCTGATTAAAACACTTAGCCATCAGAGCACAGAAGTAGCGGTCTACAGACTATCTAAGCATATGGAAAATAAGGGGCAAATGTAAGGAGACACTGTTTCATTATACATACAAACCCGAAGCCTGCAAAAATAGAAAAAAAAAAACAGAATAGAAGGGCTGTGTATACAAGGGTAAAACATTATACCCTATTCTTTCATTTATACACCTAACATGATCAATAAGGAGATCTACTAAAGCTACACAAAACAACCGGAGTTAAGTTAATCTATGCCCTTCCGGTAGGGATTGCAATGAGACTGAAATTGTTTAAATAAGAATACTGCAAGAATCTACATGAGAATAAAGATTTAATTCTTTCATAGCTGTATCTGACAGGCAGCATTATTAACACTGAGGCTAGAATCTATTATGCATTATCACAGGGGGAATCTCTGTCTATAACCCAGCTGAAAATATATGCAATCACAATCTCAACAAGATATTTGCTACTATTGCTGAAACTGGCTGAAAATCTATACTTCTTGCTGCTGCCAATTGTACTGAGGCATTACTTACAGAAAATACCACGCATTTAGAGCAAACTTCAAAAACTACAGTGACACCTGCAATCAAAATGTCGCCAAAAAAAGACCCACAAAAAGTTAAACAAAACAAAAATGGGAACAGAAGCAATCCTTCAATGGATAAATACCTTAAAGCAACAGCTTTACCCACACCACTAGATGACCCCGCTAC
The DNA here is from genome assembly GCF_027579735.1 of Bombina bombina. Lineage (NCBI taxonomy): Eukaryota > Metazoa > Chordata > Amphibia > Anura > Bombinatoridae > Bombina > Bombina bombina. Next base: position 831,301,805 of record NC_069499.1, read on the forward strand.
ACCGCAAAAATCTCAATACCTACATTCATCTAGCTCCTCTGACTCTGCTTCAGATGAAGAAGATACCATGGTCTCCATTCCACAATCAGTGATCTCTTCTATACCATCAAAGCAAGACTTCTCTTCACTCATTACTCAAGTAAAACAGTGCATTAAAGATGAAATATCAGAACTGAAAAAAGATATCACAGAAATAGGGAATCGAGTTAATGTTTTGGAGGAACATGTTCAGGAACACGATCTATGCATTTCAAAAGTGAATGATCATCTGGATCTTCAAGACCAAACTGTCCGTCAGTTAGAAGATAAAATAGAGGACTTAGAGAATAGGTCCAGAAGGCACAATATCAGGATACGTGGTATCCCGGAAACAGTCGACTCTTCAACTCTACAAGAATACCTACAATCCTTATTCTCTCAGCTCAGAGACCCTACAGATAACTCCGAAGTAGGAATAGACAGAGCCCACCGTGCCTTAAGATCCAGACCCCCTGAAGCGGCACCTCCCAGAGACGTGATCATAAAAATAACAAATTATCAAATGAAGGAGCGCCTCATGACAGCAGCTAGAGATAAGAGACCCATACAAAAAGATGGAGCTACTCTGCAATTCTTCGCTGACTTATCGGCTAGAACCCTGGCCAGGAGAAAAGAACTCTCAATCCTCACAAAACATCTTCAAGCCAGAAACATACCCTATAGATGGGGCCACCCATTCCAACTCACAGTCATTTGGAAAAATAGGAGAGCAATTTGCTCATCTATCACAGAAATAGAAGACTTCTGCAGGAAGCTGGAAATTCCTTCACCAGATGGGGACACTGTTAATGGTCAGGACTCCACTGTCACTCCAATCTCACAAACAACCTCACTACCGCAACGTAAGGAGTGGCAGATGGTTCGCAACAGTCGAACAAAGAACTCTTCTTCCTCAGACTTCAAAACCTGAATTGATGGACAGTATCCTTTTATAAAATAAAAAAAAAAAAAAAAAAAAAAAGAAGATTCTATGGTTGCTCTGGGTTTCCAGAGTGAGAAAAGCCTCAAGTATATTAATAAAAGAGACCTCAAGATGGCTTCAAAGGTCTTACTATAAACACTAGTCATTCGCATCTCAAAATTTCATGCCAACTGAAAATTTGACAGGTTAGATAGATTGTCATATGCATAGCTGTACTTCGAGGGCTGAATGTTTTCCTCTTAGGAATTCATTGCTATTTCCCTCTATTGTTTATATAGAGTTAAAAATGTTTATGTTTTTTATGTTTTAATGTTCTATTGTTTTGTTATAGTTTTTGTTGTTAGATTATGTATAGGTTCCATACTGCAGAGACGAAACATCATTTTCGGGATCAATATGTTACACGAGCACAGAGTAGGAGCTGATAAGGTAACAATATGACAGATAAAAATATTCATTTTGTCACACAAAATGTAAAAGGCTTCAATGTCCCTAATAAAAGATCGCTAGCTATGAGAGACATAGCACAAAAGGGAGGTGAGATCATAGGTTTGCAGGAAACACACTTCAAAAGAGGCTCCATCCCCAAATATCTCTATAATAACTTCTCTCAACACTTCCATAGTTCTCACACTACGAAAAAGATAAATGGAGTTAGCATCCTTATACATAGCTCCATACCTTTCCAATTAATTGATCAGAAAAAAGACACAGAGGGCAGATTCCTAGCAATATGTGGTGTCCTATATAACAAAGTAATTACGCTAGTTAATATCTACGCTCCCAATCAAAAACAAGCAGCCTTTTATAAATCAATAATACCTCTAATACAAGACATACAAAAGGGACAACTGATAGTCATGGGTGATTTTAACCTGCCTTTAAATCCTAAATTAGACAGCTCCAACCCAAATATACACATAGCACATAGCAAACTTAAAGCCATGTGGAATCTTGTTAAGACACTTGGATTACACGACCCTTGGAGAGTAGCCAACCCGGTACGGAGGGATTACACCTTTTTTTCCAGTCCGAATAAATCCCACTCAAGGATTGACTATATCTTTCTTGATCACATTACTCTATCCCACGCAACTACAACAAATATTACACACACTGCATGGTCAGATCACTCTATGGTCAGATGCTCTATCAATTGGCCATCAGCCCCAATCAGAGAATTCAGTTGGAGAATAGACGAATCATTGCTCCTAGATCCAGAGACACATAAGACTCTAGAAACTGAATTACAAGAATTTTTTCATAGAAATGTCCAAGAAGATATGCCACCAGCAATAGTGTGGGAAACGCATAAAAGTTACATAAGAGGCTTACTGATCCAAATTAGAGCCAAAAAAATAAAAAAACAGAGGGAGGAATACCAACACATTGCCAAGGAAATCTCACAACTAGATTACCTACACAAACTCCATCCACAAAATGATGCTATTTTCCAACAATTAAAATTTTACAGATCAAAATTAACTTCTCACCTACATATCAAAGCCCAAGGAATAGCTTTCAAACTTAAACAGAAATTTTATAGTGAGGCTGGGAAACCTGGCAGACACTTGGCTAGACTACTTAAAACCAAACAAGCAAAAACTTATATCCACACAATTAATAACTCTAGAGGGGAGAAAGTAGAAGATACCAAACAGATAGCAGACACATTTAAACAATATTACCACACACTATATAACCTCTTCCCCAACAGGTCCCAAATAGATCACAAAAATAAATGTAATGAATATTTAAAGACAGCTAAGGTCACAACCATCTCAGAAAAGGACAGTGAAATGTTGCAGACACCAATAAGCCATAAGGAAATCAGTGATGCAATAAAATCATTAAAACCTGAAAAAGCACCTGGCCTAGATGGGTTCTCGGGTTCCTACTATAAACTATATTCACATATATTGACAACCCACCTACTAAATACATTTCAACAAATAGACAAAGGGGACGACCTACCGGAAACGATGTTACAAGCAGTCATCACAGTCCTTCCCAAACCGGGGAAAAAACCCAACACCCCAGCTAATTTTCGACCCATTTCCTTACTGAACCTTGATCTAAAAATTTTTGCAAAGGTCCTGGCCTCTAGGCTAAACACTCTTCTCCCATCATTAATATCTCCAGACCAAGTGGGTTTTGTGCCGCGGAGGGAGGCCCGGGACAATACTGTGAAACTTTTAAACATCATAGAATTTATCAATAAAAACAAAATACCTTCAGTGCTATTATCAACGGATGCTGAGAAAGCGTTCGATAGACTGGATTGGACCTTTCTAGAATCAGTACTCACCAAATTTAATATACCAAAGGCATTTATAAACAAAATTTTGGCCCTATACTCCTTCCCCACAGCCCAAATTAAAATAAACGGTACTCTCTCTGAACAATTTGAAATCCGAAATGGTACCAGACAGGGCTGCCCACTGTCCCCTTTACTATTCATTTTATCACTAGAAATTTTTGCATGTAAAATTAGATTAAACGAAAACATTGGAGGTATAATTGTTAAAAAAAGAGAATATAAGCTATCCATGTTTGCAGACGACGTTCTGATGTCTCTGTCAAGCCCCTTAAGGTCTCTCCCCGCGGTGCAGAAGGAACTGAAAGAGTATGGAGACGTATCAAACTTTTCAGTAAATTCTAGTAAATCGGAACTTTTGCCACTACATATTCCCCAAAACACCATCACTACTATACAAAATGAATGTGATTTCGCAATTCAGACGAAAACCATAAAATATCTGGGTATACATTTAACAAGCAGTCTAGACTCAATTCGCACTATTAACTACACTAAGCTATTACAAACAATCTCTACTCAGGCATCATCCTGGATGTCTAAAAATATATCCTGGATAGGGAGAATGAATACGGTTAAGATGGTACTTCTGCCAAAAGTCTTGTATATATTACAAACCTTACCCTTACCACATACTCTCATATACATAAGAAAAATACAGAAAGTAATGAACAGCTTTATTTGGAAAGGGAAACCGCCAAGAGTATCCAAAATCTCACTATATGCTAATAAAGACTCGGGAGGATTGGGAGTACCTAATATCTTATTATATAAACAAGCTATATCCCTACAAAGAATCTTAGAATGGAGTAGAAATAATAGTTGTGATTATAAACACTGGATACAATTAGAACATGACATCTCAGGGGTACCCCAACTAGGAGGCATGTGCTGGTTGCCTACAGCTTTAGCTAAATCACAGAACACTTTCACAGCTACTGTAGGGTCGACTATATCAGATTGGATATACACCCGGAATAGATATAAGGGAATCTCCAGTGCCCATTCACCTTTGACACCAATTCTAGCTAACCCAGAGTTTCCAGAAGGCCAAAAGTATAACACAGAGGGTGACAATAGTCTAAAGGGTCACATTCCAGTCATAACATTACTCAAAAAGGAGAAATTGTTGCCTATTGATGACTTACAAGAACTGGGTGGGCGGTTTTTTAGTCAGTGGATGAGGTATCATCAGACACGCCACTACATCATGACACATAGGAACAGAACAATGCTGACAAGGCCCCTAAAGTTATTTGAACAGATGTGCATATCTAGCTCTCCACCAAAAGGGATTATCTCCTCTATGTATAAACTGTTGCTTTCAGCCACAAAACCCAACCCCCATAATTTTGTGAAAAGCTGGGAGAGAGATCTACTGGGACCTCAAGATCCTAAGATATGGGAAAATATATTTAGGACCATAGCTCACTCGGCACACACTACGGCAGCTTTAGAAACAAATTACAAAGTATTGTTCCGTTGGTATCTAACACCAAATAGAATGAAACATCTCTTTCCCTTAGCCAATGAAAAATGTTGGAGATGTAGGGAAGAAATAGGCACTATGGGCCACATCTGGTGGTCATGTCCTACAATAAACACATATTGGGGAAAGATAATAGATGAAATAAATTTGGCCTTAGCATGCGATGTTGCCATCTCACCCCAAATCTGTCTATTCAACATATTAAGTAATATTAAATGTAAAATAAGAAGGAACCTTGGCCATATTATGCTTAATTCAGCTAAGCAGCTCATAGCAGCTGCATGGCGAACTGACAAGATCCCTACAATAGATGAGTGGAGGGAAAAGGTGAAAGGAGCCCTATTGCTAGAAAGATATTAATTTTTTAAAACAAACCAATTGGCATTATACAACGACATGTGGTTCTACTGGGAGTCTTATTTCGGAGCTATCAAACAACTTTAAACACATATAGATCACAAATTCTTTAGTTACCTGACTAGCCAATCCCGAATATTAGATAGATAATAACAAGATAAGGTGCTCTTTGCAGGAAGTAGTTGTTGTCTGGTTTTTTTTGTTATATTTTTGTTATTATACTCACATGGTAATACTAATGCAAACGCTGTGACCATGACTACATCAAACCCCAGAATCTTATCAGTGTAGTAATTCTAATTGTGTGAATGGACTTAGAACACAACAGCTGTAATACTGAAATGATTTGATGACCTTGAGTTTGATTCTTATTTTACTGTCATGTCAAGAAATGTGTAATCGCAGTGTTGATGTTGCACTCTATGATTTTGTATTGGTTTTATTCATAAAAATTTTCAATAAAAAGATTAATAAAGAAAAAATAAAAAAATAAAACCATGGGCTGCTATCAGGTCACCATTATTACTGTTCTATATATTTACATTGTACGTACTATAAATATTTGCCATAGTTATAACAATAATCTGGGAGTTGGATGGACTTAAAACCCCTCACTTGAAAGCTGCTGATTGCTTCTTCTTTTCATAAAAAAGAGGTATCAGATACATCCATATACTTCCAGGATGAAATGTTGTATTTTATATTTTTTTTCTTTTAGATTTTTCAGTTAATTGTTGTCATGGTGATCACTGAAACCTGTAAGCCCTCAGGTTAAACAACAATCAGGAACACCTGTAGCATACAAGCGGTGTTGCGCATGGTATATGCTTCTTTAGGGGATAGAGTCTCTTTTAAAACTCAACCCCCGCCCCTTACAAATATATGCAGTAGGTTGGTTAATACTATTTTATGCCAATCACATACTAATCAAAGGTACATAAGGCCACTCATTGGAAAACACAGACTTCCCTCTTCTTTCAAAAATAAGACTTCATAACCCCCTCTGTTGTTCTTGGGGAGGAGACAGGGTATCCGAAGGAGCCCCATTTTATCTTATCTATAAACCAGAAAGAAAAGAGGGTTAACTCCATTCTGGTTACATTAACTGTAGAATTTATTCAATCCAAGCTATTAACACAGCTCATAGTCGACAAGCAATGTAAGGTGACCTGACGCGTTTCATGCATGCACGTTTCCTGAGAGATCCAGTTATTTGATTCTGATACTCTTACTTTGGATTCTATTGAATTTTCAACTAGGATATCTCCCTTATTGACTGTTCCAAACATTAGAAATACATTTAACGGACTCTATAAAAGATTTTCTTCTACAAGATACGAGTCCACGGATTTCATCCTTGTGGGATATTAACCTCCTGCTAACAGGAAGTGGCAAAGAGCACCACAGCAGAGCTGTATATATAGCTCCTCCCTTCCCTCCACCCCCAGTCATTCTCTTTGCCTGTGTTAGTAATAGGAAGAGGTAAAGCAAGGTGTTAGTTTTAGATTCTTCAATCAAGAAGTTTTTTTATTTTAAATGGTACCGGTGAGTACTATTTTCCTCAGGGAGATATGAGAAGAAGATTTCAGCCCTGAGGTTGATGATCTTAGCAGATATAACTAAGATTTCTTCTACAAGATACGAGTCCACGGATTTCATCCTTGTGGGATATTAACCTCCTGCTAACAGGAAGTGGCAAAGAGCACCACAGCAGAGCTGTATATATAGCTCCTCCCTTCCCTCCACCCCCAGTCATTCTCTTTGCCTGTGTTAGTAATAGGAAGAGGTAAAGCAAGGTGTTAGTTTTAGATTCTTCAATCAAGAAGTTTTTTTATTTTAAATGGTACCGGTGAGTACTATTTTCCTCAGGGAGATATGAGAAGAAGATTTCAGCCCTGAGGTTGATGATCTTAGCAGATGTAACTAAGATTCATGTTGGTTCCCACAGATTTCTGAAGGTAGTGCAAGAGAAATCTTCAGTGTGGAGAACGGTGTCATGCTACAAGCAGCATTGAGGTATGTAGAGTCTTTTATTCTGGCGAGACTTGGCATATCAGAGCTGGCTGACATTTCTCTTGTTAAGTGTGTTCAGTCCACGGGTCATCCATTACTTATGGGATATATTCTCCTTCCCAACAGGAAGTTGCAAGAGGATCACCCAAGCAGATCTGCTATATAGCTCCTCCCCTCACATGTCATATCCAGTCATTCTCTTGCAACCCTCAACAAAGAAGGAGGTCGCGAGAGGAGCTGGAGTTTTTACTTATCTATTCTTCAATCAAAAGTTTGTTATTTTAAATGGCACCGGAGTGTGCTGTTTTTCTATCTCAGGCAGTATTTGGAAGAAGAAACTGCCTGCGTTTTTTTTCTATGATCTTAGCAGGCGTAACTAAGATCCACTGGCTGTTCTCGACATTCTGAGGAGTGGGGTAACTTCAGAAACTGGGAATAGCATGCGGGGTCCTCTGCAAATGAGGTATGTGCAGTACTTTATTTTCTGGGAATGGAATTGACTAAGAAAATACTGCTGTTACCGTATGATGTAAGTACAGCCTTAAATGCAGTAGTGGCAACTGGTATCAGGCTGATAAATGTATTTAGCAGTCGAGTTATTTTCTAGGGACTAGAATTTGACTGAGAAAATACTGTTAAAACTGAAATAATACTTAAGCCTTATCTGCAGTGGTAGCGACTGGTAGCAGGCTTAGTGATAACTTTGCATGACATTGGAAAATGTTTTTTTTTTTTTTTTAATAAAACGTTTACTGGCATGTTATTTGTTTTTGTGAGGTACTTTGGTGATAAATCTCTTTGGGCATGATTTTTTTTCCACATGGCTAACATATTTTTCTGCATGGAAACCGTTATATCAGGGCTCCCACTGTTGTGATAGGAGTGGGAGGGACCTTGTTTTAGCGCCTTGTTGCGCAGTTAAAATTCTAGCACAGTCTTCCTGCTTCTTCCTCCTTGATCCAGGACGTCTCTAGAGAGCTCAGGGGTCTGCAAAATTCATTTGTGAGGGAGGTAATCAGTCACAGCAGATCTGTGACAGTGTGCTTGACTGTGATTAAAAGCATTAAATCTTAATTGATATCCGTTTTATCCGTTTTGGGTATTGAGGGGTTAATCATCCTTTTGCTAATGGGTGCAATCCTCTGCTAATAATACACTTCTTGTTAAGAATTGTTTAATTATATCTGTATTTTTGAAATGCTGCAGCGTTTTTTATATTGCTTGTAAACTTATTGAAAGTGATTTCCAAGCTTGCTAGTTTCATTGCTAAGTCTGTTTAAACATGTCTGATTCAGAGGAAACTGTTTGTTCATCATGTTCAAAAGCCAATGTGGAGCCCAATAGAACGATGTGTACCAATTGTATTGATATTGCTTTGAATAAAAGTCAATCTGTACCGATAAAGAAACTATCACCAGACAACGAGGGGGAAGTTATGCCGCCTAACTCTCCTCACGTGTCAGTACCTGCGTCTCCCTTTCGGGAGATGCGTAGGATTGAGACGCCAAGTACATCTAGGCCCTTACAAATCACTTTACATGATATGGCTAATGTTATGAAAGAAGTATTATATAATATGCCCGAATTAAGGGGCAAACGCGATAGCTCTGGGTTAAGGACAGAGCGCGCTGATGACACGAGAGCCATGTCTGATACTGCGTCACAATTTGCAGAACATGAGGACGGTGAGCTTCATTCTGTCGGTGACGGTTCTGATCCGAGGAGACCGGATTCAGAAATTTCAAATTTTAAATTTAAGCTTGAGAACCTCTGTGTGTTACTAGGGGAGGTATTAGCGGCTCTGAATGATTGTGACACGGTGGCAATTCCAGAGAAATTGTGTAGGTTGGATAGATACTATGCGGTACCGGTGTGTACTGACGTCTTTCCTATACCAAAAAGACTTACAGAAATTATTAGTAAGGAGTGGGATAGACCCGGTGTGCCTTTTTCCCCTCCCCCGATATTTAGAAAAATGTTCCCTATAGACGCCACCACACGAGACTTATGGCAGACAGTCCCTAAGGTGGAGGGAGCAGTTTCTACGTTAGCCAAGCGTACCACTATCCCGGTGGAGGATAGCTGTGCTTTCTCAGATCCAATGGATAAAAAATTAGAGGGTTATCTTAAGAAAATGTTTGTTCAAGTTAGAACCCTTAAGCAAGCTAATGCGTTTGTTTCAGATGCCGTAGTACATCTAACCAAACTTACGGCTAAAAATGCCGGATTCGCCATACAGGCCCGCAGAGCGCTCTGGCTTAAATCCTGGTCAGCGGATGTAACTTCCAAGTCTAAGCTACTTAACATTCCTTTCAAAGGGCAGACCTTATTCGGGCCCGGCTTGAAGGAAATTATTGCTGACATTACGGGAGGTAAGGGCCACGCCCTTCCTCAGGACAGGGCCAAATCAAAGGCCAAACAGTCTAATTTTCGTGCCTTTCGTAACTTCAAGGCAGGAGCAGCATCGACTTCCTCCGCTCCAAAACAGGAAGGAACTACTGCTCGTTACAGACAGGGTTGGAAAGGCAACCAGTCATGGAACAAGGGCAAGCTGGCCAGAAAGCCTTCTCCCGCCCCTAAGACAGCATGAAGACAGGGCCCCCTATCCGGAGACGGATTTAGTGGGGGGCAGACTTTCTCTCTTCGCCCAGGCTTGGGCAAGAGATGTGCAGGATCCCTGGACGTTAAAGATTATATCTCAGGGATACCTTCTGGATTTCAAAACCTCTCCTCCACAAGGGAGGTTCCATCTTTCGAGGTTATCAACAAACATAGTAAAGAGAGAGGCATTTCTACAATGTGTACAAGACCTCTTAAACATGGGAGTGATCCACTCAGTTCCGCGATCGGAACAGGGACAAGGATTTTACTCAAATCTATTTGTGGTTCCCAAAAAAGAGGGAACCTTCAGACCAATCTTGGACTTAAAGATCTTAAACAAATTCCTAAGGGTACCATCGTTCAAGATGGAAACCATTCAAACCATCCTACCCAATATATGACCACAGTGGACTTAAAGGATGCTTACCTTCATATACCGATTCACAAAGATCATTATCGGTACCTAAGGTTTGCCTTTCTAGACAGGCATTACCAGTTTGTGGCTCTTCCCTTCGGGTTAGCCACGGCCCCGAGAATTTTTACGAAGGTTCTGGGCTCACTTCTGGCGGTACTAAGACCACGAGGCATAGCGGTGGCTCCGTACCTAGACGACATTCTGATACAAGCGTCAAGTTTTCAGAATGCAAAGTCTCATACAGAGATAGTTCTAGCATTTCTGAGGTTGCATGGGTGGAAAGTGAACGTGGAAAAGAGTTCTCTGTTACCACTCACAAGGGTTCCTTTTCTAGGGACTCTTATAGATTCTGTAGAAATGAAGATTTACCTGACGGAGTCCAGGTTATCAAAGATTCTCAATGCTTGCCGTGTCCTTCATTCCGTTCCAAGCCCATCAGTAGCTCAGTGCATGGAGGTAATCGGCTTAATGGTCGCGGCAATGGACATAGTGCCATTTGCGCGCCTGCATCTCAGACCGCTGCAACTATGCATGCTCAGTCAATGGAACGGGGATTACTCAGATCTGTCCCCTTTGCTAAATCTGGACCAGGAGACCAGAGATTCTCTTCTCTGGTGGTTGTCACCGGTTCATCTGTCCAAAGGAATGACCTTTCGCAGACCAGATTGGACGATTGTAACAACGGATGCCAGCCTTCTAGGCTGGGGAGCAGTCTGGAATTCCCTGAAGGCTCAGGGATCGTGGACTCAGGAGGAGAAACTCCTTCCAATAAACATTCTAGAATTAAGAGCAATATTCAATGCTCTTCTAGCTTGGCCTCAGTTAGCAAAACTGAGGTTCATCAGATTTCAGTCGGACAATATCACGACTGTGGCTTACATCAATCATCAAGGGGGAACCAGGAGTTCCCTAGCGATTTAGGAAGTCTCGAAGATAATTCGCTGGGCAGAGTCTCACTCTTGCCACCTGTCAGTGATTTACATCCCGGGCGTAGAGAACTGGGAGGCGGATTTCCTAAGACTTTTCATCCGGGAGAGTGGGAACTTCACCCGGAGGTATTTGCTCAACTGATTCGTCGTTGGGGCAAACCGGATCTGGATCTCATGGCATCTCGCCAGAACGCGAAGCTTCCTTGTTACGGATCCAGGTCCAGGGACCCGGGAGCGGTGCTGGTAGATGCATTAGCAGCCCCTTGGGTTTTCAACATAGCTTATGTGTTTCCACCATTTCCGTTGCTACCTCGACTGATTGCCAGGATCAAACAGGAGAGGGCATCGGTAATTCTGATAGCGTATGCAGACCTAGTGGACATGTCGTCCTGTCCACCATGGTCTCTTCCTCTGAGGCAGGACCTTCTAATTCAGGGTCCTTTCAACCATCCAAGCCTAATTTCTCTGAGGCTGACTGCCTGGAAATTGAACGCTTGATTCTATCAAAGCGTGGGTTTTCGGATTCGGTTATTGATACATTAATACAGGTTCGGAAACCTGTGACCAGAAAAATTTACCATAACATATGGCGTAAATATTTATATTGGTGCGAATCCAAGAGTTACTCATGGAGTAAGGTTAGGATTCCTAGGATATTGGCTTTTCTACAAGAGGGTTTAGAAAAGGGTTTATCCGCTAGTTCGCTAAAGGGACAGATTTCAGCTCTGTCTATTCTTTTACACAAACGTCTGGCAGAGAATCCAGACGTCCAGGCCTTTTGTCAGGCTTTGGCTAGGATTAAGCCTGTGTTTAAAGCTGTTGCTCCTCCGTGGAGCTTAAACTTGGTTCTTAAAGTTCTTCAGGGTGTTCCGTTTGAACCCCTTCATTCCATTGATATTAAGCTTTTATCTTGGAAAGTTTTGTTTTTGATGGCTATTTCCTCGGCTCGAAGAGTCTCTGAGTTATCTGCCTTACATTGTGATTCTCCTTATCTGATCTTTCATTCAGACAAGGTAGTACTGCGTACTAAACCTGGGTTTTTGCCTAAGGTTGTTTCTAACAGGAATATCAATCAAGAGATTGTTGTTCCATCATTATGTCCTAATCCTTCTTCAAAGAAGGAACGTCTTTTGCATAATCTAGACGTGGTCCGTGCTCTGAAGTTCTACTTACAGGCAACTAAAGATTTTAGACAAACTTTTTCTCTGTTTGTCGTTTACTCTGGACAGAGGAGAGGTCAAAAGGCTTCGGCTACCTCTCTCTCTTTTTGGATTCGTAGCATAATAAGTTTAGCCTATGAGACTGCTGGACAGCAGCCTCCTGAAAGAATTACAGCTCATTCCACTAGAGCTGTGGCTTCCACCTGGGCCTTTAAGAATGAGGCCTCTGTTGAACAGATTTGCAAGGCTGCAACTTGGTCTTCACTTAATACTTTTTCCAAATTTGACACTTTCGCTTCTTCGGAGGCTGGTTTTGGGAGAAAGGTTCTACAGGCAGTGGTTCCTTCTGTTTAATGTTCCTGCCTTGTCCCTCCCATCATCCGTGTACTTAGCTTTGGTATGGGTATCCCATAAGTAATGGATGACCCGTGGACTGAACACACTTAACAAGAGAAAACATAATTTATGCTTACCTGATAAATTTATTTCTCTTGTAGTGTGTTCAGTCCACGGCCCGCCCTGTCTTTTTAAGGCAGGTTCTAAATTTTAAAATTATAACTCCAGTCACCACTGCACCTTATAGTTTCTCCTTTCTCGTCTTGTTTCGGTCGAATGACTGGATATGACATGTGAGGGGAGGAGCTATATAGCAGATCTGCTTGGGTGATCCTCTTGCAACTTCCTGTTGGGAAGGAGAATATATCCCATAAGTAATGGATGACCCGTGGACTGAACACACTACAAGAGAAATAAATTTATCAGGTAAGCATAAATTATGTTGTTTTTCCCTGCAAGGGAAGGGGTAAGCAGTAGACCTGTACAATGAGGGTGTTACTGAGAGAAACGAAAAAATGCGGCAGCAACAAGCAGAGTAAGAAGTAATTTAAAAATCAAATACTTTATTTCACATATCTTAAAAAAGCCAATTGGCAAAAAATACAAAGGGTAGCAGGTGATAACCCTCCTACCTTAGGAGGGTTATCACCTGCTACCCTTTGTATTCTTTGCCAATTGGCTTTTTTAAGATATGTGAAATAAAGTATTTGATTTTTAAATTACTTCTTACTCTGCTTGTTGCTGCCGCATTTTTTCGTTTTTCTGGGATTACAAGCAGCGGAACCGGCTGCTAACAGCGGCGTGCACCCCCAGTGCTCCACTACTATTCTTCCCACACACTTCCGGTTAATTGAGAAACCGGCTAAAGGGCTTGCAGCGGTTCAGCGTTCGTGGATGTTACTGAGAGACCTATGTTTATTCATATTGCCTTAACATATGATGTTTACAATGTATGGGTCTTGACACTGGGAGAGGCAGCTTGATACTTTATAGTTTATTAACAACATAAGTCAGGAGGGCTGCAAGTTTATTTATTATAAAGGGACCACATGGCTTGTTTTCAGACCGCTTCCCATGCGGTTATTCAGACTGTTAGGACAACGTCCATGATGGCCACAGCAGAGCTGTGGCAAGGTGCAGTGGTCATTTTTCAGTAAAAACATATTTTTTTTTCTTAAAGATGTCTCTTAGAGGGTAAATTTCCATTTTCCTTACAGGGTGCAATACTTTTTGGGCCAATTGAATATAATTATTTAATTGTGTAGCATTTATTAGCATTTAATTCTGTAGCATTTATTAACAATCTGAGAAACTATTGTGCGCTTTTTATTTCTTAAAGGTGCAGTACACATTTTTCAAAAAGTGGTTTAAATCAATAAATAAGGTGTTCTACGACTATTGTGGTTATTGCTAGTCTTTTCAACATGTCTGACATTGAGGAAACTAATTGCTCTATGTGTTTAGAAGCCATTGTGGTACCCCCTCTTACTTTGTGTACCTCTTGTACTGAAAGGGCCTTACAATGTAAAAAGCATATTTTAAGTAATGAAAGTGTGCCTAAGGATGATTCTCAATCTGAAGAGAATCAGGATATGCCATCTAATTCTCCCCAAGTGTCACAACCTTTAACGCCCCCACACAAGCGACGCCAAGTACTTCAAGTGTGTCTAATTCCTTTACTCTGCAGGATATGGCTGCAGTTATGTCAACTACCCTTACAGAGGTATTATCTAAATTACCAGTGTTACAGGGTAAACGCAGTAGGTCAGGTATTAATGTGCATACTGAATCCTCTGATGCTTTGTTGGCTATTTCCGATGTACCCTCACAGGGCTCTGAGTTGGGGGTCAGGGAATTATTGTCTGAGGGAGAACTTTCAGACCCAGGAAGTATGTTACCTCAAACAGATTCGGACGTTATGTCTTTTAATTCTAAGCTTGAACACCTTGCCTGTTACTTAAGGAGGTTTTAGTGACTCTGGATGATTGTGACCCTATTGTAATTCCACCAGAGAAATTGTGTAAAATGGACAAATATGTGGAGGTACCTACTTACACTGATGTTTTTCCGGTTCCTAAAAGAATTTCGGAAATTATAAAAAAGGAATGGGACAGACCGGGTATACTGTTCTCTTCCTCCTAATTTCAAGAAAATTTATCCCATATCAGACACCATTCGGGACTCTTGGCAGTCGGTCCCTAAGGTGGAGGGAGCTATTTCTACCCTGGCCAAGCGTACAACTATACCTATTGAAGACAGTTGTGCTTTCAAAGACCCTATGGATAAGAAGTTAGAGGGTCTTCTAAAGAAATTATTTATTCATCAGGGTTTCCTTTTACAACCAACAGCTTGCATTGTCCCAGTCACTACTGCAGCAGCTTTTTGGTTCGATGCTCTAGAAGAATCTCTAAAGGTTGAAACCCCTTTAGAGGGCATTTTAGATAGAATTAAGGCTCTCAAGCTAGTTAATTCTTTTATTACAGATGCCGCCTTTTAAATTGCTAAATTGGCGGCAAAAAATGCAGGATTTGCCATTTTAGCGCGTAGAGCGTTATGGTTAAAATCATGGTCTGCTGATGTGTCCTCAAAATCTAAACTCTTAGCTATTCCTATCAAGGGTAAGACCCTATTCGGGCCTGAGTTGAAGGAAATAATTTCTGACATTACTGGAGGTAAAGGTCACGCCCTACCTTCAGGATAAGTCTGTTAAGATGAGGGGTAGACAAAATAATTTTCGTTCCTTTCGAAATTTTAAAGGAATACCCTCTGCTTCCTCTTCCTCCACAAAGCAGGAAGGGAATTTTGCTCAGTCCAAATCCGTCTGGAGACCCAACCAGGCTTGGAACAAGGGTAAACAACCCAAAAAGCCTGCTACTGCTACAAAGACAGCATGAAGGGGTGGCCCCCGATCCGGGACCGAATCTAGTAGGGGGCAGACTTTCTTTCTTTGCCCAGGCTTGGGCAAAAGGTGTTCAGGACCCCTGGGCACTAGAAATTGTGACCCACGGGTATCAACTGGAATTCAAGGAATTTCTCCCAAGAGGGAGATTTCATCTTTCATGATTGTCTGTAGACCAGATAAAAAGAGAGGCGTTCTTACACTGTGTAAAAGACCTTTCTACCATGGGAGTAATTCGTCCCGTTCCAAAACTGGAACAGGGACAGGGGTTTTACTCAAATCTTTTCGTGGTTCCCAAAAAAGAGGGGACTTTCAGACCCATTTTAGATCTCAAGTGTCTAAACAAGTTTCTCAGAGTCCCATCGTTCAAGATGGAGACTATACGAACAATCTTACCAATGATCCAGGAGGGTCAATATATGACTACCGTGGACTTGAAGGATGCATACCTTCATATCCCTATTCACAAGGATCATCATCAGTTCCTAAGGTTTGCCTTCCTGGACAAACATTTTCAGTTCGTGGCTCTTCCCTTCGGGTTGGCCACAGCACCCAGGATCTTCACAAAGGTTCTAGGGTCCATTCTGGCGGTTCTCAGGCTGCGGGGCATAGCAGTGGCGCCTTATCTGGACGATATTTTAATTCAGTCATCTGACGAAATCTCATACAGACAGTGTTGTCTTTTCTGGAAACTCACGGTTGGAAGGTGAATCTAGAAAAGAGTTCACTAGTTCCACAGACAAGGGTTCCCTTCTTGGGAACTCTGATAGACTCGGTAGACATGAAAATATTTCTGACGGAGGTCAGAAAATCAAAGATTCTAAATACTTGCCAAGCCCTTCAGTCCATTCTTCGGCCATCAGTGGCTCAGTGTATGGAGATAATTGGATTAATGGTAGTGGCAGTGGACATCATTCCGTTTGCTCGTTTTCATCTCAGACCACTGCAGCTGTGCATGCACAGGCAGTGGAATGGGGACTATGCAAATTTATCTCCTCAGATAAATCTGGATCAAGAGACCAGAGACTCTCTTCTTTGGTGGTTGTCACTGGATCATCTGTCCCAGGGGACGTGTTTCCGCAGACCCTCGTGGGTGATAGTGACAACGGACGCCAGCCTCCTGGGCTGGGGTACAGTCTGGAATTCCCTGAAGGCTCAGGGTGTATGGACTCAGGTGGAGTCTCTACTTCCAATCAATATTCTGGAATTCAGAGCAATATTCAATGCGCTTCAGGCAGGGCCTCAGTTGGCTTCGGCCAAATTCATCAGATTCCAGTCGGACAATATCACGACTGTAGCTTATATCAATCATCAGAGGGGAACGAGGAGTTCCTTAGCGATGATAGAAGTATCCAAGAAAATTCGATGGGCGGAGGCCCACTCTTGTTATCTGTTGGCAATCTACATCCCAGGAGTAGAGAACTGGGAAGCGGATTTTCTAAGTTGACAGACTTTTCATCCGGAGAGTGGGAACTCCACCCGGGGGTGTTTGCCTCACTGATTCTCCGATGGGGCAGACCGGAATTGGATCTGATGGCATCTCGTCAGAATGCCAAGCTTCCAAGATACGGATCCAGGTCGAGGGATCCCCAGTCCGAACTGATAGATGCCTTGCAGTTCCTTGGTCGTTCAGCCTAGCTTTTGTGTTTCCACCGTTTCCTCTCCTTCCACGCGTTATTGCTCGGATCAAACAGGAGAGAGCTTCAGTAATTCTGATCGCGCCTGAGTGGCCACACAGGACTTGGTATGCGGATCTAGTGGACATGTCCTCTCTGCCACCGTGGAAACTTCCTTTGAGACAGGACCTTCTCATTCAAGGACCTTTCCAACATCCAAATCTAAATTCTCTGCAGCTGACTGCTTGGAGATTGAACGCTTGACTTTATCTAAGCGGGCATTCTCAGATTCATTGATTCTTTGATACAGGCATGTTAGCCTGTCACTAGAAAGATCTATCATAAGATATGGCGTAAATATATTTTTTGGTGTGAATCCAAGGGTTACTCATGGAGTAAAGTTAGGATGCCCAGGATTCTGTCTTTTCTCCAAGAAGGATTGGAGAAAGGATTATCAGCAAGTTCCTTAAAGGGACAGATTTCTGCTTTGTCAATTTTACCTCACAAACGTTTGGCAGATGTTCCAGATGTTCAGTCTTTTTGTCAGGCTCTAACCAGAATTAATCCTGTATTTAGACCAATTACTCATCCCTGGAGTTTGAATTTAGTTCTTCGAGTTCTTCAAGGGGTTCCGTTTGAACCCATGCATTCCATAGATATTAAATTATTATCTTGGAAAGTTTTGTTTTGGTTGCTATTTCTTCGGCTCGTAGAGTTTCTGAGCTTTCAGCGTTACAATGTGATTCACCTTATCTTATATTTCATTCTGATAAGGTGGTTTTGCGTACCAAACCTGGATTCCTTCCTAAGGTTGTTTCAAATAAGAATATTAATCAGGAAATTGTTGTTCCTTCCTTGTGTCCTAATCCTTCTTCTAAGAAGGAGCGTCTGTTACATAACCTGGACGTGGTCCGTGCCTTGAAGTTTTACTTGCAGGCAACTAAGGATTTCCTTCAATCATCTTCATTATTCATTGTTTATTCTGTAAAGCGTAGGGGTCAGAAAGCTACGGCTACCTCTCTTTATTTTTGGCTGAGGAGTATCATCCGCCTGGCATATGAGATTGCTGGACAGCAGCCTCCTGAAAGAATTACGGCTCATTCTACTAGGGCTGTGGCTTCCACATGGGCTTTTAAAAACGATGCTTCTGTTGAGCAGATTTGCAAGGCTGCGACTTGGTTGTCTCTTCATACTTTTTACAAATTTTACAAATTTGATACTTTTGCTTCTTCTGAGGCTATTTTTGGGAGAAAAGTTCTTCAAGCAGTGGTGCCTTCCGTTTAGGTCTCTGTCTTGTCCCTCCCGTTTCGTCCGTGTCCTGTAGCTTTGGTATTGTATCCCACAAGTAAGGATGAAATCCGTGGACTCGTCGTATCTTGTAGAAGAAAAGTAAATTTATGCTTACCTGATAAATTAATTTCTTCTACGATACGACAAGTCCATCGCCCTCCCTGTCATTTTCAGACAGATTTCGATTATATTTTATTTTTTATAAACTTCAGTCACCTCTGCACCTTTTAGCTTTTCCTTTTTCTTCCTAAACCTTCGGTCGAATGACTGGGGGGTGGAGGGAAGGGAGGAGCTATATATACAGCTCTGCTGTGGTGCTCTTTGCCACTTCCTGTTAGCAGGAGGTTAATATCCCACAAGTAAGGATGAAATACGTGCACTCGTCGTATCGTAGAAGAAATTAATTTATCAGGTAAGCATAAATTTACTTTTTGTTACTTTAGCATTGTTTGGTCCTATGAGGTTATCTCTATGTTAAATAGACCTCTATAAAAGCTACCTGGTAGAGATTATCACCATTAGAATGGTAATCATCTAAACGTTAGAGAGGCATGTGACCCCTTATTCAGTCGTATTCTGCTAGCATTGAAACTAATTTAAAAGAATATTGTATGAAATATTTTTTATACATATGAAAGAGCAACAGTTCAAAATATATTTTGCATGAATATAGTAAGAGAAAGTTGTTAAAGGGACATTAAACACATTGAGATAGTAATATAATATAAAATAATTAATTGTGTATATATTTATATTTTTATATATATATAACTCAATATACTGCAATGTACTTTCATTATATATTGTGTCCCCTTTTCCTGTAATCCCATTCCTAAATTGTGATCTTTTCAGTTCCTGTTAGAAATGGAAGTGCAGAACACTGTTATATCCCACACAGCCATTGGCTGCACACTTTAGTGACCTATTTATAACTGTCCCTAATTGGCTACAGCAGAAAAGTAACCTAAGTTACAACATGGCAGCTCCCATTGTTTTATAGGCACTAAAACTTTACACTTATTTTGTCACAAATTAAACAGGTAATAAAACATAAAAAAATACATCTACATGTTATTCTCAGACTAATCTTTTCTTTGTTTGCATCATTCTATCTAGCATTCATTTAGTGTTTAATGTCCATTTTAAAATTTACTCTAGCACAAGATGCATTTTGAATACACACAGAAACAATTTAGCACAGGAACAGGTTTTCTTGTAAAAAAAAAAAAAAAATTGCATTTTTTAATATCCTCCTTAACCCCTTAATGGCTGGCGGTGGGACCACGCTATTAATAGCACAATACCCATAGAAAGACTAGGAACGTACAGTTGAACTCTTATCAGCTGCTTGCCTGATTGCATTAAGTCTTAAAATTACAATAAACAATTACATTGTTTTCACTTCTCTGTAAGTCTCATTGAGGTTCTCTCATTAGTAGAATGTTCTGCAGCCCCGAGGGTACATATTTCCTTCTTAATACAGGGAGAGTCCACAGCTGCATTCCTTACTTGTGGGAAATACTGAACCTGGCCACCAGGAGGAGGCAAAGACACCCCAGCCAAAGACTTAAATACCTACCCCACTTCCCTCATCCCCCAGTCATTCTTTGCCTTTCATCACAGGAGGTTGGCAGAGAAGTGTCAGAAGATTTCGGAGTAGTTCCTTATGGAGGGTAGTACCCTTTGAGATGGGACTGGAGTTTTAAGTAGTCTTTTCAGCCTCTCAGTGAGAGCATTGATGAAAGTTAGAGTCTGGAGATGCAGGGAGAGTCTTTATGTGAAACCATCCAGACTCATATCAACAGCTCCTAAGCAATCCACGTTGACGGGTTTCGCTGCCTGCTTTTCTTCACTCAAGTCCATGTCAGAAGCGCTGTTACAATCTGTAAAACTTGAAGGACCGTGTTTCTGTTCCATGGCATAGATTCCGGTAAGATCATTTCAATTTTTACACATATTGCAAACGCTAGAAGACAGGGTCACAGTGTGGCTCCTTTTATCTATATGGAATCATGGGTTAATATCTCCTGAGGCGGGTGATGAACAGTTGGGTTTAATCATATATGCTTTATTTGATTTTATGCTGCTTTATGTGTAAGATGTTTATGGGCTCATAGGCTGAGATGGAATATACAGGTTTCACTTTCACTTTGACGTTTGCGCAGCTTAAAAGCTTGGCGCTTTTTCTTATAGGGACGGTCCTGTATTTTGCACCATGTGACCGGAATGGTCGAGGCTTCCATTGACCGAGTTACTACCAGAGAAAAGTCTTATCTCTGTTCTGTCTGGGTCATAGGAGGTGGTGCCGCAGCCATTGGGGGTATATAAAGTTTGTTTTTTCTGTAGTCCTCCACATATCGTACTTTAGCTTTGGAGGATTCTGATTCATTAAAGGGTCTCCCTTTATTTCAAAGAGTAATGTTTATATTGTGAGGGAGCTCTGGAATATCCGCCCTCTCAATTATGTTCCATATGCTTTTTGATAAGGGGATTATATCAAATAAGGTTGACATGTTTAATACCACTGAGCCTCCCACCTCTGAGGAGTTCTCGTCCAGTGAGGTGCACACCCTACATGCATCTTTTTATACACATGCAGCTTCCCATGGCACTGCTAAGCCTCCATTCGGAGGGGACCTTTTTTTCACCAGACGTTACTGCGCAGTTTCATATGGCGTGTGTCTGCGGCCATTAGTGCTTTCCCTCGCACTGCTAATTGCACTCCTGCCCAGGGGGCATCATGTAATTTGTCGGCTATATCTGATCGGTTATCCGAGGATGAGGTTCTCTCTGAAAGTTCAGAGTATGAACTTTCAGGGTTGGAGTCTGCTGCCTATAATCCTCCGTCTGTGGAGGATCCAGTTTTTAGATTTAGGACAAGAACGTTTACGCTTTCTACTAAAGGAGGTTTCGACTACATTAGAGGTTTCATAGGCCGAGCTGCCAGACGAACCTCTGGGTCCTAATTCGCTGAGCTTCCGGATGTACAGTCTTATGTTATGGTTCTGACTAGGATCAGGCCTAAATCTTGTTCAAGTTTGCAGCGGGCTCCATTTGAACCTATGCTTGAGGTTGACATTAAGTTGTTGTCTTGGAAGGTTCTTTTTCTACTAGCTATTGCTTCTACGTGCAGAGTCCCTGAGATTGCTGCCTTGCAATGTGACCCTCCTTATCTGGTGTTCCATGCTGATAAGGCTGTTCTACGAACTAAGTTAGGAGTTCCCCAAATCTACCTCTCTGCACCAGACCTACCTCTTTCCTTACTTACCCGTGTCACCAACTGTCTTTCTCATATCTCATCTTGGATGTCCTCTCACTACCTTAAGCTAAATCTCTCCAAAACTGAACTCCTTATTTTTCCACCTTCTTCCAATGTCTCCACCCCCAAAATTTCTATAACTGTTGATAATTCCATCATTACTCCTACCCCGCATGCCCGATGACTTGGGGTCACACTTTACTCAGATCTTTCCTAAACTCCTCACATTCAGTCCTTGGTTAGCCAAGGACTGAATGTGAGGAGTTTAGGAAAGAGCTGAATAAAGTGTGACCCCAAGACATCGGGCATGCGGGGTAGGAGTAATGATGGAATTATCAACAGTTAAAAACATTGCTAAAATTAGACATTTCCTTACACAAGATACAACTAAGATTTTAATCCACTCTCTCATCCTTTCCCGCCTCGACTACTGCAACTCCGTCCTCTCCGTGGTCTACCTAGCTGCCACATAGCTCCTTTACAATCCATTATGAATGCCTCTGCCAGGCTCATCTTCCTTACTCATCGATCTTCATCTGCTGCGCCTCTCTGCCAATACCTTCACTGGCTTCCTCTTACCTCTAGGATTAAAAGCAAAATCCTCACTCTGACATATAAAGCTCTCAACTGCACTGCTCCCCCCTACATTTCAGAACTTGTCTTCAGATACTCTCCCTCCAGTCCCCTTCGATCAGCTCAGGATCTCCTCCTCTTCTCCTCTCTTGTTACTTCCTCACATTCCCGTTTACAGGACTTCTCCAGACTGGCCTCCATCTTGTGGAACTCCCTGCCTCGCTCCACAAGACTCTTCCCTAGTTTTAATAGCTTCAAGCGCTCCCTAAAAACTCTACTATTCAGGCATGCTTATAACCAACACTAACCTTTCCTACCTCCATTGTTTTCCCCTTGAACCCCTTAGAATGTAAGCCTATGAGCCCAGCTGTTTGCAGATCGCCTTCATAAGAGCCGACTACAACAGTTAAACTCTCGGCAGGGCCCTCTACCCACTTGATCCCTGCAAAAGCTATCCTGTATATTGACTATGTTTACAGCGCTGCGGAATCTGTTGGCGCTCTACAAATACCTGATAATAATAATTGTCCCAAAGAAATAAAATTCATTCAGACCAGTTCTGGATCTGAAGTTTTTAAAATCATTTTGTAAGAGTACTATTTTTCAAGATGGTGACTATGAGGACTATTTTGCCTTTTGTTCAGCAAGGTCATTATATGTCCACGATAGACTTACAGGATGTATATCTTCACATTCCGATTCATCCAGACCACTATCGGTTTCTGAGATTCTCTTTTCTAGACAAGCATTAACAATTTGTTGCTCTTCCATTTGGCCTAGTAACAGCTTCAAGGATCTTTTCGAAGTTTCTCGGTGCCCTTCTATCTGTAATCAGAGAACAGGGTATTGCAGTGTTTCCTTATTTGGATGATATCTTGGTTTTAGCTCAGTCTTTACATTTAGCAGAATCTCACACACAAATCAACTAGTGTTGTTTCCTCAAAGACGTGGTTGGAGGATCAATTTACCAAAGAGTTTCTTGATTCCTCAGACAAGGGTCACCTTTTTAGGTTTCCAGATAGATTCAGTGTCCATGACTCTGTGCTTAACAGACAAGAGACGAATAAAATTGGTTTCAGCTCAATCATTCCCTTCAGTGGCTATGTGCATGGAAGTTTTAGGTCTCATGACTGCAGCATCGGACGCGATCCCCTTTGCTCGTTTTCACATGAGACCTCTACAGCTTTCTATGCTGAATCAATGGTGCAGGGATTATACTTGGATATCACAATTGATATACTTAAATCCAAACATTCAACTCTTTCTGACTTGGTAGTTATACCCAAGAAAATAGAGAGACGCACTCACTGAGACAGAACAATATCTAGAAAAACTTCTGTGCTTGTCCACAAGGCCAGTGCCACTCAGGGTGCAGTCTCTTTTTGCACACTATGCCTTTTCACAGTGAAAAAATATCCTGTAGCATATCAGTCTGATCCTGCCCAATGACAGTCCAGCACCGAAATACCAGGCAATTCTTCTCTGAACAAGACAAACAACAAACCCCAGATGTACGTTTTGGCCTCTCTTGGGCCTCATCCGTGAGGTGCAGTTGCATATCTCTAGGGCATGTGTGCAAGGAGTCCACGTCTGGTTTCCCCCTTTTACTCATAGGGAGACCTAAGAGCAATTTACATAAAATCAAGAAAATAAAGAGACGCACTCACTGAGACAATAGCTAGAAAAACGTCTGTGCTTGTCCACAAGGCCAGTGGCACTCAGGGTGCAGTCTTTTTGCACACTATGCCTTTTCACAGAGAAAAAATACTGTGATCACAACAGATGCAAGTCTTTCAGGTTGGGGAGCTGTCTGGGGATCTCTGACAGCACAAAACCTCAAGAGGCGAGGTTCCCAATCAATATTTTAGAACTCTGTGCTATTTTTAGGGCCCTTCAGGTTTGGCCTCTGTCAAAGAGAGAACCATTCATTTGTTTTCAGACAGACAATATCACAACTGTGACATATGTCAATCATCAGGGGGGTGGGACTCACAGTCCCCTAGCTATGAAAGAAGTATCTTGGATACTTTCTTGGGCAGAATCCAGCTCTTGTCTAATTTCTGCGGTACATATCCGAGGTGCAGACAATTGGGAAGCGGATTATCTTAGCCGTCAGACCTTACATCCGGGGGAGTGGTCTCTCCATCCATATTTTGTCAGATTGTACAGATATGGGGTCTTCCAGAAATAGATCTGATGGCTTCTCATCTAAACAAGAAACTTCCCAGGTACTTGTCCAGGTCCAGGGATCCTCAGGCAGAGATGGTGGATGCTTTAGCAGTTCCTTGGTTTTACCAACCTGCTTATATCTTTCCACCTATAGTTCTTCTTCCAAGAGTGATCTCCAAGATCATTATGGAACAATCATATTTGTTTCTGATAGCAACAGCGTGGCCTCACAGGTTTTGGTATGCAGGTCTTGTTCGGGTGCCCAGTTGCCAGCCTTGGCCACTTCCTCTAAGAACAGACCTTCTGTCGCAAGGGCCGTTTTTTCCATCAGGACCTTAAATCGTTAAATTTGAAGGTATGGAAATTGAACGCTTAGTGCTTAGTCATAGAGGTTTCTCTGACTCAGTGATTAATACTATGCTACAGGCTCGTAAGTCTGTTTCAAGGAAAATTTATTATCGAGTTTGGAAGACCTATATTTCATGGTGTTCTCATAAATTCTCCTGGCATTCTTTTAGAATTTTACAGTTTCTTCAGAGTGGTTTGGATAAAGGTTTGTCTGCAAGTACTTTGAAGGGACAAATCTCTGCTCTTTCTGTTTTTCATCGAAAGATTGCTAAGCTTCCTAAGCTAAGCTTTCTGATATTCACTCTCTTGTTCAGGTTTTGGTTTGTATCAAGCCTGTTATTAAATTAATCTCTCCTCCTTGGAGTCTTAATTTGGTTTTGAAGACTTGGCAGGCTCCTCCTTTTGAGCCTATTCATTCTTTGGATATTAAACTACTTTCTTGGAAAGTGTTGTTTTTTTGGCTATCTCTGCAGCGAGATGAGTTTCCGAATTGTCTGCTCTCTCTTGTGAGTCTCCTTTTCTGATTTTCCATCAGGATAAGGCTGTTTTGCGGACTTCGTTTAAATTTCTTCCTAAGGTTGTGAATTTTAACAACATTAGTAGGTGAAATTGTTGTTCCTTCCTTGTGTCCTTATCCCAAGAATGCTCTTGAAAGATCTTTGCATTCTTTGGATGTTGTAAGAGCTTTGAAATATTATGTTGAAGCTACTAAAGATTTCAGGAAGACTTCTAGTCTATTTCTTGTCTTCTCTGGTTCTAGGAAAGGTCAGAAAGCTTCTGCCATTTCTTTGGCATATTGGTTGAAGCTTTTGATTCATAAAGCTTATTTGGAGACAGGGCAGTCCCCACCTCAGAGGATCACAGCTCATTCTACTAGATCAGTCTCCACTTCTTGGGCTTTTAAGAATGAAGCTTCAGTTGATCAGATTTGCAAAGCAGCAACTTGGTCTTCTTTGCATACATTTACTAATTTTTACCATTTTGATTTCTTCTTCTGAAGTAGTCTTTGGTAGAAAAGTTCTTCAGGCAGCTGTTTCAGTTTGATTTCTTTCAATTTATGATAAAAAAACTTATTTTTTTGTGGATTTAAATTTTTCTGCTGAAAATGGCTTTTTTATTTTATCCCTCCCTTTCTAGTGACTCTTTTGTGGAAACATCTTGGGTATTTCTATCCCATACGTCACTAGCTCATGGAAGAAAACATAATTTATGTAAGAACTTTCCAATATGAAAGAAATGAATTTATCAGGTAAGAGTCCATGAGATCCACCCTTTTCCTGGTGGTTATGATTTTTTGTATAAAAGCACAATTATATTTCCAGTTCCTCTTTTTTTGTATGCTTTTCTACTCCTTATTTTATCACCCCACTACTTGGCTATTCGTTAAACTGAATTGTGGGTGTGGTGAGGGGTGTATTTATAGGCATTTTGAGGTTTGGTAAACTTTGCCCCTCCTGGTAGGATTGTATATACCATATGTCACTAGCTCATGGACTCTTGCCAATATGAAAGAAATTTATTTATCAGGTAAGTTCTTACATAAATTATGTTTTTCAAAATTTTACAAGTTTTATGTTTTTTGCTTCTGCTGAAGCAGCCTTCGGGAAACAGGTTTTGCAGGCTGTGGTGCCCTCAGATCAGGGGCCGCCTCTCCTTTTTACCCTACCGTTAGCATTCAGTGTCCTCTGGAGCTTGGGTATAATTTCCCACAAGTAAGGAATGCAGCTGTGGACTCGCCCTGTATTAAGAAGGAAAACATAAATTATGCTTACCAGATTTCCTTTCCTTCTGTACAGGGAGAATCCACAGCTCCCGCCCGTGTTCTCCGATGGGTGGCCCTAAATTTTAATTTATTCTTCTGGCACCCTTTTCACCCTGATATTTCTCCTACTGTTCCTTGTTCCCTCGGCAGAATGACTGGGGGATGAGGGAAGTGGAGGAGGTATTTAAGCCTTTGGCTGGGGTGTCTTTGTCTCCTCCTGGTGGCCAGGTTTAGTATTTCCCACAAGTAAGGAATGCAGCTGTGGACTCTCCCTGTACAGAAGTAAAGGAAATTATTTGGTAAGCATAATTTGTTTTTTGCATCTACCTTTCTTCCCTCTCCAATAGCCATTCTTATCTGAGATGGCATTTGTTTTCTTTAAGTGAAGCAGTTACGGATTGGAGAGGGTGGCTTAGTGGCTGGGTAGGTGAGTAACCATAAACTTGGAGACCGATTAGAAAATTTTCTAAAGACGACAGTATAACGACAACAGTAAAAACAATGGATTTGGGGGACACTTTTGGGCGGCGACCAAGATGGCAGCTTATCTCAGAGTCTGAGCAGAGTTGGTATGTCGGCTGACTATCATTTTCAAGACTGACCTCTACCTACTCTACCTAACCCCCCCCCCCTCCTCCCGACCGATGATGTTTCAACAAAAGATAGAAACTTATCTACACTGGACGGGGCTGTGAGCCCGGAGTGACAGTTCTATTTACCTAAAACGAGATTGCTTGTAATGAGAAAGGAGGTGGGTGGTGCGCTGAGAAGGCACCCTCGGAGCGGGACTCGCTCACTATGGTCCGCATACTCCTGCGATGCCATTGCTCCAGTTGCCATTGGTCAAAATGATCTGGGGCACCCCGGCGAGCCAACACAGTCAGCCTTTGCCTCCTGGATGTTGTTGCCCAAAGTCAGTTCTCAGTACGTCAGACCTGGGAATGTAGAGTCTCCATCTTGGAACTGCAGTCTTTTTACAATCGATATTCCATCACTATGGCGATTCCTCAGAGACTGTTTAATTGCTTGACATGATTGTCCAGCACCCTTTGCTTGCATTTGATGACTGTGGCTTGAGACTTGGACAGGTCCTATAGTTTGAGTTAATATTTATCTTTATATAACTATAATTGTTTGTTGTATATTTAATGGCTTTAACAATCTGTATGGCACAAAATCCAATTTGTAGAACATAATGTTTATTTGAAAAATAGGATTCCTATAGAAACTTATGGAGGGTCAAAAAGAAGCTCATGGTTTTTAGAGAAATTACGGTCTTTTTTAAGGACGGATTCCTGTTTCTCAAAATTGTCTGTGGTTTCTTTGTGAAGGGAGATCCAGAGGTTATAAATCATACCTCTTTCATATTAGCAATCTAACCCTGACCACTCTTCTGAAGCGACTACAGGGGCCTGTATAATATAACCTGCATAATTTCCCCACAGTATATGGAGGTCACTTTCAGGCCAAGATCAGTGTTGATTTAAGATATAGTCACAGTACTTCTAGTTTCAACTGATTCTGACCTTTTATGAACTCTGATAATCCTCGTGTCCAGAAACTTAGTCTATCTCCCACTCCCTATATAATACTAGGGTGTTATGATAATGTAGATCGCCTTCTTTCAAAGTACCTAATAACACTAGTCACATTTCTTACACAAAAGATACCTAACCACTAAGACATGATCCCTGTCCTCCTCATAAGCTGCTTAATTGAGTTGTTTCCTAAATAGTGTTCCATGATAGGCTCTAAACAGAGATCCATTCTGTGATGTAGTATATGATTAGGATGTTCCAGTCCTAATTGTGTTATGACTTCTGTTCACTGGCTAGGCTCAACGATAGCCTTGCACAAACCTGGGATATAACTTGTTGTCTAATGTCAATTGTTATGGTTAGATTATGCCTATAATATATCTTCAGGGGTATTAACGTAAACGCCGCAAAAAGAATCAAGAATTCTATGAGAGGTTTAATACCAGTTTGTTATTATATCAATGTTTTATATATATATATATATATATATATCATACATAAAACTAAAAGGAGGTTCATCATCTGAGATCCAAAAGTGGTCTCCTATTTGTTTTAGATAGCCTTATATAATTACATGTTTTTCTTATTCCTAAGAGGTCCATGAGTGGCCTTATGTACTAATTAGAAGGTTTCTAGTCTGAATGGTATAAAATGTGCACAATAATATTCGGAAATATGTCCTATAAGCATGTTTTATATTTTTTTCTATTTTCAGTGGTACAAACTGATCTTATGATGAGATATTATCTGTTTTTATGTTATATGGACCTATATTGCTTGTATGTCTTGAACTGAACCTCAATGAAAATGTTCAATTTAAAAAAAAACAATGTAATTGCATACTGTCCCTTTAATAATGTCAGTGTGCTTTATTTTTTAATACTTGATGTGATAAGGATATATTTTTGAATAACTGAAATATATATATATATATATATATATCTTACTTCTTTATTAATCCTGACATTCAAGACCCTCAAAAAGACTGTTCTTCCCTATTTATCTGACCATATACTCTACCTTCCACCCCTTTCACTCTGTTAATGACTTCCTTCTTTCCTCTTCTCTTGATTGGTTCACCACCTGGGTAGCGCTTTCTGATTGGTGGCTTAATGTAGTCACCAATCAGCAGGCTGCTAAGCTTACATTCCTGCTTTTTCAAATAAAGATAGCAAGAGAACATAGAAAAATACATTATAGGAATAAATTAGAAAGTTGCTTAAAGGGAGATTCAAATAGAGCTAATTTACTCATCATTTTTCTTCGTTCTCTTCCTAACTTTATTTAAAAAGCAGTAATGTAAAGCGTAGGAGCCAACCCATTTTTGGTTGAGAACCTGGGTTATGCTTGCTTATTTGTTGGCCTGCTCCTAAACTTTACATTCCTGCTTTTTAAAAATTGATAATAGGAGTACATTTAAAAGCAGCTTAAAATTGCATGCTCTATCTGAATTATGACAGAAAAAAATGTGGGTTTAGTATCCCTTTAAAATTGCGTGTTCTATCTAAATCATGAAAGAAACATTTGGGGTTTAGTATCCCTTTAATAATTTGTATCTTTTTTGTTTTTTTGCTGTATTTAAACATCCTTCTGACTTCACAAGGACACACAAAAGACACAACTGAGCCACTGAAATTGACAGATTCTTATTATTATTACCTCTTCATTTCTCACAGGTTATTATCTACATCATTGTATCTGCAGCATGTGGAGGACTGTCATGGCCGAGTTGTGTGAATAAGTAATTTCTGGACTCCTAATGCATGAGTGAGTTCTTGAGGAACGAGAAAGCAAAATCCTACCAGTTCCCATGTGTAGCCTCCTACAGAAAAGAGATGACTGATCAGCCTTTTCCTTCAATCACCTCGGTGTGTCGTTCTTCTTAATTTGTCCTCGCTTCCATCCACACCGGGATTAACGCATTATCGCTTTGCCTTATAACACAGAAGACTCACCTGGAGAGCCGGCAGCCTCATGTTGTTCAACCAAGAAAGAAAGTAAAGTCTCTTGTATTTGGCACTAGACACAGATATCCCATACTCAATCTATTGCTTAAAACTTGTTTTTGTACAGTCCAGTTGTTTCCTATTACAGATGTATATTTGAGGTGCCTCCTATAAAACTTTGCTTAATTTTGTACTATAGCTTGTTTTTAATTATCAGTTTACATTTCTTCTGATTTTTTCTTTTTTTTTTTTTTTGTTTAAGTTTGTACATCCCTGTTCTTAACGGTCACTAACAATGTAGTTATTTATTCTTTACTTGCCACCCTGCCAAACCAAGTTAAAAAACAATTGGTGGATGTTCCCCCACAAAACTGGTGATTTTCAAAGAACAGCATTTGTATATACCGATTAATACTGTGAATATCTGCCCAAGCAGTGCTATTTCCATTATAGACTGTGTTTGTGGGTCATTAGAAGGTAATAAAGTCTTCATTTAAATGAAAAGTTTCATCAGTCCCTAGTTATGCTGTAGCATATATTTTGATTAGTCTTACTTGGGTTGAACTGTGAATGTATATGGTTGTTTCATTCAAATTATAGCAAAATATTTCAAAGATCTGGTAAAGGAAGTTGGAGTGGTAAAACATATGTTAAAGGAACAGTGTGCTGTGATTTTTTATTCTCCCCTTTAATGTGTTGCCAATGATCAATTTTACCTGCTGGAGTATATTAAACAGTTTAGATATAGCTCCTTTACCTTTATTTTATCATTTAAAATAGCTGATTTTGTCTGTTGTATCCCCACCTATAATGAAAATGTTAATACTTAAGTATTAGTTATAGAAAATCTATATAAACGAGAAGGTTTAAACTAATCACACTCCAAGTATGGGGTGGGACTGAGAGATACTAAAATGTTAATTTTTCCATTGTTTCATTGGTCTTACTGTCTGTACAGTTAGAGATAAGATAAGGTAGATTTTGTTTATATAGACAGATGAGCTCTCCATGCACGCTCAGCCCATTTCATTGTGTTGTGGTTTCAATTAGCAGCGGCAGCTATTTCATATGCAATAAATACCTTAAGTAGCAATTCCCTTATATTTTAAACTATGCAGTCATCATAACTTGTCATTATAAACACATTAAAGGGAAAACTATTTTACTGTGCACTGTCCCATTAAGTTAACAAAAATAAGATCTAGAAAAAGGTAGAAAGCCAAGCCACAATATTAGACATTTTGCTTCAAACTTTGAAGCCAGCCAACCTACTAAGAATATATGTTTGGAACTGTTGGCGGGACACACACTCACTGTATAACTCTTTTTTTGTAAACATTTCCAAACGGTTTTTTCAAAATAAATCACTGATATTTTGAATTGCAGATAGTGAACGCCATCTTAATAAATAAGTTGACTAAATTTATTGTTTTTTGTTTCCCAAATGATTTATTGTACGTTTATTTTAATGGATTTATCTTATTTTGTTTGTAATGTTTTCTAATAAGTAATATTTTAAGTATCTGGCACAAACGCACTTTCATAAATAAAAATATTTACATATTGCAGTTCTCAACACAATTTACTCATTTCTTAGCAAACAGTTCTGCATAGCCAAGCCAGCTTTAACACAGTCAGGTTTGTTTTTTTCTGGGGGTCTTTATGATGGAAGTTAAGCATTGCTGAATCAATTTTGGTAAAATATGTGTCAGAAATTAAATTAAGAATTTCATGATTCAGAGAGAGCACACTATTTTAAGCAACTTTCAAATTCACTTCCATTATCTAAATGTGCACAATAATTTTATATACACACTTTCTGAGGCACATGTATGCATTTTGTGATTGGCTGACGGCTGTCACATGATGCATTAGAAAGCAAAATGTAACTGACATTTGTCAGCAGAAAATAGACTACTCATTTGAAATTCCAACTAAATGCTTTTGCATTGTTTTTTATTATGTATTTGATTATGAAGTTATACTATGTTTATTGGTCCTTTACAGTATAAAGTATTTTGTTTGTTTAATTGTGCTTCAAAATCTTTTGACTGCCACAAATACTCTGCAGTGCAAGTAGCAGGTCATTTATTTCAGCCTTTGTTTTGATCTATTTCAATACACAATACATGTTTTTAAATCTGTACTCATCAGGGCTATCTGGCCAGTAGAGACAGGGTTTGCATTTAGGGCATCAGCGACAGGCAAACTGGGATGTTTTTTTAATCTAGACATAAACTATACAAATTTAACTATGTTGTAAGTTACAATAAAAAGTGGTTAACCTCATATAGTGTGTTTCTTCTGTGTGCGTTACTCTGCACTTTTTGTTTTCCATTTTATTCAAGAGACAATGTTTAATATAAGCTCATCCTTATCTATACATCATTTCAATCCCTTTTCAATCAACATCTGACATGAAAATGTGTTCTACTACGGTAGTAGTAATGGAGTGAATTCTACCCGGCCTAAAGCAAAGCAAAAATGTTGCAACTTTTTATTGTATTCAGGAGCAGTAAGTTTCACATTGATCATAAAAGTGAGTTGACATTGTTTATGGTCTAAGCATTGGTACTGAATTCCAGTCCTGCACCCCTGAAAGACTAGAACTTGAGGATATCCCTCTTGATTCAAATCATAACTCATAGACTTAGATAAGTCTGCAATTGTAACAACTTCCAGTGTTCAATCTTGTTAATATACATGCCCTGTTTATTGTTGTTTTTTTTATGGGGGGGGGGGTTACATAACATTTTTTGCCTTCTGAAAATATCTTGAACTAAAATAGTTTCTGTGTTCATGTGAGCCTTTTGCCATAATATAAACTTACTGGAGGTCTTCAAGTTTCCTGCCCTAATCCTGCCTTGTTTCAATTTGCTGCTACATATTTTAGTAGTCTACATGAGCAGTGCAACTATTAATCTTTGAAGGTAGTTTTAACAGTCAGAGATATTTTCATTACGGTTTAAAAAAAAGAAAGAGAACCGGGGAAACGACGTGGGCAGTCATCCTTTTCACCCTTGGACAGCAGTTCCACTCGGTGCTGCCACTGGAAACCTTGCTTTATTTCTATTTCCACTTCACTTGTTAGTTATTCGATTTTATTCTCGGCTGGCCAGTGATATTGCCCTAAGCCACCAGTCTTTAGTCCAGTTCTTTTACCCTGGGGGTTAGGACCCCCTAGTGGGTCCCTGAAAAATGTTTGTGGGTCCTGACAAGATTTGATCATATACTTTGTGTTTGTGTGTATGTATGAGCATGTGTGTGTTTATGTTCTGCTTATCGTCCTTGAAATTTCAAACTATATTATGTCTTACCTCCAATTGCTTAGCTTCCTCAAATGATTCAAGAGATGAGCAGAATAGAATACTCTTCAGGCTTTGACCCAGCTATATCGAACCTGGTGTTGAAATCTAGTTCTTGTGAGGTAGAATGACTGGATACCTTCACAGATCCTCCGCCTTCTTTCTTGGGTTTTATAACCAAGACTTGAAAGTGCTGCCACTAAGTTCTTGTGTGTGTGTGTATATGTATGTATGTATGTATATATACAGTATGTATGTGTATATATATATATATATATATACTGTGTATATATATATTATATAAGTAAAACTAGCATATCATGGACTAGTAATTGTAAAGCTTCTTTTGAGCAGTTGTGCAAGTCTGTCATCTCTTCTTCCTTGAACTAAATTAGGTGTGGGTTCCTTTAAATCGGCAATCAGAAGTCTTGTAGACAGTGCTTCCTCAGACTTGGCAAAAGGAATTTTCACCCACGCCTTTCTATAGGTTGCTAATTAAAGGGTCATAAAACCTAACATTTTTCTTTCATGATTCAGATAGGAACAACTTTCCAATTTATTTCTATTCTCAAATTGTACTACTTTTCTTGTTATCCTTTGTTAAAAAGCAGAAAGGTAAGCTCAGGAGTGTGCACGTTTATGAAGCACTATATGGCAGCGGTTTTGCAACAATGCTACATTAGCAAGAGCACTAGATGGCAGCACTATTTCCTGTCATGTAGTGCTCCAGACGTGTGCACACTACCTATCTAGATATATCTTCAACAAAGAATAGCACGAGATAATAGAAGTAAATTGGAAACTATTTTAAAATTGTATTCTTTGTCTGAATTATGAAAGAAAAATGTTGGATTTCATGTCTCTAATGTTGTATATCATAAGAAAATACAAATATTTATAGTTGATGTTGAATTTCTGTATATTCAAATTCATACAATGAATTCTTTGTATTATATCCGATTTGTTGTCTGAGTCAATATTAAGGGCAGTCCTTTTCTCTCCAAACTAGTCCTTGCCTCTCTATGCATTAAAGGGACATGAAACCCCAAGTTTTTCTTTCATGAATCAGATAGAGAATACAATTCTAAACAACTTTCCAATTTACTTCTATTATTTAATTTGCTTCCTTTTTTGTTATCCTTTGCTGAAATCTGCAATCTCCCGAGTAGCAAAGAACCTAGGTTCTAGCTGCTGATTGGTGGCTGCAGATATATAACGATTGTCATTGGCTCACCCATATTAGATAATATAAGTCAATTAGAAAGTTGTTTAAAAATGTATTCTCTGTCTGAATCATGAAAGAAAAATGTTGGGTTTCATGACCCTTTAAAATTTTCAGGTAGGGTAGGGCCATAAAAGGCATATTCTTTAAAAAAAAATCCCAAAGCCAAGAAAAATATATAAAACATTTGATTGTATTAATTTAATCTTTATTAAAAATGAGTATAAACATCCATTGTTGCACGTTACATTTTTGGCAATGTGCTCATTTACATGTCTCTAACGTTTTGATCTTAATTTGTGTAGTGATATTATGTATAAACTTATCTGTTTAAGTGTTCAATTATACACATTTTAATTGAAATCTAACCTTTTGAACAGTTTGAATTTTAAGCTCTAAACTTTGTTCTTATTGTTAAGACTTAATTCAGTGTTATAAGTCTGGCAAATCAAGTGTTTAAATACTAAATAAACAAATATAAATGTGAAGCAGACAATCTGTTTTTCTTGCATCAAATCAAATATATATTTGTGAGTTTAAAGCCATAATAAATATATCTTTGCTATTTAATAAATAAAAAAATAAACTTTTTTTTTTTCAGTACTGAGTTTTATCATTCAATTAAAAATATTTATTTAGTGAGATGAATTAAACCCGTATCAATTTGGTATTCATTTTGAAGATTTGTTTTTAGTCTGTGTTTATCTCCAGTTAATTCTACTTTTGTGAAGCCCTTTTCATTCATGCAACTTGAAAACAATTGAAATTATATTCAACACGGGCAAAAGAAAACAAGACAAAGAGCACATGCTGTAAATACAAAAATATGACACAATGATATGGAAATATGGAGAATGCAGCAAAAATCATATTAGACTCAGGGATACTAAGGCTTACGCAGAAAAGAAGCACAGTCAATAAAAATGGTGAGAAAATCATATATTAGTGAAAGGAGAAGGGATAGGAAGGCTCTAAACAAGTTGGTGGTAAATTTATAGACTGAGATAAGGAAATATAGGGCTAAATTATTGTGCGCCCGCTAACGGGCATATTTACAGGCGCATGATAATTAACCAGCCATTACAAGTGGCAAGCTCGTGGTAGAAATTAGCACTCTTACAAAATGAATTAGAGATCTCTGATTCATTTTCAATGTGCCCCAAATGCTCTCAGAATATAGGGCATTATAGTTTTTATATTAAAAAAATAACTGCACTAGGCAGTTTTGGGGCTTTAAAGTTAGTGGGAGTGGGGTGTTAGAAAAGAAACGGCACTTACTTTATACATTCACCGGTCACTTTATTAGGTACACCGTGCTAGTACCAGGTTGGACCCCGCATTCAGAACTGCCTTAATTCTTTGTGGCATAGATTCAACAAGGTGTTGGAAACATTTCTTAGACATCTTGGTCCATATTAACATGATGGCATCACACAGTTGCTGCAGTTTTTTTGGCTGCACATCCATGATGCAAATCTCCCGTTCAACCACATCCCAAAGGTGGTCAATTGGATTGAGATCTGATGACTGTGGAGGCCATTGGAGTACAGTGAACTCTGTCATGTTCAAGAAACCAGTTTGAGATGATTTGAGCTTTGTGACATGGCGCATTATCCTGCTGGAAGTAGCAATCAAAAGATGGGTACACTGTAGTCATAAATGGATGGACATGGTCAGCAACAATACTCAGGTAGGCCATGGCATATCAAAAATGCTCAATTGGTACTAAGGGGCCCAAAGTGTGCCAAGAAAATATCCCCCACACCATTACACCACCACCAGCATTAACAGTTGATACAAGGCAAGATAGATCCATGCTTTCATGTTGTTTACGCCAAATTCTGACCCTACCATCTGAATGTCGCAGCTGAAATCGAAATCAGACTAGGCAAAATTTTTTCAATTTCTCTTGCAAGGTGTATCCAGTCCACGGATTCATCCTTTACTTGTGGGATATTCTCATTCCCTACAGGAAGTGGCAAAGAGAGCACACGGCAGAGCTGTCCATATAGCTCCCCCCCCAGTCATTCTCTTTGCCGGCTCTAAGCACTAGGGTCTCTCTACGGGAGGGTAAAGTGAATGTGGTGTTAGATTTGTAGTTTTATATCTTCAATCAAGAGTTTGTTATTTTTAAATGGTACCGGTTTGTACTATTTACTCTCTAGCAGAAAAGTGATGAAGAATTCTGCTGAGAGGAAAATGATTTTAGCATGTTGTATCTAAAATCCACTGCTGTTCCCACACAGGACTGAGGAGTACCAGAAAACTTCAGTTGGGGGGAACAGTTTGCAGGCTTGACTGCAATGAGGTATGTTCAGTCATTTATTTCTAGACAAGACTGAGATAATGCTAGAAGACTGACAAGATCCCCATGTGGGGAGGGTAAGCTATGTTCTGAGACTTAGTATAGAATTGAATGCTTACATGACAGGGCTAAATAGGCTGGTTGACACTAATGCAGGGCAATCGATTATTTATTTAAGAAATACTCGTTGAAGACACCTTTTTAAGCACTTTGGAGTGTTTTACTGGGGTTATTATCCACATGGCATAAATTTAGTCACTTAGAAGTGATTTTTGTAGGCCACACAACTCCGGAGTGGAGTGGGAGGGGCCTAATTTTGCTCCACAGATGCGCACTTAGAATTGAGAGACTGTTTCATGCTGCTTCACATGGAGGGTCCAGCTGCTGATTGAGAGCCTAGAAGAAGCTTTATTTCCCCAAAACTGATCCCTAAGGGCAGGTAGGGCCACAGCAGTAAGCTGTGGCAAGGTGCTGTAGTTTATTAACCGGTTGTTGGCTTTAGGCTGCTCCTGTTTGGGCATTTAGGGGTTAATCGTTCTGAAACTTGCTGTGCAATCATATTAAAGCCTTAGGTACATACTGTGAAAATTTCATTGCATTTTTCTCTGTTTTGTAAAATTGTGTGCTCTTTTTATTTCTTAAAGGCACAGTAACGTTTTTTCAAATTGTGTTTTTTATTTGATTAAAGTGCTTTCCAAGCCTGCTTGTGTATGCTACTAGTCTGTTAAAGGGACAGTACACTGTAAAATTGTTTTTCCATAAATGTATTTTAAATGACTTGTTACACCAACTGGAGAGTATAAAATATTTGAGAAATTGCATTTTCGGGTTTATTTGTGTATCTGAAGTAGCTGGCTTTGTGCTTTGAAACCACAGCCTATTACAATGGGTTGAGCTTCAGGTAATATCAGATCTCATTATGTTATCACTTTTATGTACACAGACTTGCTTCCTTATCTTATATTTGTCTGGAACACCAAAGCTCAATACATAGAGAGAACAATGGAAAATTATCATTTTATTACTTAACTATCATGTCCCCACTGAGGGTGTAATCTCTTCTGCTGGCTGTGTTTACTTAGGCTTGTCAATAGCATATACGCAAGTATCAAAACTTTCAGTATAGGTTGGGAAACTACAAGCTAAATCAGCTATTTCAAATGCTGAAATATGAGTAAAGGAGCTACTTGCAACCAATTTAATACACTCTAGCAGGTAAAAAGGATCATTGGGAATAATTTAAAGGGGAGAAAGTTTTTGGGTGAACTGTCCCTTTAAACATGTCTGACACTAAGGAAAATCCTTGTTCAATGTGTTTAGAAGCCATGGTGGAACCCTCTCTCAGAATGTGTCCCAATTGCACTAATATGTCTAAACACTATAAAGATCATATTGTTGCACTTAAAAGTGTGGCCCTAGATGATTCTCAGACTGAAGGTAATGAGGATAGTCCGCCTACCTCTCCCCATGTGTCACAACCAGTTACGCCCGCTCAAGCGATGCCTAGTACTTCTAGTGCGTCTGCCCCTATTACATTGCAACAACTAGCGACAGTCATGGATAATTCCCTTGCAGCCTTTCTATCCAAACTGCCAGTTTTTCCTTCAAAGCGCGATAGCTCTGTTTTAAGAAAAGATTATGAGCAGTCTGAAGCTTTGGTGTCCCTTTTGTTCCCTCCCGTATTTTTAAGAAAATGTTCCCCATAACTGACCCTAGGCGGGACTCGTGGCAGACGGTCCCTAAGGTAGAGGGGGCTGTTTCTTCACTTGCTAAGCGCACAACCATACCAATTGAAGACAGTTGTGCTTTTAAAGATCCTATGGATAAAAAATTAGGTTTACTTAAGAAAATTTTTGTTAAACAAGGTTTCCTTCTCCAACCTATTGCCTGCATTATTCCTGTAACTACTGCAGCGGCTTTCTGGTTTGAGGCGCTGGAGGAGTCGCTCCAGACGGAGACCTCATATGACGAAATTATGGATAGAATTAAGGCTCAAAAGCTAGCTAATTCTTTTATCACAGACGCCGCCTTGCAATTAGCTAAGTTAGCGGCAAAAAATTCAGGTTTCGCCATTATGGCTCGCAGAGCGCTTTGGCTCAAGTCATGATCGGCCGATGTGTTGTCAAAATCCAAATTATTAAATATCCCTTTCAAGGGAAAGACCCTTTTCGGGCCAGAATTGAAAGAGATTATTTCAGAAATCACCGGGGGAAAGGGCCATGCTCTCGCTCAGGACAAGCCCTTTAAGGCTAGAAACAAAGCTAATTTTTGTTCCTTTCGTAACTTCAGGAGCGGTCCGGCTTTAGCCTATACAGCTGCAAAGCAAGAGGGTAATGCTTCACAGCCCAAGGCAACCTGGAAGCCTTACCAGGGCTGGAACAAGGGTAAACAGGCCAAAAGCCTGCAGCTGCTACCAAGACAGCATGAAGGGGTAGCCCCCGATCCGGGACCGGATCTAGTAGGGGGCAGACTATCTCTCTTCGCTCAGGCCTGGGCAAGAGATGTTCACGATCCCTGGGCATTAGAGATTGTTTCCCAGGGATATCCTCTAGAATTCAAGGACTCCCCTCCAAGGGGAAGGTTCCACATTTCTTGTCTGTCTACAGACCAGACAAAGAAAGAGGCGTTCTTACGCTGTGTAGAAGATCTACATACGATGGGAGTGATATACCCAGTTCCAATTGCAGAACAAGGTCTGGGTTTTTACTCAAACCTGTTTGTGGTTCCCAAAAAAGAAGGAACTTTCAGACCAATCCTGGATCTTAAAATTCTAAACAGATTCCTCAGAGTCCCATCATTCAAGATGGAGACCATTCGGACAATCTTACCTATGATCCAGGAAGGTCAATATATGACTACCGTGGATCTAAAGGATGCGTACCTGCATATCCCTATCCACAAAGATCATCATCAGTTCCTCAGGTTCGCTTTCCTAGACAAGCATTACCAGTTCGTGGCTCTTCCATTCGGTTTAGCCACTGCTCCCAGAATTTTCACAAAGGTGCTAGGGTCCCTTCTGGTGGTTCTAAGACTGCGGGGCATAGCAGTGGCGCCTTATTTGGACGACATCTTAATTCAGGCGCTGTCCTTTCACAGAGCCAAGGCTCACACGAAGATTGTATTGGCCTTTCTGAGGTCTCACGGGTGGAAGGTGAACGTCAAAAAGAGTTCTCTGTCCCCACTCACAAGGGTTCCCTTCCTAGGAACACTAATAGATTCAGTAGAAAGGAAAATATTTCTGACGGAGGTCAGAAAGTTGAAACTTTTAACTACTTGCCGAGTTCTTCATTCCATTCCTCGGCCATCTGTAGCTCAGTGCATGGAGGCAATCGGATTAATGGTAGCGGCAATGGACATAGTCCCTTTTGCTCGGATACACCTCAGACCACTGCAACTATGCATGCTCAAACAGTGGAATGGGGATTATGCAGATTTGTCTCCTCAAATTCAGTTGGACCAGGAGACCAGAGATTCTCTTCTCTGGTGGTTGTCTCAGGACCACCTGTCTCTGGGAATATGTTTCTGCAGGCCAGAGTGGGTCATTGTAACAAGAAGAACGGAAGAGCTACACAAAAAGTTCAAATATCATAAAGCAAATTTATTGCATACAGATGAAAGAAAGAAACATAGCAAAAAGGTGTCTGACGCGTTTCCCGCCCTCTAGTGGCGCTTCATCAGAGACATAATGAGCATGTACACAACCTATCCTTATATCAGGTAATACCTGCCCACACATAACTAAATTTAAAACATAAAAATAAAGTACAGTGAAAAACAAAAACATGTGTGTATATAAAAACAGAACAAAATACATCTCATTTACAGTGCTGTCCCTGTACTAGTACACAACATTCCATTAAGAATTTCGGCCATTATAAGCAATGTTGTTCAAGAGTAAAGAAAATAAAAAAACTTAATAAAGTCAAAGAGAAAACCTTATATACAAGAACAAAACCAAACAAGGATAATTCAGACAGTCCAGACAATTCGAATACTAAAGGTACACTCCAAAAAGTTTTTTTCTCCAATTTACTCAGAGGGCCCCTATTATTACATATGCTAAAAGACGCTGGTGCAAAAAAGCACTCCACTATAATAGAGACACTTTCCATATATATAAGCTATTGTACAAGGAGCTTATAAAAGTTCTCTCCATTTATCAGCACTTGTTATTGTGCAGTAATGCACCAGCATTCATCAGCATATCCAAACTTCTTATCGTGATAGCAATATCGCATCACTAATACATATGCGCTAACATCTACCAACATGTCAAATATGTCCCGTATTATGTGCCACAAAAGTGTTTTTGTTTTTCACTGTACTTTATTTTTATGTTTTAAATTTAGTTATGTGTGGGCAAGAGTGTGGGCAGGTATTACCTGATATAAGGATAGGTTGTGTACATGCTCATTATGTCTCTGATGAAGCGCCACTAGAGGGCGGGAAACGCGTCAGACACCTTTTTGCTATGTTTGTTTCTTTCATCTGTATGCAATAAATTTGCTTTATGATATTTGAACTTTTTGTGCAGCTCTTCCGTTCTTCTTGTACAAGTTAGTGCGGTTGGTTCCCTCACATTTGAGCTTTGCACCTTTTCCTGAATCGAAGACTAACCACGGAGACATCCGCGTCCGCTATAGCGGGTGACGTCATATACCCGGGACAGACTTCGGCAGAGAACTCCGGGAGCTGTGCAGCCGCAACTATCTCCTTTGGGTCATTGTAACGACCGACGCCAGTCTGTTAGGCTGGGGTGCGGTCTCGGACTCCCTGAAAGCTCAGGGCTTATGGTCTCGGGAAGAAACGCTTCTCCCGATGAACATTCTGGAACTGAGGGCGATATTCAACGCTCTTCAGGCATGGCCTCAACTAGCTGCGGCCAAATTCATCAGATTTCAGTCGGACAACATCACAACTGTAGCTTACGTCAATCATCATGGGGGAACAAAGAGTTCCCTAGCGATGACGGAAGTAACCAAGATAAACAGGTGGGCGGAGGATCACTCTTGCCATCTCTCAGCAATTCACATCCCAGGAGTAGACAACTGGGAGGCGGATTTTGTAAGTTGTCAGACTT
The DNA here is from genome assembly GCF_027579735.1 of Bombina bombina. Lineage (NCBI taxonomy): Eukaryota > Metazoa > Chordata > Amphibia > Anura > Bombinatoridae > Bombina > Bombina bombina. The sequence goes on from NC_069499.1 coordinate 831,343,695, forward strand.
TTCACCCGAGGGAGTGGGAACTCCACCCGAAGGTATTTGCCCAGCTGACTCAGCTATGGGGCACTCCAGAATTGGATCTGATAGCGTCCCGTCAGAACGCCAAACTTCCTCTCTACAGGTCCAGGTCCCGGGAACCCAAGGCGGTATTGATAGATGCTCTAGCATCGCCTTGGTCCTTCAATCTGGCTTATGTTTTTCCACCGTTTCCTCTCCTCCCGCGTCTGGTCGCCAGAATCAAGCAGGAGAAGGCTTCAGTAATTCTGATAGCGCCTGCGTGGCCACGCAGGACTTGGTATGCAGACCTAGTGGACATGTCATCTGTCCCACCATGGACACTCTCAATGAGGCAGGATCTTCAAATACAGGGTCCGTTCAAGCATCCAAATCTAGTTTCCCTACGTCTGACTGCTTGGAGATTGAACGCTTAATTCTATCAAAGCGTGGGTTCTCTTGAGTCAGTTATAGATACTCTGATTCAGGCTAGAAAGCCTGTCACCAGGAAAATCTAGCATAAGATATGGCGGAAATATCTTTGTTGGTGTGAATCCAAGGGTTACTCATGGAGTAAGATTAGGATTCCCAGGATATTGTCCTTTCTCCAAGAAGGATTGGAGAAAGGTTTGTCAGCTAGTTCCTTAAAAGGACAAATATCCGCTCTGTCTATCCTTTTACACAAGGGTCTGGCAGAGGTACCAGACTTTCAAGCGTTTGCTCAGGCTTTAGTCAGAATCAAGCCTGTCTATAAACCTGTGGCATGGAGTCTAAATCTAGTTCTTTCAGTTCTTCAAGGGGTTCCGTTTGAACCTTTACATTCCATAGATATTAAGTTGTTATCTTGGAAAGTTTTGTTTTTAGTAGCTATCTCATCTGCTCGAAGAGTTTCAGAATTATCTGCCTTACAGTGTGATTCACCTTACCTAGTGTTCCACGCAGATAAGGTAGTTTTGCGTACCAAGCCTGGTTTTCTTCCTAAAGTTGTTTCTAACAAGAATATTAACCAGGAAATAGTTGTTCCTTCTCTGTGTCCTAATCCTTCTTCGAAGAAGGAACGTCTGTTACATAATCTTGATGTAGTTTGTGCTTTAAAGTTCTATTTACAAGCAACTAAGGATTTCAGACAAACATCTTCCTTGTTTGTTATCTATTCTGGTAAGAGGAGAGGTCAGAAAGCGACTGCTACCTCTCTTTCCTTTTGGCTGAAAAGCATCATCCGTTTGGCCTATGAGACTGCCGGCCAGCAGCCTCCTGAAAGAATTACTGCTCATTCTACCAGAGCAGTGGCTTCCACACGGGCTTTCAAGAATGAGGCTTCTGTTGAACAGATTTGTAAGGCAGCGACTTGGTCTTCATTGATACTTTTGCCAAATTTTACAAATTCGATACTTTTGCTTCTTCGGAGGCTATTTTTGGGAGAAAGGTTTTGCAAGCAGTGGTGCCTTCCGTTTAAGGTACCTGTCTTGTTCCCTCCCTTCATCCGTGTCCTAAAGCTTTGGTATTGGTATCCCACAAGTAAAGGATGAATCCGTGGACTGGATACACCTTGCAAGAGAAAACAGAATTTATGCTTACCTGATAAATTACTTTCTCTTGCGGTGTATCCAGTCCACGGCCCGCCCTGGCATTTAAGTCAGGTAAAAAAATTTTTATTTAAACTACAGTCACCACTGCACCCTATGGTTTCTCCTTTTTCTTCCTAACCTTTGGTCGAATGACTGGGGGGTGGAGCTAGAGGGGGAGCTATATGGACAGCTCTGCTGTGTGCTCTTTTTGCCACTTCCTGTAGGGAATGAGAATATCCCACAAGTAAAGGATGAATCAGTGGACTGGATACACCGCAAGAGAAAGTAATTTATCAGGTAAGCATAAATTCTCTTTTTCTATTGTCCAATTTTGATGAGCCTATGCGAATTTAAACCTCGGTTTCCAGTTCTTAGCTGTAGGCCATCTGCTTCAAGGTTCAACGTGTTGTGCGTTCAGAGATGGTATTCTGCATAACTTGATTGTAACAAATGGTTATTTGTGTTACTGTTGCCTTTCTATCATCTCAAACCAGTCTGCCCATTCTCTGACCTCTGACATCAACAAGGCATTTTCATCCACACAACTACCGCTCTCACAGGACATTTTCTCTTTTTCGGACCATTCTCTTTAAATCCTAGAGATGGTTGTGCATGAAAATCCCAGTAGCGCAGTAGTTTTTGAAATACTCAGACCAGCCAGTCTGGCACCAACAACCATGCCACGTTCAAAGTCACTTAAATCCCCCTTTTTCCCCATTCTAATGCTCGGTTTCAATTTCAGCAAGTCGTCTTCACCACGTCTAGATGCCTAAATGCATTGAGTTGCTGCCGTGTGATTGGCTGATTAGCAATTTGTGTTACCAAGCAATTGAACAGGTGTATCTAATAAAGTGGCCGGTGAGTGTATATTTATGTGTTAATATGTGTATTTACATACATAAACTCATAAATATATATGTGTATTAACATATACATATATATTTTAAAAAGCTGCCCATTGCTGCTCTACTTAACCCAGTTGTGTGAGGTTCTGATGCCGTCTGTGACAACATCAGAACGAGGCTCCCATAGGAGCCTAAGGAAGAAAGCTCTCCTAGCGTTCGCATTGCGATTTACTTGTAATACCAGCGCACATTGTCGTGCGCTGGTATTACAAAGTGGAGCACTAATATCTCTTGCGATATTTAGCGCTTCAATTGTAATCTAGCCCATAATGTCTAAATGACTACTTCTGAAAGGAAATCTATTTTAAGTGTTGTTTCTATACACAGGTGGTTAGTACTTCTCTATTTACAGAGGATGAAATTGTATCAATCAAAGCAATAGTTGCTTCAGATGATTGACAAAATGCTGAAGTTTTTCTCATTAGTAGGAAAAAAAATTTCATATAGGTTGCGAGAGTCCATGTGTCACGCCGCGCCGTCTCCCTCTTGCTCGTTGCCTAGGGCTGTGTCGGCTCTGGATGCGTGCGGCGCTGACATCGCTGCACGCTCCTGATGCTGGTCGGTCCTGTGGCGCCAATCCTCTGCTTATTTAAACGGGCAGCAAGCGATCTGTCACTGCCCAAGTATAGGTGCTACTTCTTGTACTCCTGGGAGTGATAGATCGTTTGCTGGATCGTTATATATTGTTGCTGAACCCTGCCTGTCTCACTACGCTACCTGGTTAACCCCTGCATTACTGTCTGATACATTGTTGCTGAACCCTGCCTGTCTCACTACGATACCTGGTTAGCCCCTGCATTTCTGACTGATAAATTGTTGCTGAACCCTGCCTGTCTCACGTCGCTACCTGGTTAACCCCTGAATTGCTGGACTGATATATTGTTGCCAAACCCTGCCTGCCTGACCATTCTAGTGGTTTGTCCTTGGACTGTTTTACTGTTGCCGAATCCTGCCTGCCTGACCATTCTCGTAATTTGCCTTGTGCTGTCCTGCTTGTGGTGAGTGCCGCTCTCCTCATTTGTCTAATATTCTCTGCTCTGGGATATTCCCTATCTTTCCGGCTCGACGCCGGGATAACAAGACTACTGGCCGAGTTTGGTCTGATAGAGGAGTATCCCACGAGCATTACATTATAAGCTTGTTACGGATGGGATACACATTCCTACCAGGAGGAGGCAAAGTTTCCCAAACCTCAATCACTCATACCTCCCAACTCACTCATACCTCAGCTTAGAAACGTTGCCTCCTTAGGAGGTGGTGAAGAAAGTTGTGCTTGTTTTCTTCAGTGAAAGGCAATTCTAAGCATATTAAAGCCCAGTTCCAGTGTTTGTCTGAGGGAAGTGAAGGGAGTATTGCTTGATGCCATCATGTTTTCACCTCTGGGAAAGCTTTGCATACAAGTTCTCTGTAAATTCGGTTGCAGGGATTCATCTGCTGCCTCCCTTTACAGATAGACGTTATACTCCTCCACCATTACCGCTGCTGCTAAATTTCAGTACTGGTTTGGCTCTCTGTTATATGTGGCTGGGTGTCCTAAACGTTAAGTTTGAATTTGATCTTTTTAGAAGACACTCTCAGCTATGGTTTGGGCACTTTTTAAGTAAATATATATATAATAGCAGCATAAAGAAACGCACTCGCCGGGTCTTATAAAAGTGGTATTATTTTAATACATCAAATAGTGACGTTTCGGGGTCGTTAGCCTGTCTGAGTGTATAATTTAAATTTGCGTGCAAAACGCATACGCAATGAAATTTACACCTTTTTTTATTTAATTATTTTATTGAGGGTTTTTTAAAGCGTACAATATATAGTAAGAATTTTAATACATCAAAATCCAGGAGGCAGGTTGGTTCAGGCCAATAAAACAAAATTCACAATTGAAAGTGTGTTACATGTTAGTCTACATGAAAATGAATATAGCTTAATAGCAAAGACAATAGCAATGTAATAACCTGCCTCACAATTGTAGACAAATAAAAGTGTGGGAATTATAATCTATCATCATACTGTAATAATCTTGTTAATATCAGTAACAGTAAGTGAGTCAGTCTACAGTAGAGTTAAGGATAAACGTGAAACCTCATTTTCTCTGGCCTATGTTCCTCTTAAGTCATAGATGGTCGCTCATAGACCTGGTTACTTTAATAATATAGTATAGAGGAGGATTGGTGGTTAAGATGGCCACTCTTGGGCCTTAGCATATCTGTGACGCTATGGGAGCTTTTATAGAAAGAGATAATCCGAAGGAGCTCAGCTTATTTGAAGTCTGATTGGTATTACTGCTGAGAGGTGTGCTAACTTGTGAATAACACAGAATGAAAGGAATATACATATATATATATATATATATATATATATCATGGCATATATAGTCACTAGGTAAATGGACAGCAAATATTAAATACAGGTTTATATGAACATATGCTAGGATACTAACAGTGATAAAATTAAGGATAGCAAATAACACACAATACCGCATATTGGGACAATAATATGGTGCCTGAATTAGTAAACAGCATTGATATACGTAAAACACTAAATTTAAATCTGTTGTCTGACAGTGTTTTCATTGCTAATAGGTATGGATTTATAGGCTATATCAAGATCTGAAAGAGTATGAGCTTAAGATACAAAGGCCTATTTATTAAAGGTCTTGCGGACCTGATCCGACAGTGCGGATCAGGTCCGCAAGACCTCGCTGAATGCGGAGAGCGATACGCTCTCAATATCCAGCATTGCACCAGCAGCTCACAAGAGCTGCTGGTGCAATGCCGCCCCCTGCAGACTCGCGGCCAATGGGCCGCCAGCAGGGAGGTATCAATCAATTGAATTGTGGTGATTCCTGTCCGCCTGCTCAGAGCAGGCGGACAGGGTTATGGAGCAGCGGTCTTTAGACACAGGCCCCTACGGAGCTTGATAAATGGGCCTCATAGTGTTAGGACTCTCTTAAAACTTGATGTCGCAGCTAAGGCCTATATAATTTGACTACAGCACATCTATTTTCTGTATCTATACCCATGAAGATTTGCCACTAAGCAGACTGATATGTTCACAAGGTTTAGTATCTAGTATCATATCTGAGGTTAATATTGAAATAAAACAAAACATATGTTCCCCATAGATCTGTTTATATATCATTGCCACCATAGTAAACAGAAAAAGCTATTTAAAGGTACATGAAACCCAAAAAAATTATTTCATGATTCAGATAGAGAAAACAATTTCTCTTGTTAGGTGTATCCAGTCCACGGATCATCCATTACTTGTGGGATATTCTCCTTCCCAACAGGAAGTTGCAAGAGGATCACCCACAGCAGAGCTGCTATATAGCTCCTCCCCTAACTGCCATACCCAGTCATTCTCTTGCTTGCTCTCAACATAGCTGGAGGTAGTAAGAGGAAAGTGGTAAAATATAGTTAGTTTTTTCTTCAATCAAAAGTTTATTGTTTTTAAATGGTACCGGAGTTGTGCTATTTTATCTCAGGCAGCATTTAGAAGAAGAATCTGCCTGCGTTTTTCTATGATCTTAGCAGAAGTAACTAAGATCAACTGCCGTTCTCACATATGTCTGAGGAGTGAGGTAACTTCAGAGGGAGAATGGCGTGCAGGGTATCCTGCAATAAGGTATGTGCAGTTAAGTTTTTCTAGGGATGGAATTTGCTAGAAAATGCTGCTGATACCGGATTAATGTAAGTTAAAGCCTAAATACAGTGATTTAATAGTGACTAGTATCAGGCTTGCTATCAGAGGTATATACTCTGATTAATGTGCAATATAAAACGTTTGCTGGCATGTTTAATCGTTTTTATATATGCTTTGGTGATAAAACTTATTGGGGCCTAGTTTTCTTTCATGTAATTAGCAAGAGTCCATGAGCTAGTGACGTATGGGATATACATTCCTACCAGGAGGGGCAAAGTTTCCCAAACCTCAAAATGCCTATAAATACACCCCTCACCACACCCACAAATCAGTTTTACAAACTTTGCCTCCTATGGAGGTGGTGAAGTAAGTTTGTGCTAGATTCTACGTTGATATGCGCTCCACAGCAGGTTGGAGCCCGGTTTTCCTCTCAGCGTGCAGTGAATGTCAGAGGGATGTGAGGAGAGTATTGCCTATTTGAATTCAATGATCTCCTTCTACGGGGTCTATTTCATAGGTTCTCTGTTATCGGTCGTAGAGATTCATCTCTTACCTCCCTTTTCAGATCGACGATATACTCTTATTTATATACCATTACCTCTGCTGATTTTCGTTTCAGTACTGGTTTGGCTTTCTACAACATGTAGATGAGTGTCCTGGGGTAAGTAAGTCTTATTTTCTGTGACACTCTAAGCTATGGTTGGGCACTTTTTTATAAAGTTCTAAATATATGTATTCAAACATTTATTTGCCCTGACTCAGGATGTTCAACATTCCTTATTTCAGACAGTCAGTTTCATATTTGGGATAATGCATATGAATAAATCAATTTTTTTCTTACCTTAAAAATTTGACTTTTTCCCTGTGGGCTGTTAGGCTCGCGGGGGCTGAAAATGCTTATTTTTATTGCGTCATTCTTGGCGCGGTCTTTTTTGGCGCATAATTTTTTTTTCTGTTTCCGGCGTCATACGTGTCCCTGGAAGTTGCGTCATTTTTGACGTTCTTTTGTGCCAAAAGTGTCGGCGTTCCGGATGTGGCGTCATTTTTGGCGCCAAAAGCATTTAGGCGCCAAATAATGTGGGCGTCATTTTTGGCGCTAAAAAAATATGGGCGTCACTATTGTCTCCACATTATTTAAGTCTCATTTTTTATTGCTTCTGGTTGCTAGAAGCTTGTTCACTGGCATTTTTTCCCATTCCTGAAACTGTCATTTAAGGAATTTGATCAATTTTGCTTTATATGTTGTTTTTTCTATTACATATTGCAAGATGTCCCACGTTGAAACTGAGTCAGAAGATACTTCTGGAAAATCGCTGCCTGGGGCTGGAGCTACCAAAGCTAAGTGTATCTGCTGTAAACTTATGGTATCTGTTCCTCCAGCTGTTGTTTGTACTGTTTGCCATGACAAACTTGTTAATGCAGATAATATTTCCTTTAGTACTGTTACATTACCTGTTGCTGTTCTGTCAACATCTAATACTCAGAGTGTTCCTGATAACATAAGAGATTTTGTTTCTAAATCCATTAAGAAGGCTATGTCTGTTATTCCTCCTTCTAGTAAACGTAAAAAGTCTTTTAAAACTTCTAATTTTTCAGATGAATTTTTAAATGAACATCATCATTCTGATTCTGATAATGGTTCTTCTGGTTCAGAGGATTCTGTCTCAGAGGTTGATGCTGATAAATCTTCATATTTATTTAAAATGGAATTTATTCGTTCTTTACTTAAAGAAGTCCTAATTGCATTAGAAATTGAGGATTCTGGTTCTCTTGATACTAAATCTAAACGTTTAGATAAGGTTTTTAAATCTCCTGTAGTTATTCCAGAAGTTTTTCCTGTCCCTAGTGCTATTTCTGAAGTAATTTCCAGGGAATGGAATAATTTGGGTAATTCATTTACTCCTTCTAAACGTTTTAAGCAATTATATCCTGTGCCATCTGACAGATTAGAGTTTTGGGACAAAATCCCTAAGGTTGATGGGGCTGTCTCTACTCTTGTTAAGCGTACTACTATTCCTACGGCAGATGGTACTTCCTTTAAGGATCCTTTAGATAGGAATATTGAATCCTTTCTAAGAAAAGCTTACTTGTGTTCAGGTAATCTTCTTAGACCTGCTATATCTTTAGCAGATGTTGCTGCAGCTTCATCTTTTTGGTTAGAAGCTTTAGCGCAACAAGTAACAGATCATAATTCTCATAGCATTATTATTCTTCTTCAACATGCTAATAATTTTATTTGTGATGCCATCTTTGATATCATTAGAGTTGATGTCAGGTATATGTCTCTAGCTATTTTAGCTAGAAGAGCTTTATGGCTTAAAACTTGGAATGCTGATATGTCTTCTAAGTCTACTCTGCTTTCCCTTTCTTTCCAGGGTAATAATCATTTTCGTTCCTTTCATCACAACAAGGAACATAAACCTGATCCTTCATCCTCAGGAGCGGTATCAGTTTGGAAACCATCTCCAGTCTGGAATAAATCCAAGCCTTTTAGAAAATCAAAGCCAGCTCCTAAATCCACATGAAGGTGCGGCCCTCATTCCAGCTCAACTGGTAGGGGGCAGATTACGTTTTTTCAAAGAAATTTGGATCAATTCCGTTCACAATCTTTGGATTCAGAACATTGTTTCAGAAGGGTACAGAATTGGCTTCAAGATAAGGCCTCCTGCAAAGAGATTTTTTCTTTCCCGTGTCCCAGTAAACCCAGCGAAGGCTCAAGCATTTCTGAAATGTGTTTCACATCTAGAGTTGACTGGAGTAATTATGCCAGTTCCAGTTCTGGAACAGGGACTGGGGTTTTATTCAAATCTCTTCATTGTACCAAAGAAGGAAAATTCCTTCAGACCAGTTCTGGATCTAAAAATATTGAATCGTTATGTAAGGATACCAACATTCAAAATGGTAACTGTAAGGACTATCTTGCCTTTTGTTCAGCAAGGGCATTATATGTCTACAATAGATTTACAGGATGCATATCTGCATATTCCGATTCATCCAGATCACTATCAGTTTCTGAGATTCTCTTTCCTAGACAAGCATTACCAGTTTGTGGCTCTGCCGTTTGTCCTAGCTACAGCTCCAAGAATTTTTACGAAGGTTCTCGGTGCCCTTCTGTCTGTAATCAGAGAACAGGGTATTGTGGTATTTCCTTATTTGGACGATATCTTGGTACTTGCTCAGTCTTCACATTTAGCAGAATCTCATACAAATCGACTTGTGTTGTTTCTTCAACATCATGGTTGGAGGATCAATTTACCAAAAAGTTAATTGATTCCTCAGACACAGGTAACCTTTTTAGGTCTTCAGATAGATTCAGTGTCCATGACTCTATCTTTGACAGACAAGAGACGTCTAAAATTAATATCAGCTTGTCGAAACCTTCAGTCACAATCATTCCCTTCGGTAACCTTATGCATGGAAATTCTAGGTCTTATGACTGCTGCATCGGACGCGATCCCCTTTGCTCGTTTTCACATGTGGCCTCTTCAGCTCTGTATGCTGAACCAGTGGTGCAGGGATTACACAAAGATATCTCAATTAATATCTTTAAAACCGATTGTACGACACTCTCTGACGTGGTGGACAGATCACCATCGTTTAGTTCAGGGGGCTTCTTTTGTTCTTCCGACCTGGTCTTTAATTTCAACAGATGCAAGCCTTACAGGTTGGGGAGCTGTGTGGGGGTCTCTGACAGCACAAGGGGTTTGGGAATCTCAGGAGGTGAGATTACCGATCAATATTTTGGAACTCCGTGCAATTTTCAGAGCTCTTCAGTCTTGGCCTCTTCTAAAGAGAGAATCGTTCATTTGTTTTCAGACAGACAATGTCACAACTGTGGCATACATCAATCATCAAGGAGGGACTCACAGTCCTCTGGCTATGAAAGAAGTATCTCGAATTCTGGTATGGACGGAATCCAGCTCCTGTCTAGTTTCTGCAGTTCTTATCCCAGGTATAGACAATTGGGTAGCGGATTATCTCAGTCGCCAAACGGGCGAATGGTCTCTTCACCCAGAGGTATTTCTTCAGATTGTTCAAATGTGGGGACTTCCAGAAATAGATTTGATGGCCTCTCATCTAAACAAGAAACTTCCCAGGTATCTGTCCAGATCCAGGGATCCTCAAGCGGTAGCAGTGGATGCATTGTCACTTCCTTGGAAGTATCATCCTGTCTATATCTTTCCGCCTCTAGTTCTTCTTCCAAGAGTAATCTCCAAAATTCTGAAGGAATGCTCGTTTGTTCTGCTGGTAGCTCCAGCATGGCCTCACAGTTTTTGGTATGCGGATCTTGTCCGGATGGCCTCTTGCCAACCGTGGACTCTTCCATTAAGGCCAGACCTTCTATCGCAAGGTCCTTTTTTTCCATCAGGTTCTCAAATCCTTAATTTTAAAGGTATGGAGATTGAACGCTTGATTCTTAGTCAAAGAGGTTTCTCTGACTCTGTGATTAATACTATGTTACAGGCACGTAAATCTGTATCTAGGGAGATATATTATAGAGTCTGGAAGACTTATATTTCTTGGTGTCTTTCTCATCATTTTTCCTGGCATTCTTTTAGAATTCCGAGAATTTTACAGTTTCTTCAGGATGGTTTGGATAAAGGTTTGTCTGCAAGTTCCTTGAAAGGACAAATCTCTGCTCTTTCTGTTCTTTTTCACAGAAAGATTGCTAATCTTCCTGATATTCATTGTTTTGTACAAGCTTTGGTTCGTATAAAACCTGTCATTAAGTCAATTTCTCCTCGGAGTTTGAATTTGGTTCTGAGGGCTCTTCAAGCTCCTCCGTTTGAACCTATGCATTCATTGGACATTAAATTACTTTCTTGGAAAGTTTTGTTCCTTTTGGCCATCTCTTCTGCCAGAAGAGTTTCTGAATTATCTGCTCTTTCTTGTGAGTCTCCTTTTCTGATTTTTCACCAGGATAAGGCAGTGTTGCGAACTTCTTTTAAATTTTTACCTAAGGTTGTGAATTCCAACAACATTAGTAGAGAAATTGTGGTTCCTTCATTATGTCCTAATCCTAGGAATTCTAAGGAGAAATCAATCATTGCATTCTTTGGATGTAGTTAGAGCTTTGAAATATTATGTTGAAGCTACTAAGAATTTTCGAAAGACTTCTAGTCTATTTGTTATCTTTTCCGGTTCTAGGAAAGGTCAGAAGGCCTCTGCCATTTCTTTGGCATCTTGGTTGAAATCTTTATTTCATCATGCTTATGTCGAGTCGGGTAAAACTCCGCCTCAAAGGATTACAGCTCATTCTACTAGGTCAGTTTCTACTTCCTGGGCGTTTAGGAATGAAGCTTCGGTTGATCAGATTTGCAAAGCAGCAACTTGGTCTTCTTTGCATACTTTTACTAAAGTCTACCATTTTAATGTGTTTTCTTCTTCTGAAGCTGTCTTTGGTAGAAAAGTACTTCAGGCAACTGTTTCAGTTTGAATCTTCTGCTTATATTTTCAGTTTTTTTCTTTATAAGATTTAAACTTTATTTTTGGGTGTGGATTTTTTTCAGCGGAATTGGCTGTCTTTATTTTATCCCTCCCTCTCTAGTGACTCTTGCGTGGAAGATCCACATCTTGGGTAGTCATTATCCCATACGTCACTAGCTCATGGACTCTTGCTAATTACATGAAAGAAAACATAATTTATGTAAGAACTTACCTGATAAATTCATTTCTTTCATATTAGCAAGAGTCCATGAGGCCCACCCTTTTTTTGTGGTGGTTATGATTTTTTTTATATAAAGCACAATTATTCCTTATATTTATGCTTCGCACTTTTTTCTTATCACCCCACTTCTTGGCTATTCGTTAAACTGATTTGTGGGTGTGGTGAGGGGTGTATTTATAGGCATTTTGAGGTTTGGGAAACTTTGCCCCTCCTGGTAGGAATGTATATCCCATACGTCACTAGCTCATGGACTCTTGCTAATATGAAAGAAATGAATTTATCAGGTAAGTTCTTACATAAATTATGTTTTTTTACACATGGCTGGCTTTATTTTTGCCTAGAAACAGTTTCCTGAGGCTTTCCACTGTTATAGTATAAAAGTTACAGTTGGTGCAGTTAAAATTACAAACTGTGACATTCAGCTTCCCTCAGCAGTCCCCTGCATGCTATAGGACATCTCTGAAGGGCTCAAAAGGCTTCAAAAGTAGGAGCTGTGGCAGTTGTTATGACTGTTTAAAAAACATATTTTTCGTTTTGTTAATCTGTTTTTTGTATTAAGGGGTTAATCATCCATTTGCAAGTGGGTGCAATGCTCTGCTAACTTGTTACATACACTGTAAAAATTTTGTTAGTTTAACTGCCTTTTTTCACTGTTATTTCAAATTTTGGCAAAATTTGTTTCTCTTAAAGGCACAGTAACGTTTTTTTTCTTGCTAGTCTCATTGCTAGTCTGTATAAACATGTCTGACATAGAGGAAACTCCTTGTTCATTATGTTTAAAAGCCATGGTGGAACCCCATAGGAGAATGTGTACTAAATGTATTGATTTCACTTTAAACAATAAAGATCAGCTGTTATCTTTAAAAGAATTATCACCAGAGGATTCTGACGAGGGGGAAGTTATGCCGACTAACTCTCCCCACGTGTCGGACCCTTTGACTCCCGCTCAAGGGACTCACGCTAAAATGGCGCCAAGTACATCAAAGACGCCCATAGCGATTACTTTGCAGGACATGGCGGCAATCATGGATAATACCCTCTCAGCGGTATTAGCCAGACTGCCTGAATTCAGAGGAAAGCGCGATAGCTTCTGGGGTTAGACGTAATACAGAGCGCGCAGATGTTTTAAGGCCCATGTCTGATACTGCGTTACAATATGCAGAAGCTGAGGAAGAGCTTCAGTCTGTGGGTGACGTCTCTGACTCGGGGAAACCTGATTCAGATATGTCTACTTTTAAATTTAAGCTTGAGAACCTCCGGGTGTTGCTTGGAGAGGTTTTAGCTGCTCTGAATGACTGTGACACAATTGCAGTGCCAGAGAAATTGTGTAGACTGGATAAATACTACGCGGTGCCGGTGTTTACTGACGTTTTTTCCAATACCTAAAAGGTTTACAGAAATTATTATGGGACAGACCCGGTGTGCCGTTTTCCCCTCCTCCTATTTTTAGAAAAATGTTTCCAATAGACGCCACCACACAGGACTTATGGCAGACGGTCCCTAAGGTGGAGGGAGCAGTTTCTACTTTAGCAAAGCGTACCACTATCCCTGTCGAGGACAGTTGTGCTTTTTCAGATCCAATGGATAAAAAATTAGAAGGTTACCTTAAGAAAATGTTTATTCAACAAGGTTTTATCCTGCAGCCCCTTGCATGCATTGCTCCTGTCACTGCTGCTGCGGCGTTCTGGTTTGAGTCTCTGGAAGAGGCCTTTCAGACATCTACTCCATTGACTGAAATACTTGACAAGCTTAGAACACTTAAGCTAGCTAATTCTTTTGTTTCTTATGCCATTGTTCATTTGACTAAACAAACGGCTAAGAATTCTGGATTCGCCATCCATTCGCGTAGGGCGCTATGGCTTAAATCTTGGTCAGCTGACGTGACTTCAAAGTCTAAATTACTTAACATTCCCTTCAAGGGGCAGACCCTATTCGGGCCTGGTTTGAGGGAAATTATTGCTGACATTACTGGAGGTAAGGGTCATACCCTTCCTCAGGACAGGGCCAAATCAAGGGCCAAACAGTCTAATTTTCGTGCCTTTCGAAACTTCAAGGCAGGTGCAGCATCAACTTCCTCTGCTACAAAACAAGAGGGAACTTTTGCGCAATCCAAGCCGGCCTGGAAATCTAACCAGGCCTGGAGCAAAGGCAAGCAGGCCAGAAAGCCTGCTGCTGCCTCTAAGACAGCATGAAGGAACGTCCCCCTATCCGGCAACGGATCTAGTAGGGGGCAGACTTTCTCTCTTCGCCCAGGCGTGGGCAAGAAATGTTCAGGATCCCTGGGTGTTGGAGATCATATCTCAGGGATATCTTCTGGACTTCAAAGCTTCCCCCCCACAAGGGAGATTTCACCTTTCGAGATTATCTGTAAACCAGATAAAGAAAGAGGCATTCTTACGCTGTGTGCAAGACCTCCTAATAATGGGAGTGATCCATCCAGTTCCACAGATGGAACAAGGACAGGGATTTTATTCAAATCTTTTTGTGGTTCCCAAAAAAGAGGGAACCTTCAGACCAATTTTGGATCTAAAGATCTTAAACAAATTCCTCAGAGTTCCATCGTTCAAAATGGAAACTATTCGGACAATCCTACCTATGATCCAGGAGGGTCAGTACATGACCACAGTGGATTTGAAGGATGCTTACCTTCACAAAGATCATTATCGGTTCCTAAGGTTTGCCTTTCTAGACAGGCATTACCAGTTTGTGGCTCTTCCTTTCGGGTTAGCTACAGCCCCAAGAATTTTTACAAAGGTTCTGGGGTCTCTTCTGGCGGTCCTAAGACCACGGGGCATAGCAGTGGCCCCTTATCTAGACGACATCCTGATACAGGCGTCAAACTTCCAAATTGCCAAATCTCATATGGAACATAGTGTTGGCATTTCTGAGGTCGCATGGGTGGAAAGTGAACGAGGGAAAGAGTTCTCTATCACCCCTCACAAGGGTTTCCTTCCTAGGAACTCTGATAGATTCTGTAGAAATGAAAATTTACCTGACGGAGTCCAGGTTATCAAAGCTTCTAAATTCCTGCCGTGTTCTTCACTACATTCTGCGCCCTTCGGTGGCTCAGTGCATGGAAGTGATCGGCTTAATGGTAGCGGCAATGGACATAGTGCCATTTGTGCGCCTACATCTCAGACCGCTGCAATTATGCATGCTCAGTCAGTGGAATGGGGATTACATAGATTTGTCCCCTCTGCTAAATCTGGATCAAGAGACCAGAGATTCTCTTCTCTGGTGGCTATCTCGGGTCCATCTGTCCAAAGGTATGACCTTTCGCAGGCCAGATTGGACAATTGTAACAACAGATGCCAGCCTTCTAGGTTGGGGTGCAGTCTGGAATTCCCTGAAGGCTCAGGGATCGTGGACTCAGGAGGAGAAACTCCTCCCAATAATTATTCTGGAGTTAAGAGAAATATTCAATGCTATTCTAGCTTGGCCTCAGTTAGCAACCCTGAGGTTCATCAGATTTCAGTCGGACAACATCACGACTGTGGCTTACATCAACCATCAAGGGGGGACCAGGAGCTCCCTAGCGATGTTAGAAGTCTCCAAGATAATTCGCTGGGCAGAGACTCACACTTGCCATCTATCAGCGATCCATATCCCAGGTGTAGAGAACTGGGAGGCGGATTTTCTAAGTCGTCAGACTTTTCATCCGGGGGAGTAGGAACTCCATCCGGAGGTGTTTGCTCAATTGGTTCATCGTTGGGGCACACCAGAATAGGATCTCATGGCGTCTCGCCAGAAAGCCAAGCTTCCTTGTTACGGATCCAGGTCCAGGGACCCAGAAGCGACGCTGATAGATGCTCTAGCAGCACCGTGGTTCTTCAACCTGGCTTATGTGTTTCCACCATTACCTCTGCTCCCTCGACTGATTGCCAAAATCAAACAGGAGAGAGCATCAGTGATCTTGATCGTGCCTGCGTGGCCACGCAGGACCTGGTATGCAGACCTGGTGGACATGTCATCCTTTCCACCTTGGCCTCTGCCTCTGAGACAAGACCTTCTACTACAAGGTCCTTTCAATCATCCAAATCTAATTTCTCTGAGACTGACTGCCTGGAGATTGAACGCTTGATTTTATCAAGGCGTGGCTTCTCCGAGTCAGTCATTGATACCTTAATACAGGCACGAAAGCCTGTAACCAGGAAAACCTACCATAAGATATGGCGCAAATATCTTCATTGGTGTGAATCCAAGAATTACTCATGGAGTAAGGTTAGGATTCCTAGGATATTGTCCTTTCTCCAAGAGGGTTTGGATAAAGGATTATCAGCTAGTTCTTTAAAGGGACAGATTTCTGCTCTGTCTATCCTTTTGCACAAGCGTCTGGCAGAGGTTCCAGATGTCCAGGCATTTTGTCAGGCTTTGGGTAGAATTAAGCCTGTGTTTAAACCTGTTGCTTCTCCATGGAGCTTAAACTTGGTTCTTAAGGTTCTTCAAGGAGTTCCGTTTGAACCCCTTCATTCCATTGATATCAAACTTTTATCTTGGAAAGTTCTGTTTTTGATGGCTATTTCCTCGGCTCATAGAGTCTCTGAGTTATCAGCTTTACAATGTGATTCTCCTTATCTGATTTTCCATACAGATAAAGTAGTTCTGCGTACAAAACCTGGGTTTTTACCTAAGGTAGTTTCCAACAAGAATATCAATCAAGGGATTGTTGTTCCATCATTGTGTCCTAATCCTTCTTCAAAGAAGGAACGTCTTTTACATAATTTGGACGTAGTCCGTGCTTTAAAGTTTTACTTACAAGCGACTAAAGATTTTCGTCAAACATCTTCCCTGTTTGTTGTTTACTCTGGACAGAGGAGAGGTCAAAAGGCTTCGGCAACCTCTCTTTCTTTTTGGCTTCGGAGCGTAATACGCTTAGCCTATGAGACTGCTGGACAGCAGCCCCCTGAAAGGATTACAGCTCATTCTACTAGAGCTGTGGCTTCCACCTGGGCATTTAAAAATGAGGCTTCTGTTGAACAGATTTGCAAAGTGGCGACTTAGTCTTCGCTTCATACCTTTTCAAAATTTTACAAATTTGATACTTTTGCTTCTTCGGAGGCTATTTTTGGGAGAAAGGTTCTACAGGCAGTGGTCCCTTCCGTTTAAGTACCTGCCTTGTCCCTCCCTTCATCCGTGTACTTTAGCTTTGGTATTGGTATCCCACAAGTAATGGATGATCCGTGGACTGGATACACCTAACAAGAGAAAACATAATTTATGCTTACCTGATAAATTTATTTCTCTTGTGGTGTATCCAGTCCATGGCCCGCCCTGTCATTTTAAGGCAGGTCTAAATTTTAAACTACAGTCACCACTGCACCCTATGGTTTCTCCTTTCTCGGCTAGTTTCGGTCGAATGACTGGATATGGCAGTTAGGGGAGGAGCTATATAGCAGCTCTGCTGTGGGTGATCCTCTTGCAACTTCCTGTTGGGCAGGAGAATATCCCACAAGTAATGGATGATCCGTGGACTGGATACACCACAAGAGAAATAAATTTATCAGGTAAGCATAAATTATGTTTTTAAACAACTTTCTAATTTACTTCTATTATCTAATCTGTTTTATTCTCTTGGTATCATTTGTTGAAGGAGCAGCCGTGCACTACTGGTTTCTAACTGAACACATGGGTGAGCCAATGACAATCAGTTTATATATGCAGCGGCCAATCAACAGCTAGAACCTAGGTTCTCTGCTGCACATGAACTTTCCTAGATAAACATTTCAGCAAAGGATAACAAGAGAAAGAAGCAAATTAAATAATAGAAGTAAATTGGAAAGTTGTTTGAAATTGTATTCTCTATCTGAATCATGCAAGAAATTTTTGGGGTTTCATGTCCCTTTAAACTGAACTATCAGTGGGACAGAAATAACCCTTAGGAAAACCGCTTAGTTGAAACCAGCATATTGCCTTGATAGGTAGCGATAAGTAACCTCGGGCACAGCCAAGTCCAGCATTGGCAAAAATGGGGTGTTCTCGTTAACCATGGTAATAAGTCCAGCATGTGTAAAGTCATAGCGTTCTTGCTAGATATCCTGTTATAGCTAAAAAGAATAGTGTGAGGCAATGTAAGCTTTCCTTATCCAATACCAGTTTTCTGCATTGCTGCCGAGGTCTTAAAACCTAGAGGTAGTCCACCAGGTTCCCCTTACAATTGTAGTAGTTCTGCATAGTGAAGGGTGGTAGGAGGCAATTGAAGTAACAAAAAGTGTAATACTTGTGGCTTCGAGTTTCTATTAGTTGAAAGATATATCTACAAGATCCCCATTTGGAGAATGTGTCCCATAATCTCCTGAAGCAACACAAAAGTTGGTTGTTTTGTTACATTTATGTCTTCATACGTACTCCGCATAATAGCATAGCTCTTCTCACAGCTCTCTAGCTGCATAGTTGCAACCCTATCTTCCCGCTCCAGATGGTCCGCCATGGTAAGTTCCTGATATGGCTGAGATTGGTTAGGGGGGTAGTGAGTGCTGGGGCTCCAAAGCGCTATTACTCCCGCTCTCATCCGAAACATGCTCAGGTTGTATGGGTTGCTGAAGAGTAGAGCCACTACCTGTATCCAGCACCATAGCTAGTGATTCCTCAAATGCAGCCTGGTAATCAGCAAGTAGGCAGCAAAGCTCCCTTAGAAAATACTTGCCAGTTTCTATGGTACAAGTCTGCACTAGGCGTTAGGTAGGCAAGCGTAGTAGAGTGTTAGTCTTAAACAGCACATTCAGAGTCCTGCCCGAGAGTGGAAACCGAGAGGTAAACAACTGGGGTGGGGTTTTGATGAGGCCTCAACCTCTTGGTAACTCCGAACTATGAAAACACAAAACAATCCTGGAAAGGAAGGCTTCTTTGGAGATTGTGAAGATGCTTAAATTAAGCCCAGATGATGGTTATATCTTAAGATATTCTGAAAATATGTCAGGAAAGTTTGAGCAGCTCATAGTTTTGCGTCCTGACATGGCCACCTCCCGGAAGTCCATCCAATTTGCACATTTTTTAACGTTAAAACTCTTGTCCCCAAATCTCTCTGTGTTCTCAAAAAAATTGGAAAGCATTGCTTGTTTTTATGATCAAACGACGTTAATCAGATGCTATCTCACGGTTTCCCATTCTTTAAAAGCCTGCTATATCTATCTATATATATATATATATATATATATATATATATATATATATATATATATATATATATATATATATATATATATAGCAGGCTTTTAAAGAATGGGAAACCGTGAAATTCAGCATGGATATAAATTTGCAAATATAAAATATTTTTCATTTTTTGTTGTTTTTTGCAACTTTTGCTCAAACTGAATCTGCCTCAGGTGTTACCATAGGAACTGAGCTGACTGAACATGTTTCTACTAAAGCTAAGTGTGTTTGTTGTAAAAAAGGTAATCTGAATTCTTCAGCTCAATTATGTGGCTCTTGTTTTGAAAAATGTATTACATGCTGATAATATTTCTATGAGTACAAATGCATCAACTGTTATTCCATCTCAGTCCAATGTTAAAGGCATTACTGCAGAAATTAAAGATTTTATTGCTGCAGCCATAGAGAAGGCCATGACTGCTATACTGCCTTCAAATAAACGTAAAAGGACTTTACAAAGTTTAACAAAAACTAATTAATTTTGTACTGCCCGACAGCAAACTGATGTATCTTCTGATGGGTGTTCATCTGATTCAGAGGATTCTACATCAGAGACAGAAATTGACAAATTATTTAAAATTTAACATATTAGCTCTCTTTTAAAGGAAGTATTATTTACTTTGGGGATTGAGGAGTCTAAACCTCCTGATGATAAATCTAGTAATCGTTTAAATTCTGGATGTGTTACTGAAAGGCAACTGTGCAGACAATAAAATAGAGAGTGAACTTTATCGTAAGCCACTTCAATCTAACGCAATTTTACATGCTAAAAGTGCACATCCGAAGCACACTGGTTTTGGAATCATCAAGGGTGAATTCATCAGAATCAAGCGAAATTGCTCAGAACAAAGTAGCTTTCTACAAGAGAGCATTAGGCTTAAAGAGAGATTCCTACAGAGGGGTTACAATCACTCCGCTATAGATAGTGCTTTTCAGCAAGTACTCCAAATAGACAGAAAAGATTTACTGCAGGAAGTACCTAAGAACAAAAGGTGTCATGATAAGAGTAAACTCACTTTCGTGACCACATTTTCAAATCAGTATGAACAAATCACAAGCATCATTAAAAAACATCTCCCCATTTTGAAGGGAGATAAGGATTTATTTGATGTGATAATGAAAGGTTGCAACTTTGTACCAAAAAGGAACCGCAATTTGGGTAACTACCTTTCTCCTAGCCTGGTCACAGAAAAGGCCATAGGAAAGAGTCATTGGCTCACCAGCATAGGCCACTACAAATGTGGTTTTCACACGTGCAAAGCATGTGGCCATGCGTGGGTAGCCAAACAGTTCCAATCTTGCGCCACACAGAAAGTTTATGATGTTACAGGTTACACTAACTGTAGGTCGAGCTATGTGGTCTACTTGGTGCAGTGTGTGGTCTGCCACATGCAATATGTAGGCATGACCACCAGGGAGGCCAGAGTAAGAATACGGGAGCATCTAAATGATATTTCATCTGAGACTCCATGTTCTGCTCTTGCGGCACACTTCATTGAGAGACATGGTGGTCATGTGGCCTCATTCATATGGATGGTCATAGAAAAAGTTAGGAATCCAGTGAGAGGAGGTAATTTGGACCAGCTTTTGTCCAGAAGAGAAATCTTTTGGATTTTCAATTTAAATACCAGATTGCCTCAGGGATTCAATACTGAGGCAGACATAATTAATGTTTGGAAATAGAATTTAGTGTCTTATCACTTATATTTACACATCCCCACTATTAACTGTTTATGCCCATTAGTTCTATTATTATTATTTTTGAAAGTTTAAGATACATTTAACCTCTATAGTAGTTAAATTACTTAAAATAGGTATCATTAAATATTGCAAGTAAGGAGACATTGGTGAAACTTTTCGCCTAGACATTAGTGAATGTTTACTTAAACTTCCATTGTATATTCGCTCCAGGTGTTTATTCTTTTATAATTCACCTTTTGAAATTTAATGTCCCCCAAAATATTACTATGGGCCTTTACATCTTTTTACACTTAAAATAGGCTTTTGTATTATTTAGTTGTCCTTGCAGCGAGTCTGTAATTATTTTTCATTGTTTAAAGTTACATAATAGTGTCTAATTTATTTAGAGTAAATTTTCACATAAATATGTGATTACAAATTAATACACAATGTAACACTTGTCAATATTATATGAAATTACAGTCCTCAGTAGTATAAGGATGTAGCTTTAACTTAATACATAGTTTATATGAGTGTTTATCTGAATGTTAGATTTCAACTCAAGACTTCAATGGTTAAGATGTATCAGGTTACACTAATGATGGTTCACAGGTGTTTTTCATACAAACTAACATATGAGCCTATAAAAGGTGACAGTATATGGTACTATCTAGGTATCTGATGACGGCTTAGGCCGAAACGCGTCATACCAGACAGCTTATACTTGCAAGTATATTTTTTTATCTTGCTATTCTGCTTGTTTAAATTTAATATATGCTTTGAGAAAATATAATATTTCCTGTGCTCCGTTTTTCATTTGTGACTTTTTGATGAGGCCTCAACCTCTAGGTAACTCCGAACTATGAAAACACAAAACAATCCTGGAAAGGAAGGCTTCTTTGGAGATTGTGAAGATGCTTAAATTAAGCCCAGATGATGGTTATATCTTAAGATATTCTGAAAATATGTCAGGAAAGTTTGAGCAGCTCATAGTTTTGCGTCCTGACATGGCCACCTCCCGGAAGTCCCTCCAATTTGCACCTTTTTTAACTTTAAAACTCTTGTCCCGAAATCTCTCTGTGTTCTCAAAAAAATTGGAAAGAATTGCTTGTTTTTATGATCAAACGACGTTAATCAGATGCTATCTCACGGTTTCCCATTCTTTAAAAGCCTGCTATATCTATATATATATATAGCAGGCTTTTAAAGAATGGGAAACCGTGAAATTCAGCATGGATATAAATTTGCAAATATAAAATATTTTTCATTTTTTGTTGTTTTTTGCAACTTTTGCTCAAACTGAATCTGCCTCAGGTGTTACCATAGGAACTGAGCTGACTGAACATGTTTCTACTAAAGCTAAGTGTGTTTGTTGTAAAAAAGGTAATCTGAATTCTTCAGCTCAATTATGTGGCTCTTGTTTTGAAAAATGTATTACATGCTGATAATATTTCTATGAGTACAAATGCATCAACTGTTATTCCATCTCAGTCCAATGTTAAAGGCATTACTGCAGAAATTAAAGATTTTATTGCTGCAGCCATAGAGAAGGCCATGACTGCTATACTGCCTTCAAATAAACGTAAAAGGACTTTACAAAGTTTAACAAAAACTAATTAATTTTGTACTGCCCGACAGCAAACTGATGTATCTTCTGATGGGTGTTCATCTGATTCAGAGGATTCTACATCAGAGACAGAAATTGACAAATTATTTAAAATTTAACATATTAGCTCTCTTTTAAAGGAAGTATTATTTACTTTGGGGATTGAGGAGTCTAAACCTCCTGATGATAAATCTAGTAATCGTTTAAATTCTGTATTTAAGACTACTAGGTTTAAAAAACTGTATCCTTTGTCTGTTGCTTATTTGGAACTTTGGGAAACAGTCCTTAAGGTAGATGGGGCTAGTTCCACTCTTGCTAAACGTATTACCATTCCTATGGAAGACAGCACTTCTTTTAAAGACCCTTTAGATAGGAAGCTTGAATCATATCTTAGAAGGGCATAGTTACATACTGGCTATATTCTTACACCAGTTATATCTATTGCTTATGTTGCTGCTGCTTCTACTTTTTGTTAGGACAGCTTAGCTCAGCAGTTGTCTTGAGATCCTGAATTATCTAACATTATTCTTTTACTTCAACACGCAAATCATTTTCTTTGCAATGCTATCTTTGATGTTATGAAAATCAACGTCAAATCTATGGCCCCAATTTATCAAAGGTCTTGCGGACCTGATCCGACACTGCGGATCAGGTCTGCAAGACCTCGCTAAATGCGGAGAGCAATACGCTCTCCGCATTTAACATTGCACCAGCAGCTCACAAGAGCTGCTGTGGCAACACCGCCCCCTGCTGACTCGTGGCCAATCGGCAGCCAGCAGGGAGGTGTCAATCAACCCGATTGTATTCGATCGGGTTGATTTCCGGCGATTCCTGTCCGCCTGCTCAGAGCAGGCGGACAGGGTTATGGAGCAGCAGTCTTTAGACCGCTGCTTCATAAGTTGTGTTTCTGGCGAGTCTGAAGACTCGCCAGAAACACGACCCTTCAAGCTCCGTACGGAGCTTGATAAATGGGCCTGTATGTCTTTAGCTATTCTAACTAGAAGAGCTTTATGGCTTAAATCTTGGAATGCTGACATGGTATCTAAAGCAAGATTACTATCTCTCTCTTTTCAACGAAAAAAACTTTTTTGGTTCTCAATTGAATTCTATTATTTTCACTATTATTGAGGGAAAAGGAGTTTTTCTTCCCCAAGACAAAAAAATCTAAGGGAAAATTTAAAGCTTCTAATCATT
Organism: Bombina bombina; assembly: GCF_027579735.1. NCBI lineage: Eukaryota > Metazoa > Chordata > Amphibia > Anura > Bombinatoridae > Bombina > Bombina bombina. The sequence continues at coordinate 831,367,101 of NC_069499.1, forward strand.
TTTGTTCCTTTCGTCAGAATAGAGAACAGAAAACTGCTCCTTCCCCTAAAGCCTCTGGCTCTAATTGGAGACAATCTCCAAATTGGAATAAATCAAAACCATATAAGAAACCAAATTTGGCCCAAAAGCTAGCATGAAGGTACGGCCCCTAATTCAGTTCTTCTGGTGGTGGCAAGCTAAAAGTATTTCAAGAATGTTGGGCAGACTCTGTCCAAAATCCACTGATTTTGGACAGAGTCTGCCCAACATTCTTGAAATACTTTTAGAATATAATTTTAGAATATAATTTCTCAGGGGTATCAAATTGGATTCAGAACAAGACCTCCCATGGGAAGAATTTTGTGTGTTTCAGATCTAGAACTCTTGGGGGTAATTGTCCCAGTTCCTCTTCAGGAACATGGGTTGGGGTTTTATTCAAATCTTTTCATTGTTCCAAAGAAGGAAAATTCTTTCAGACCAATTTTGAATCTGAAAACTTTAAATCTATTTTTAAGATTCCCAACTTTCAAGATGGTGACTATAAGGACTATTCTGCGTTTTGTTCAGCAAGGTCACTTTATGTCCACAATAGACTTACAGAATGCTTACATTCACATTCCAATCCGCCAAGATCATTATTGAATCTTTTCATTTAGCAGAATCTCACACAAAACAACTATTGTTGTTTCTTCAAAGACATGGTTGGAGGATCAATTTACCAAAGAGTTTCTTGATTGCTCAGTCAAAGGTCACCTTTTTAGGTTTCCAGATAGATTTAGTGTCCATGACTCTATCCCTAACAGAAAAGAGACAATTGAAATTGGTTTCAGCTTGTCTAAACCTTCAGTCTCTGTCATTCCGTTCAGTGGCTATGTGCATGGAAGTTTTAAGTCTCATGATTGCAGCAATGGACGCAATTTCCTTTGCTCATTTTCATATGACCTCTACAGCTTTGCATGTTGCACCAATGGTGCAGGAGTTACACTCGGATATCACAACTTATATACTTAAAACCCAACACACAACTCTCTCTGACTTGGTGGTTAAACCACCACTTTATTATTCAAGGGGCCTCTTTTGTTCGTCCTACCTGGTCTTTAATCACCACAGATGCAAGCTTTACAGGTTGGGGAGCTGTCTGGGGATCTCTGACAGTACAAGGAGTTTAGAATCCTCGAGAGGCAAAGTTACCATTCAATATCTTGGAATTCCATGCTCTCTTCAGAGGTCTTCAGGCTTGGCCTCTATTGAAGAGGGAACCTTATATTTGTTTTCAGACAGACAAGATCACTACAGTGGCATATGTCAATCATCAAGTCCCCTAAGACCAGCCCTCCTGTCTCAAGGCCTGTTCTTCCATCCAGATCGCAAATTTCTAAATTTGATGGCATGGAAATTGAACGTTTAGTCCTCAGTCATAGAGGTTTCTCTGACTCTGTGAATAACGCAATCCTTGCAAGCCTGTTTCAAGGAAAATCTACCACAAGGTTTGGAAAACCTATATAGTTTATGTAGAATAGTTTAAAAAAGGTTACAAAACTTATCAAAGGATAATATAAAACAATACATACGTACTAGACACAATATATCTATAAAAAAGTTCAAAATAGTAAGCAAACTCTAAGATGCACCTTAAGAGCAAAATAATCGTCTATTGTCCCATTATAAACGATGGGCAAAGTCACATGTGTAAAGTGTCCCAGTGTTGACGTATTCGAGTGGTGACATATTCCAATATGTGATGGTAAAAAAATCTAAAAATAAAATAAAATTAAAAATTAAAAAAGTTAAAAACGTGTAAAAAATGAATCACGAAAATTATCAACAAGTGATAGGTGAGATGTGAGTAAAAATATGAAAATATAAAAATGGCAAAAAGTGACTTGATAATAAAAGTTGGGCGATGTCAGAACATAAAGTCTATGAGGACAATGTGATCCTTAATATAAATCCCTCTGTGATGTAGTGAATCCTCTAAGGCAGTGATTTGCAACCTTTCTTTTTGCCGTGGCACACTTTTTTACCTTAAAAAATCCTGTGGCACACCACCATCCCAAAATTTTACAAAATCACACGTAGCCTAATACAGGATATATATATACAATATATATATATATATATATATATATATATATATATATATATATATATATATATATATATATATACACAGTATATATATATATATATATATATATATATATATATATATATATATATATATATACACACACACACATACACACACACTGTATTGTGCTGTCATGCCATGCCTCCTACAAACTATACATTACATATTGACATTTATTCACAAACAATCATAATGATTCTTGGTTAATGAATGTCAATGTCATGGTTGTAAATGATGCCTGATGAGCCTGTCACATACCTACCAATATTTCAAAATTTGAAAGAGGGACACCCCTGCACTGTTGTCAATCTGCCGCGGCACACCTGAGGATCTCTCACGGCATACTAGTGTGCCACGGCACACTGGTTGAAAAACACTGCTCTAAGGTGATGATTCGTGATAACTTGCTAGTGACCTGTGAAAATATAACACAATAGTGCACTATAGCTAAAACTATCGTACAGCAAATAGAATAAGGCTTACCAAAACTGTCGACGTGTTTCGGACATCAATATTGGGCCTTTATCAAGATTATTTTGCTCTTAAGGTGCACCTTAGAGTTTGCTTACTATTTTGAACTTTTTTATAGATATATTGTGTCTAGTACATATGTATTGTTTTATATTATCCTTTGATAATTTTTTTTACCTTTTTAAACTATACCTTTTAATACATTCTTTTGGCGCTCTTGACACTTTTTATTTATGCTATTTTTATAGCTATGACACCTACGTTTAGAGAGACTTAAGTATTGTCCCAAGGTGCTATCTCTCATCACACACCATTACCAATGGAAAACCTATATATCATGGTGTTCTTCACATGATTATTTCTGGCATTCCTTTCGGATTCCTAGCATTCTTCAGTTTATTCAGGATGGTTTTGATAAGCGTTTGTCTGCCAATACCTTGAAAGGACAAATATCTGCTCTTTCTGTTTTATTTCACAGAAAGATTGTTAATCTTCCTGATATTCACTGATTTGTCCAAGCTTTAATTCAAATTAAACCGGTTTTTAAATCTATTTCTCCTCATTGGAGTCTTAATTTTTTATTAAAGATTTTGCAGGCTCCTCCTTTTGAGCCTTTGCATTCTTTGGACATTAAACTACTTTCTTGGAAAGTGTTGTTTCTATTGATCATCTCTTCTGCTAGAAGAGTTTCTGAATTGTCTGCTCTCTTGTGAGTCTCCTTATCTGATTTTTCATCAAGATAAAGCTGTTTTGCGGACGTCTTTCAAATTTTTGCCTAAAGTTGTGAATTCTAACATTAATAGGGAAATCATTGTTCCTTGTTTGTGTCCTAATCCTAAGAATAATATCGAAAGACCTTTACACTCGGATGTCGTTAGAGATTTGAAATACTATGTAGATAATACTAAGGATTTCAGACAGACTTCTAGTCTATTTGTTATTTTTTTCAGGTTCTAGAAAATATCAGAAAAACCTCTGCCATTTCTTTAACATCTTGGTTGAAAATTCTGATTCACAAAGCTTATTTGGAGGCGGGCCAGTCTCCGTCCCAGAGAAGTACAGCTCATTCTACAAGATCAGTTGCCACATCTTGGTCTTTCAAGAATGAAGCTTTAGTTGATCAAATCAACAAAGCAGCCACTTGTTCTTCTTTGCAAACCTTAAAGGGACAGTCTACACCAGAATTTTTATTGTAGATAATCCCTTTATTACCCATTCCCCAGTTTTGCATAACCAACACAGTTATATTAATATACTTTTAACCTCTGTGATTATCTTGTATCTAAGCCTCTGCAAACTGCCCCTTTATTTCAGTTCTTTTGACAGACTTGCAGTTTAGCCAATCAGTGCCTGCTCCCAGATAACTTCACGTGCACGAGCAGTGTTATCTATACGAAAAACATGAACTAACACCCTCTAGTGGTGAAAAACTGTTAAAATGCATTCTGAAAAGAGGTGGCCTTCAAGGTCTAAGAAATTAGCATATGAACCTCCTAGGTTTAGCTTTCAACTAAGAATACCAAGAGAACACAGCAAAATTGGTGATAAAAGTAAATTGGAAAATTGTTTAAATTTGCATGCCCTATCTGAATCATGAAAGTTTATTTTGTCCTAGACTGTCCCTTTAGCTAAATTTTACCATTTTGATGTTTTTGCTTCATCAGAAGCTGCTTTTGATAGAAAGGTTCTTCAGTCAGCTGTCTCAGTTTGATTCTAGTGCCTTTAATTTAAGTATTTTTAATTTTAAAGATACAATTATTTTTAGATTTAATTTCTCAGCGAAAATAGCTGTTTTTATTTTATCCCTCCCTTTATTGTTACTTGTGAACTTCCACATCTTGGATACTATATCCCAATCAGTAACAAGCTTGTGGACTCTCACCAACTATATGAAAGAAAACATAATTTATGTAATAATTTATCTGATAAATTAATTTCTTTCATGGTGGGGAGAGTCCACGAGGGCCAACCATTTTTTTGCGGTTATGATTTTTTTTTGTATAAAGCACATCTTTTTTCCTGCTTCTCTTTCTTTTTATGCTTTTACTCCATATACACCTCACTAACTTGGCTATTACATTAAACTGAGGTATGAGTGAGGTGGGAGGTGTATTTATAGGCATTTAAGGTTTTGGTAGGAATGTGTATCCCATCAGTAACAAGCTAGTGGACTTTCGCCACCATAAAATAAATTAATTTATCAGGTAAGTTCTTACATAAATTATGTTTTTGCATTAACACAAAACAACATAGATGATCAAAGACACAATCAAAGGTGTTAACACTGCCCCATACAACAAACTAATTTACGAACAATATGAAAAATAATGAAGTTGTTGTATTTTGAAAATGATTAGATAGCAAAGTAATTTAATTGATGCAGGGCATTCAAAGGATGAGGCAGTCACTAGTGGTCTTCCTCAATGATCAGTTCTTGGCCATGTTTTGTTTAACATAGTGATGATATTGGTTGCTGGAAGGAGTGACTTTTGTTTACAGATTTGTAACAGTTGATATTCCAGGAGGGCTACCTCAAATAAATTGCAATATTTAAAAAAAAAAAAAAAAAACGGCGGAGGGAGTTAGGGGGCCTACACTGTAGAAAAGATATTTTGAAGAGAGAGAGGGAGGGATTAGCGCCTCTAAACTACAATTAGATTTATATTTTTTTAAATGTATATTATAATATACATTTTAAAAAATTATATAAATTAGGTACTGGCAGACGGGCAGAGGGTTAGAGATTTGTTTGGGAGGGTTCAGAATCAGCCAATCAGATTCAAGTTCAATCCGATTGGCTGATCCAATCAGCCAATCAGATTGAACTTGCATTCTATTGGCTGATCGGAACAGCCAATAGAATGCAAGCTCAATCTGATTGGCTGATTCCATCAGCCAATCAGAATTTTCCTACCTTAATTCTGATTGGCTGATAGAATCCTATCAGCCAATCGGAATTCGAGGGACGCCATCTTGGATGACATCATTTAAAGGAACCGTCATTCGTCGGGAAGTCGTCGGCCAGGATGGATGTTCCGCGTCGGCGGGATGAAGATGGATCCGGAAGAAAGAAGATTGAAGATGCCGCTTGATAGAAGACTTCAGCCGGATGATGAACCTCTTCAGCCCCCGCTTGGATCAAGACTTCAGCCGGACGATGGACCTCTTCAGCCCGATGATGGACCTCTTCAGCCCCCGCTTGGATCAAGACTTCAGCCGGATGATGGACCTCTTCAGCCCGATGATGGACCTCTTCAGCCCCCGCTTGGGCTTGGATGAAGACTTCGGAGCCTCTTCTGGACGGATCGGTGATACCCGGCGTGGTTAAGATAAGGTAGGGAGATCTTCAGGGGCTTAGTGTTAGGTTTATTTAAGGAGGGTTTGGGTTAGATTAGGGGTATGTGGGTGGTGGGTTGTAATGTTGGGGGGGGTATTGTATGTTTTTTTTTACAGGCAAAAGAGCAGAATTCTTTGGGGCATGCCCCGCAAAAGGCCCTTTTAAGGGCTGGTAAGGTAAAAGAGCTTTTCAATTTTTATTTTAAAATAGGGTAGGGCTTTTTTTATTTTGGGGGGCTTTGTTATTTTATTAGGGGGCTTAGAGTAGGTGTAATTAGCTTAAAATTGTTGTAATATTTTTATAATGTTTGTAAATTATTTTTTTATTTTTTGTAACTTAGCTTTTTTCATTTTTTTGTACTTTAGTTAGTTTATTTAATTGTATTTATTTGTAGGTATTTGTATGTAATTAATTTATTGATAGTGTAGTGTTAGGTTTAATTGTAGATAATTGTAGGTATTTTATTTAATTAATTTATTGATAGTGTAGTGTTAGGTTTAATTGTAACTTAGGTTAGGATTTATTTTACAGGTAATTTTGTAATTATTTTAACTAGGTAACTATTAAATAGTTCTTAACTATTTAATAGTTATTGTACCTGGTTAAAATAAATACAAAGTTGCCTGTAAAATAAATATAAATCCTAAAATAGCTACAATATAATTATAATTTATATTGTAGCTATATTAGGGTTTATTTTACAGGTAAGTATTTAGCTTTAAATAGGAATAATTTATTTAATAAGAAATAATTTATTTAGTTAGATAAAAATTATATTTAACTTAGGGGGGTGTTAGTGTTAGGGTTAGACTTAGCTTTAGGGGTTAATAAATTTATTAGAGTAGCGGTGAGTTCCGGTCTGCAGATTAGGGGTTAATACTTGAAGTTAGGTGTCGGTGATGTTAGGGAGGACAGATTAGGGGTTAATACTATTTATTATAGGGTTATTGAGGCGGGAGTGAGGCGGATTAGGGGTTAATAACTTTATTATAGTAGCGGTGAGGTCCGGTTGGCAGATTAGGGGTTAATAATTGTAGGTAGGTGGCGGCGACATTGGGGGGGGGCAGATTAGGGGTTAATAAATATAATATAGGGGTCGGCGCTGTTAGGGGCAGCAGATTAGGGGTACATAGGGATAATGTAGGTTGCGGCGGTGTACAGAGTGGCAGATTAGGAGTTAATAGTATAATGCAGGTGTCAGCGATAGCGGGGGCAGCAGATTAGGGGTTAATAAGTGTAAGGTTAGGGGTGTTTAGACTCGGGGTTCATGTTAGGGTGTTAGGTGCAGACTTAGGAAGTGTTTCCCCATAGGAAACAATGGGGCTGCGTTAGGAGCTGAACGCTGCTTTTTTGTAGGTGTTAGGTTTTTTTTCAGCTCAAACGGCCCCATTGTTTCCTATGGGGGAATCGTGCACGAGCACGTTTTTGAAGCTGGCCGCGTCCGTAAGCACCGCTGGTATTGAGAGTTGCAGTGGCGGTAAATATGCCTGTGCGCTCCCTTTTTGGAGCCTAACGCAGCCCTTCTGTGAACTCTAAATACCAGCGTTATTTAAAAGGTGCAGGGGAAAAAAAGCATGCGTAGCTAACGCACCCCTTTGGCCGCAAAACTCTAAATCTAGCCGTTGGTATCTTTATTTCAAATGCAAGAATGTAAGTTTAGATGCCGGCCCATTTTTGGTGAACAACCTAAGTTGTCCTTGCTGATTGGTGGATAAATTCATCCACCAATCAAAAACTGCTGTCCAGAGTGCTGAATAAAGAAAAAAGCTTAGATGCCTTCTTTTTATATAAAGATAGCAAGAGAACGAAGAAACATTGATAATAGGAGTAAATTAGAAAGTTGCTTAAAATTGCATGCTCTATCTGAATCACGAAAGAAAAAATTTGGGTTCAGTGTCCCTTTAACAGCTAACTAATTACGTTTGTGAAAATGTTAAAAACATTTTTTATATGATTGCATTTGGCAGCAAAATGGTGGCGTGAAGTATATTAAAATGTGCCTAGATAAATACTTTGGGTTGTCTACTTAAAAAATATATATATATAGTTTTGAAAGGTAAATAAAACGGCTTTATTTTTGTTTAAATGGATTGATAGCAAAAATGTTAAATATTCTATGATATTTTTGGCAAGTTTTTCTCTGAAAGTCCCGAAAACAAAGGTTTTAACAACAAAACTTTCAGGATATTATATTTAGTCCCAAACAAATGAAGATATGATCCCTATTAGTAGAAACAAAATCTTCAATAGGCAGCACTTCTTCCAAACAGTGAAATCCAACTGTTACTTAAAAAGGAGCAGAAGACAAAAGGAGCCATATTGTACAGAGCATTTCAGTATAAACTTTAAAGTGTGCAAACAGTAACATACCATCCTGCATAAGTTGCAGCACTCCTTTTTGTAGATAAGGGGAATAAGGGTGATGTATAATTTCAGCTATGAGGAGAGGTTAGCCAAACTGGGTCTGTTTTCTCTAGAAAAAAAGGCACTAGAAATGTGACATGATTACTTTATATAAATTAATTCAAGGAAGCTCTGTTTATTCCATGAAAACAGTTTGTGACAAGAGATTACAATTTACGGCTGGAAGAAAGGGGATTTAATCTCCAGTAACGTAAACATTTATTTTACTGTAAGAGCAATCAAATTGTGGAATTCATTACCTAAGGAGGTAGTAGATGCATTTAAAAATGGTTTAGATGCATTTCTGTCTAGAAACAGAATTTAGGGATATGATTGCTTGTGTTAAATGGGTCACCTTTTAAATTGATTTAATTTAAGCTCAACTGGAGCTTTTATTGTAAATACATTACAATTTGTATAGGTTGTACTCAATGAACTTTTGTCTTTTATATAGTATATGGATTTATGGCTTATTTGTATTATTGTATTATGTATCACATGTAGTTAGTTATTCCGTACTTTTGTATACATTTTATTTTGATATATGTTGAAAGGTGTTTGTGCTCCTATATAGGAATATTTATGCACCTTATGGCTTTGAAAACTAAAAAGGTTAGTTTAGGCAACACCCAAGTAAGGGAAGGTGGATTTATTGAGTATTTATTTTTCTGATGTGCACCTTATTTCATGGTTTTGAAAACTAAAAGGTTAATTAAGGCAACACCTATATGCTTTTTAAACATTTTGACTTTAATAGTTTATTGTACCTGAAGGGACTGCTTTGAGTAGCAGTGAGGAATGTGCTGCGATGTTTAATTAGAGGGTGATAGCTATGCAAATCCCTTCTTGACTACATTTTATAACTTTTACTTTGTGAAGCTGTTTTATTGAACTGCTGCTGGGGAACAAGCAAGTCTTAAGGGTCAATTTATTAAATGGTGAGCGGACATGATTCACTATAGCGGATCATGTCCACTCGACATTGCTAAAAAGTGAAATGCTTGTGCAATACCACCCCCTACTCACAGGCAGCAAATTGGCTGCTAGCAGGGGGTGTCAATCATCCCGATCGTATCTTATGACCGCTGCTTCTTAACTTCTGCTGCTTGTTAAATCTACCCCTTAGACTTGAATTGACCATGTTTCAGACAAGGTACTGGATGTTTCACTGAGCTGAGACAGTGAGGCCCATTTATCAAGCTCCGAACGGAGCTTGACGACCTGTGTTTCTGGCGAGTCTTCACGCTGCTCCATAACCCTGTCTGCCTGCTCAGAGATTGCCACAATTCAACCCGATCAAGTACGGTTGGGTTGATTGACACCCCCTGCTGGTGGCCGATTGGCCGCGAGTCTGCAGGGGGCGGCGTTGCAGCGATGTCTGTCGGAATTGATCCTTAAAGCGCAAGCACTTTTTGGCATTACATTTTAAGTTAAGAACAGAAAACAGAAGGCACCAAATTGTAGAGACCATTTCAGTATAAATCATGATTAGTTTCCAGACAGTAAAATGTCTTATTCATTGGCACTTTACTGACATAAGCAAAAGTGGAATAGAATTTGGGAATTACTATTTCAGATCAGCGTAAGGCAAGGCAAGTTCAAGAAATTACACTAAAGAACATAATTTATATCTTACCTGATAAATTACTTTCTTACATGGTGATAAGAGTCCAAGATCCATTACTCCTGGGAATTACCTTTCCTGCCACTAGGAGGAGGCAATGATTCCCAAACCTCATAGCTGTATATACCCTCCCACCTCTATAGTAATCAGTCTGACGTATAGCCAAGCTGACAGAGGTGAAAATGAAACAAAGCAAAATAAAAAGAGGAAACGGGGGAAAAAAAATGATGTGCCAAAAATAAATAAAAATTAATTTAAAGAAATCATGATGGGGCAGGGTCGGCTACAATGGGGGGCATTGACGGGCAATGCCCACCCAAATAGAATGCTGTGCCCCCTCAAAAAATATGCCCACAAGGACCGCACTGCATTATTTTATTTATTATGTACAGGGAGTGCAGAATTATTAGGCAAATGAGTATTTTAACCACATCATCCTCTTTATGCATGTTGTCTTACTCCAAGCTGTATAGGCTCGAAAGCCTACTACCAATTAAGCATATTAGGTGATGTGCATCTCTGTAATGAGAAGGGGTGTGGTCTAATGACATCAACACCCTATATCAGGTGTGCATAATTATTAGGCAACTTCCTTTCCTTTGGCAAAATGGGTCAAAAGAAGGACTCGACAGGCTCAGAAAAGTAAAAAATAGTGAGATATCTTGCAGAGGGATGCAGCACTCTTAAAATTGCAAAACTTCTGAAGCGTGATCATCGAACAATCAAGCGTTTCATTCAAAATAGCCAACAGGGTCGCAAGAAGCGTGTGGAAAAACCAAGGCGCAAAATAACTGCCCATGAACTGAGAAAAGTCAAGCGTGAAGCTGCCAAGATGCCACTTGCCACCAGTTTGGCCATATTTCAGAGCTGCAACATCACTGGAGTGCCCAAAAGCACAAGGTGTGCAATACTCAGAGACATGGCCAAGGTAAGAAAGGCTGAAAGACGACCACCACTGAACAAGACACACAAGCTGAAACGTCAAGACTGGGCCAAGAAATATCTCAAGACTGATTTTTCTAAGGTTTTATGGACTGATGAAATGAGAGTGAGTCTTGATGGGCCAGATGGATGGGCCCGTGGCTGGATTGGTAAAGGGTAGAGAGCTCCAGTCCGACTCAGACGCCAGCAAGGTGGAGGTGGAGTACTGGTTTGGGCTGGTATCATCAAAGAGGAGCTTGTAGGGCCTTTTCGGTTTGAGGATGGAGTCAAGCTCAACTCCCAGTCCTACTGCCAGTTTCTGGAAGACACCTTCTTCAAGCAGTGGTACAGGAAGAAGTCTGCATCCTTCAAGAAAAACATGATTTTCATGCAGGACAATGCTCCATCACACGCGTCCAAGTACTCCACAGCGTAGCTGGCAAGAAAGGGTATAAAAGAAGAAAATCTAATGACATGGCCTCCTTGTTCACCTGATCTGAACCCCATTGAGAACCTGTGGTCCATCATCAAATGTGAGATTTACAAGGAGGGAAAACAGTACACCTCTCTGAACAGTGTCTAGGAGGCTGTGGTTGCTGCTGCACGCAATGTTGATGGTGAACAGATCAAAACACTGACAGAATCCATGGATGGCAGGCTTTTGAGTGTCCTTGCAAAGAAAGGTGGCTATATTGGTCAACGATTTGTTTTTGTTTTGTTTTTGAATGTCGGAAAACATAATTTATGTAAGAACTTACCTGATAAATTCATTTCTTTCATATTAACAAGAGTCCATGAGCTAGTGACGTATGGGATATACATTCCTACCAGGAGGGGCAAAGTTTCCCAAACCTTAAAATGCCTATAAATACACCCCTCACCACACCCACAAATCAGTTTAACGAATAGCCAAGAAGTGGGGTGATAAGAAAAAAAGTGCGAAGCATATAAAATAAGGAATTGGAATAATTGTGCTTTATACAAAAAAATCATAACCACCACAAAAAAGGGTGGGCCTCATGGACTCTTGTTAATATGAAAGAAATGAATTTATCAGGTAAGTTCTTACATAAATTATGTTTTCTTTCATGTAATTAACAAGAGTCCATGAGCTAGTGACGTATGGGATAATGACTACCCAAGATGTGGATCTTTCCACACAAGAGTCACTAGAGAGGGAGGGATAAAATAAAGACAGCCAATTCCTGCTGAAAATAATCCACACCCAAAATAAAGTTTAACAAAAAACATAAGCAGAAGATTCAAACTGAAACCGCTGCCTGAAGAACTTTTCTACCAAAAACTGCTTCAGAAGAAGAAAATACATCAAAATGGTAGAATTTAGTAAAAGTATGCAAAGAGGACCAAGTTGCTGCTTTGCAGATCTGGTCAACCGAAGCTTCATTCCTAAACGCCCAGGAAGTAGATACTGACCTAGTAGAATGAGCTGTAATTCTTTGAGGCGGAATTTTACCCGACTCAACATAGGCAAGATGAATTAAAGATTTCAACCAAGATGCCAAAGAAATGGCAGAAGCTTTCTGGCCTTTCCTAGAACCGGAAAAGATAACAAATAGACTAGAAGTCTTACGGAAAGATTTCGTAGCTTCAACATAATATTTCAAAGCTCTAACAACATCCAAAGAATGCAATGATTTCTCCTTAGAATTCTTAGGATTAGGACATAATGAAGGAACCACAATTTCTCTACTAATGTTGTTGGAATTCACAACTTTAGGTAAAAATTCAAAAGAAGTTCGCAACACCGCCTTATCCTGATGAAAAATCAGAAAAGGAGACTCACACGAAAGAGCAGATAATTCAGAAACTCTTCTAGCAGAAGAGATGGCCAAAAGGAACAAAACTTTCCAAGAAAGTAATTTAATGTCCAATGAATGCATAGGTTCAAACGGAGGAGCTTGAAGAGCTCCCAAAACCAAATTCAAACTCCATGGAGGAGAAATTGACTTAATGACAGGTTTTATACGAACCAAAGCTTGTACAAAACAATGAATATCAGGAAGAATAGCAATCTTTCTGTGAAAAAGAACAGAAAGAGCGGAGATTTGTCCTTTCAAAGAACTCGCGGACAAACCCTTATCTAAACCATCCTGAAGAAACTGTAAAATTCTCGGTATTCTAAAAGAATGCCAAGAAAAATGATGAGAAAGACACCAAGAAATATAAGTCTTCCAGACTCTATAATATATCTCTCGAGATACAGATTTACGAGCCTGTAACATAGTATTAATCACGGAGTCAGAGAAACCTCTATGACCAAGAATCAAGCGTTCAATCTCCATACCTTTAAATTTAAGGATTTCAGATCCGGATGGAAAAAAGGACCTTGAGACAGAAGGTCTGGTCTTAACGGAAGAGTCCATGGTTGGCAAGATGCCATCCGGACAAGATCCGCATACCAAAACCTGTGAGGCCATGCCGGAGCTATTAGCAGAACAAACGAGCATTCCCTCAGAATCTTGGAGATTACTCTTGGAAGAAGAACTAGAGGCGGAAAGATATAGGCAGGATGATACTTCCAAGGAAGTGATAATGCATCCACTGCCTCCGCCTGAGGATCCCGGGATCTGGACAGATACCTGGGAAGTTTCTTGTTTAGATGAGAGGCCATCAGATCTATCTCTGGGAGCCCCCACATTTGAACAATCTGAAGAAATACCTCTGGGTGAAGAGACCATTCGCCCGGATGCAACGTTTGGCGACTGAGATAATCCGCTTCCCAATTGTCTACACCTGGGATATGAACCGCAGAGATTAGACAGGAGCTGGATTCCGCCCAAACCAAAATTCGAGATACTTCTTTCATAGCCAGAGGACTGTGAGTCCCTCCTTGATGATTGATGTATGCCACAGTTGTGACATTGTCTGTCTGAAAACAAATGAACGATTCTCTCTTCAGAAGAGGCCAAAACTGAAGAGCTCTGAAAACTGCACGGAGTTCCAAGATATTGATCGGTAATCTCACCTCCTGAGATTCCCAAACTCCTTGTGCCGTCAGAGATCCCCACACAGCTCCCCAACCTGTGAGACTTGCATCTGTTGAAATTACAGTCCAGGTCGGAAGAACAAAAGAAGCCCCCTGAATTAAACGATGGTGATCTGTCCACCACGTCAGAGAGTGCCGAACAATCGGTTTTAAAGATATTAATTGATATATCTTCGTGTAATCCCTGCACCATTGGTTCAGCATACAGAGCTGAAGAGGTCGCATGTGAAAACGAGCAAAGGGGATCGCGTCCGATGCAGCAGTCATAAGACCTAGAATTTCCATGCATAAGGCTACCGAAGGGAATGATTGAGACTGAAGGTTTCGACAGGCTGTAATCAATTTTAGACGTCTCTTGTCTGTTAAAGACAAAGTCATGGACACTGAATCTATCTGGAAACCCAGAAAGGTTACCCTTGTTTGAGGAATCAAAGAACTTTTTGGTAAATTGATCCTCCAACCATGATCTTGAAGAAACAACACAAGTCGATTCGTATGAGACTCTGCTAAATGTAAAGACGGAGCAAGTACCAAGATATCGTCCAAATAAGGAAATACCACAATACCCTGTTCTCTGATTACAGACAGAAGGGCACCGAGAATCTTTGTGAAAATTCTTGGAGCTGTAGCAAGGCCAAACGGTAGAGCCACAAATTGGTAATGCTTGTCTAGAAAAGAGAATCTCAGGAACTGATAATGATCTGGATGAATCGGAATATGCAGATATGCATCCTGTAAATCTATTGTGGACATATAATTCCCTTGCTGAACAAAAGGCAATATAGTCCTTACAGTTACCATCTTGAACGTTGGTATCCTTACATAACGATTCAATAATTTTAGATCCAGAACTGGTCTGAAGGAATTCTCCTTCTTTGGTACAATGAAGAGATTTGAATAAAACCCCATCCCCTGTTCCGGAACTGGAACTGGCATAATTACTCCAGCCAACTCTAGATCTGAAACACAATTCAGAAATGCTTGAGCTTTCACTGGATTTACTGGGACATGGGAAAGAAAAAATCTCTTTGCAGGAGGTCTCATCTTGAAACCAATTCTGTACCCTTCTGAAACAATGTTCTGAATCCAAAGATTGTGAACAGAACTGATCCAAATTTCTTTGAAAAAACGTAACCTGCCCCCTACCAGCTGAACTGGAATGAGGGCCGTACCTTCATGTGAACTTAGAAGCAGGCTTTGCCTTTCTAGCAGGCTTGGATTTATTCCAGACTGGGGATGGTTTCCAAACTGAAACTGCTCCTGAGGACGAAGGATCAGGCTTTTGTTCTTTGTTGAAACGAAAGGAACGAAAACGATTGTTAACCCTGTTTTTACCTTTAGACTTTTTATCCTGTGGTAAAAAAGTTCCTTTCCCACCAGTAACAGTTGAAATAATAGAATCCAACTGAGAACCAAATAATTTGTTTCCCTGGAAAGAAATGGAAAGTAGAGTTGATTTAGAAGCCATATCAGCACTCCAAGTCTTAAGCCATAAAGCTCTTCTGGCTAAGATAGCCAGAGACATAAATCTAACATCAACTCTAATAATATCAAAAATGGCATCACAGATGAAATTATTAGCATGCTGGAGAAGAATAATAATATCATGAGAATCACGATTTGTTACTTGTTGCGCTAGAGTTTCCAACCAAAAAGTTGAAGCTGCAGCAACATCAGCCAATGATATAGCAGGTCTAAGAAGATTACCTGAACATAGATAAGCTTTTCTTAGAAAAGATTCAATTTTTCTATCTAAAGGATCCTTAAACGAGGTACCATCTGATGTAGGAATGGTAGTACGTTTAGCAAGGGTAGAAATAGCCCCATCAACTTTAGGGATTTTGTCCCAAAATTCTAATCTGTCAGGCGGAACAGGATATAATTGCTTAAAACGTTTAGAAGGAGTAAATGAATTACCCAATCTATCCCATTCCTTAGCAATTACTGCAGAAATAGCATTAGGAACAGGAAAGACTTCTGGAATAACCGCAGGAGCTTTAAAAACCTTATCCAAACGTAGAGAATTAGTATCAAGAGGACTAGAATCCTCTATTTCTAAAGCAATTAGTACTTCTTTAAGTAAAGAGCGAATAAATTCCATCTTAAATAAATATGAAGATTTATCAGCATCAATCTCTGAGACAGAATCCTCTGAACCAGAAGAGTCCAAAGAATCAGAATGATGGTGTTCATTTAAAAATTCATCTGTAGAGAGAGAAGATTTAAAAGACTTTTTACGTTTACTAGAAGGAGAAATAACAGACAAAGCCTTCTTTATGGATTCAGAAACAAAATCTCTTATGTTATCAGGAACATTCTGCACCTTAGATGTTGAGGGAACTGCAACAGGCAATGGTACATCACTAAAGGAAATATTATCTGCATTAACAAGTTTGTCATGACATTTAATACAAACAACAGCTGGAGGAATAGCTACCAAAAGTTTACAGCAGATACACTTAGCTTTGGTAGATCCAGCAGGCAGAGGTTTTCCTGTAGTATCTTCTGGCTCAGATGCAACGTGAGACATCTTGCAATATGTAAGAGAAAAAACAACATATAAAGCAAAATAGATCAAATTCCTTATAAGACAGTTTCAGGAATGGGAAAAAAATGCCAAACATCAAGCTTCTAGCAACCAGAAGCAAATGAAAAATGAGACTGAAATAATGTGGAGACAAAAGCGACGCCCATATTTTTTGGCGCCAAATAAGACGCCCACATTATTTGGCGCCTAAATGCTTTTGGCGCCAAAAATGACGCCACATCCGGAACGCCGACATTTTTGGCGCAAAATAACGTCAAAAAAATGACGCAACTTCCGGCGACACGTATGACGCCGGAAACGGAAATGAATTTTTGCGCCAAAAAAGTCCGCGCCAAGAATGACGCAATAAAATGAAGCATTTTCAGCCCCCGCGAGCCTAACAGCCCACAGGGAAAAAAGTCAAATTTTTGAGGTAAGAAAAATATGATAATTAAAGCATAATCCCAAATATGAAACTGACTGTCTGGAAATAAGGAAAGTTGAACATTCTGAGTCAAGGCAAATAAATGTTTGAATACATATATTTAGAACTTTATAAATAAAGTGCCCAACCATAGCTTAGAGTGTCACAGAAAATAAGACTTACTTACCCCAGGACACTCATCTATATGTTTGTAGAAAGCCAAACCAGTACTGAAACGAGAATCAGTAGAGGAAATGGTAAATATAAGAGTATATCGTCGATCTGAAAAGGGAGGTAAGAGATGAATCTCTACGACCGATAACAGAGAACCTTATGAAATAGACCCCGTAGAAGGAGATCACTGCATTCAATAGGCAATACTCTCCTCACATCCCTCTGACATTCACTGCACGCTGAGAGGAAAACCGGGCTCCAACTTGCTGCGGAGCGCATATCAACGTAGAATCTAGCACAAACTTACTTCACCACCTCCCTTGGAGGCAAAGTTTGTAAAACTGATTTGTGGGTGTGGTGAGGGGTGTATTTATAGGCATTTTAAGGTTTGGGAAACTTTGCCCCTCCTGGTAGGAATGTATATCCCATACGTCACTAGCTCATGGACTCTTGTTAATTACATGAAAGAAATGTATATTTGTGAATGTTGAGATGTTATATTGGTTTCACTGGTAAAAATAAATAATTGAAATGGGTATATATTTGTTTTTTGTTAAGTTGCCTAATAATTATGCACAGTAATAGTCACCTGCACACACAGATATCCCCCTAAAATAGCTAAAACTAAAAACAAACTAAAAACTACTTCCAAAAATATTCAGCTTTGATATTAATTAGTTTTTTGGGTTCATTGAGAACATGGTTGTTGTTCAATAATAAAATTAATCCTCAAAAATACAACTTGCCTAATAATTCTGCACTCCCTGTATATACTATGTTATGTTCGGCTGCAACTTATAATGACGGCCGGCGGCCGCACACTGTGTAGTGAATCCTGAATCACTGAGCTGAGTGGCACGAACACATGGCCCATGGCCCGGCCACACTAATGTAGTGGGCGTGGTTCTTTTTTCCCCTCACACCGGCGTCGCAGTCAATTTTGCATTAATGAGGCAGCTGCGAGCGGGGCACTATTCCCGCGCTTTGGGGGGCCTTTGGAGAATCTGAGATGCTGTGAGCTGGAGGCAGCGACCTGACCCAGCCGATCACAGTCAGAGCCTGCAGGTAAGTGACCCAAGTCGACCAGCATTATGGTCCTATGCACCACTCACGGTAACTATACTCTCTCACAGCACAGTGGGAATACATTTTTATCTCCAGGCTAGTTGGGTGTTTACTAAATTGTGAAGGAATTCCTTAATGCTGCAACACACCTCTCAGAAACACATGGCAGTTGTAAGCATATAATTTGACAACATATACAGGACATCTCTATTTTTAAACCTGAAAAGTTTTTAGATGTTTGACATAAAAATAGTCCAAAATCAACCAATTAATGAATTACAACATGTAGATATAAAGAAACAAAACATTTTCTTCTTGTAGTGGCAAACCTGCAAATCATTACATAGCACATTTCTAATGTTAGATGTAAATTTGGAGTTTCACTTATATAAAGGGACATAATTGCAAAAATAAATAAATGAACAAACAAACTACTTAAGCTCATTACACAAGTTTATTTCTTATTATCTTTTGTCATTACATGTCTAACAAGGGATTAAACACATAAGCAAATTTCTACATCCAGCAAACTCCAATATAACTCCAAGCAAAGATACAGATGATGATTGGAGCATACATACATACATATACTGCTATTCATAGGATTGCAGTTTATTTCCTTATCTGAAGTGACACAGAAACAATTGACTTTGGCGATGTGTAAACCCCTTAGAAGATAATTGGTTAAAAAAAATGTTGTTAAGTAGCCTGATATCCGTTAGTTATTGCAAAACAAGCATAGCTAAATCTAATCTACAAAATTACCAGTACCTGAAAACCTAGTATCCTCACTGCTATTGCAAACAAAGAGGTTAATTGCATTGGGGGGTTTGGGGTGCATGGCTGTTTAGGGGACATGATTGAGATTTGAGAATGAGTTTACAATATATTCCTTTAATACTGGCATTGGCTATAAATTAAATATCAAGATGGCTACACTTTCCTGCAGAATATGTAGGTCTGCTCTTATGTTGACTCTCATACATGCTTTGTAAATGCGTGCCCCCTTGTAAAAAAAAAATGCCCCTCCATTTCTTTCGTTCTGGAGCCGACCCTGTGATGGGGTCACCATGAAAGAAAGGAATTTATCAGGTAAGATATAAATTATGTTTTCTTTCATATAGGTGAAAGTTCCCACAATCCATTACTCCTGGGAACTAATACCCAAGATGTGGCAGAGGCCATGAGTAATGGAAGAAAAAAGAGAGGAATAAAACATCCTTTTACTAAAAGAAAAAAACATCCAAAAAAATCATGTTTATTTTTATAAATGCAATTTAAAAACAGAAAACTGAGTCCTAGACAGAAATAACTGCCTGAAGAACTTTCCTACCAAAAGTAGCTTCAGATTAAGCAAAAACATAAAAATG
The DNA here is from genome assembly GCF_027579735.1 of Bombina bombina. Classification (NCBI taxonomy): domain Eukaryota; kingdom Metazoa; phylum Chordata; class Amphibia; order Anura; family Bombinatoridae; genus Bombina; species Bombina bombina. Next base: position 831,386,534 of record NC_069499.1, read on the forward strand.
GTAGAATTTAGTAAAAGTATGCAAGGATGACCAAGGACCTGGAGAAATACTGAGGAAGTTTGTTATTTAACTTGGAATCCATGAGATCTATCTCTGATAGGCCCCAAAGATTCACAATCTGACTGATTACATCTGGATGAAGAGATCCTTCCACTGGATGGATTGTCTGAGAGCTGAGAAAATCTGCTTCCCAATTGTCCACTCCTGGAAAATGAACAGCAAATATATGATTATGATGGATTTCTGCCCAATCCAGAATTTTCTGAACTTCCTTCATCACCAAGGAACTCCTGGTTCCCCCCTGGTGATTGATATAAGCCACAGCTGTAACATTGTCTGACAAACTGAAGGAAGGATTCTATCCTTAACTGGGGTAAGAAAAGAAGAGTCCTGTGAATTGCTTGGAGTTCCAAAATATTTATGGGCAACCTGGCATCCTAGGGTGCCCAATCTCCTTCAGGGCCGGTGCTAGGATTTTTGGCCACACAGGCGAGGATACATTTTGCTGCCCCCCCCAGAATACATACCATCCCATTGCTAAATAAAGGGATATGAAACCCAATTGTTTTCTATCATGATTCAGGTAGAGCATGACATTTTAAGCAACTTTCGAATTAACTCCTATTATCAAATTTTAGTTCTCTTGGTATCTGTATTTAAAAAGCAGGAATGTAAGCTTAGGAGCTGGCCAGTTTTTGGTTCAGCACCTGGGTAGCGCTTGCGGATTGGCGGCTAAATTCAAATCAAACAATGGTAGTGCAGCATAGGAAATCAAACAGTGGTAGTGCAGCATAGGAAATCAAACAGTGGTAGTACTGCATAGTAAAAAAAAAAAACAGTGGTAGTGCAGCATAGCAAATCAGACAGTGGTAGTGCTGCATAGCAAATAAAACAGTGGTAGTGCAGCATAGCAAATCAGGCAGTGGTAGTGCTGCATAGTAAAAAAAACAGTGGTAGTGCAGCATAGCAAATCAGACAGTGGTAGTGCTGCATAGCAAATAAAACAGTGGTAGTACAGCATCGCAAATCAGGCAGTGGTAGTGCAGCATAGCAAATCAGACAGTGGTTGTGCTGCATTAATGTATTATCCATTTCACTCCATGATTTAATGCAGAACCAATGTTTTCTCCCAGCAAACAGTTACCTTATAGTAGCAGCTCCCCCCATCCAGAAATTACACCAGGGTTCTTCACTTAAGTGATCATGTGCTAATATAGGGTGTTTAAAAAGTGGTGCCGTTAGATTTTACAAAAATATATAAAAAAGGAAATTGCCTTAGCTTTGCATGATTGCATCTTATATTATGGTACTACTAAAATGAAAAAATAATACTATACAGCCAGGAATTCTTCTGTTATAATTTAAATGATCTCATCCTCCATCCATCCTACCTCTCTGCTCAGCAGTAGTACCGGCGCCAGTCTCACTGGCCATCTGGGTCAACGGTGGGGTGGGCGTCACTCACTCAGCCTCAATCGCAGTGAGTGAGTCGTGACAACAGTCACAAGGTGGGTGCCAGGATGATCCACACCACGTTTGTTTCCTAATTCCCTCTCAGAGTAAGAGAGAGTCAGCTCCACCGCTGTCCGACTCCGCCTCCAGGCTCCACATCACTGACTGAGTGACTGTGCACGTGACGCACAGTCTCTCAGACAGTGAGACAGATAGGAGGATGAAGTACTGTTTATGCACTGCCGATGCGCAACTTAGTAGTGAGTTGCCTAGTAACAGTTCTCACAAACAGTAAACAGTTCACACACATACAAGTGACAAGCCAGACTGATTCTGACACAGTTAGTGTGCGGCAATGTGCTGGCACGGGCCGATCACCTTAGCTTGTTTCCTGAGAAATGTGCTAGGGAACTAACCATCATGAGAGAGATTGTCTTACAAGAGAACTCAGGAAGATAATTTGTAATAACTATTCCCTGTTCCACTGATTCAGCATGGAAAGCTGAAGAGGCCTCATATGAAGATGAGCATAAGGCACTGCATCTGAGGCTGCCACCATCAAACCATGCAGCAGACTACTGGAGGGAATGGCTGAGACTGAAGATTTAGACAAGCAGATGTTAATTTTGAAATCCTTTTCTCTGTTAGAGACACTCTTATGGAGACTGAATCTATTTGAAATCCCAGAATAGTCACATTTATCAGAGGGATCAAAGAACTTTTTTTGAAAATGTATATTCCAACCATAAAGCTGAAGATATAACAACATTTGGTTGACATGAGATTCTTCTATTAGTATAGATAGAGCTTGAACCAAGATATTGTCCAAATAGAGAAATCACTGAAATAAAGGCATCCAGGACTTTTGTAAAAATTCTTGATGCAGTGGCCAGGCCAAATGGAAGAGCCACAAACTAATAATGTTGTCCAGAAAGGCAAACCTGTGGTGAGCCAAAAAAATAGGAACATGTAGATTAGCATCCTTTAAGTCTATGGTCGACATACCTTGATAAATAAATGTAAGGATAAGCCTGATGGTTTACATTTTGAAAGTTGGAATCCTGACAATTGTGTTTAAAATCTTTAAATCCAGAACAGGCCAAAGAGTTCATACTTTCTTGGGAACAATGAGGAGATTTGAATAAAACCCCTTTCCCTGTTCTATAGGAGAAACTGGGACTATGACCCCTATAGATTCTAGATTAAAAACACATTGAAGAAAAGCTTCAGCTTTCACTGTGTTCCTTGGCACCTTGAAAGAAAAAAAATCTGTCTCCGGCAGGCTTTGAAAGGAAGTCTATTAGATACCCTTGAGAGACCATTTTCAAAGCCCAAGGGTCTAGAACTGAGCAAAACCATGCATCCTGAAAATGAATCAACCTGCCCCCTAACAGAGATACTGGACTGATCTTCATGCTGACTTCGAAGTAAGGGTGACATTTTAAAAAAAAAAACACAGATAACACTTTCCCCTCAGACATAGCTGACTCAAAATGAGATTCAGAAATACCAGCACTAGTAGAAGGCAAATCAGACACTGACCTTTTCCTTTTACATGGCGGGGGAAATTGTTCCTGTAAAGAACAGACAGAATGAGAGACAATCCTTTTAGAAGCCAAAGGTGCACTAGAATGGTCACTATGCATACATCTTTGATGACAAGCATTACACAATTAAGCAGGAGGAAGAACCTCAGTCTGTCTGCATAAAAAAACATTTATAAATGACAGAAAATGCTTATATGAAACATCTTTCAAATCTAGATTAGGCCCTGGTTGCAAAGAATCAACGTGATCCATGGTAAATACAGAGCTCATAGGAGAGGGGAACCCACACAAACCACACAGCAGCCTAACTGCTACTAAACCAGTGACTACAGCATCCAGGTTATCTATATACAGTTGTGATCAAAAGTTTGCATACCCTTGGAGAATTGGCAACACACATTTATTTTATTTCTTATGGGGTTGATATCTAAACAGAAGGCACCACTGCTTGAAGAACCTTTCTCCCAAAAGAAGCCTCTGCTTAAGCAAAAGTATCAAATTCGTAAAATTTAGAAAAAGTATGCAAAGATGACCAAGTCGCATCCTTGCAAAGCTGATCTACAGAAGCTCCATTTTTGAAAGTCCAAGAAGATGAAACAGCCCTCGCGGAATGAGCAGTGATTCTCTCAGGAGGCTGCTCAAGTGCCATGTGAATAATACTCCTCAACCAACAAGAAAGAGAAGTAGCCATAGCTTTCTTACCCTTATGCTTCCCAGAAAAGACAACAAATAAAGAAGAAGACTGGTGAAAATCCTTAGTCGTCTGCAAATAATATTTCAATGCAAGAACCACATCCAGGTTGTGCAAAAAATGCTCCTTATAAGAAGAAGGATTAGGACACAAAGAAGGAACAACAATCTCTTGATTAATATTCTTATCAGAAACAACCTTGGGGAAAAAAAACAAGGCAGTACGCAGAACTAACGAAACACAAAAAGGGAGAGATGCACACTAATCGGTAATTAGCTAGAGAACAGGTGCTTCCTAGAAAGATACATATGAAAACAACATAGAAAAGGAAGTGGGGATTTCACAATAAGAAATTCCCAAAAGTCTTGGTAAATCCAGCACGACTGTAAAATTGAATAAAAGCACTACAAAAAGCTTGTATGTCAAAAACAATATAAATATTTATTAACCAAATGCACAATACACACATTCACATTCATACAGTGGATCCCACACAAAGCAGTATTATGAAGTACTGGCCAAAAAATTATTATCTGGTGCACCAGGGGAAATAGACCAAAAACAGTCCGTATAGAACTTGCAGGTATTTGTAATCCAATAAGTGCAGCGTTAATGCAAGAAATGGATGCAGTTATACAGTCCCCGGTGTATAAAGACCAGTTACTTCAGACTTAAACCCCGAGAGTTACTGAGTCGATAGGTGCTTAAAAGGCATAGCATAGGAGGAGCAATAGAAACACGCGTCTTTATTCACAGGTGCTGTATTCTTTTAGGACAGTAATAATCGGTGTACAGATGCGTATAACATATTCTACCTGTATTTGTTCACGCGGTCGCTCCTCCTAGCTGCCTTGTTCATGGAGTGTCCAGACATCAGGGGTAAGTCACGATAAGCAGGGGATCTGCTGTAAGGGCTGCCAAGCACGACAAGTCCAAACGCTCGTTTCGCTCCTTCAGTCAGTGCAGCATGGAGCTTCTTCCAGGTGCTAACGACACCTTGATTACCAGCCTTTTTATTGGATACCGGTTTCCAGGATCTTTTCCATTTGATGAAATTTATGTCAATCACAATTAGCCGCTGTTGCAATGTCTTTGCAATTGTTACTTTTAAATACAGCTAAATTCAGGGCTTCTCAAGTAACCAAGGTGAGGTATTCAATAGCAGAAGTTGAATATATACAATTAAATGATTCAGATACTCACTCACACACACATCCGCAACAAATCATATATACAAAATATGCTAAAAACAATTTTATTTCAATACACCATTGTGCAATATTTAAAAGACAATACTTAATTATAATGTTATGTGTGTCAAATTACTCTAACAACAAATATGTGCATTTTAGCTCATCATAGTAGTATATATTTACAATTTTGATTTATTTTGTTACTTTTGAGATCCCATAGTCTCTACATATATGGAAATAAATGGAGATGTGCAGACAAAGTAAGGTATAAGGAATTAGCCTAAAAAGGAAGCAAATTCCAATTTTTCGTTTAAGCTATTGGGAGATAGGGTGTTTAGTTTATACATCCATCTTGTTTCTTTTTGTAAAAGAATTTTATCAATGTCCCCCCCGCGCATGCTCAGTTTGACTGATTCTATTCCAATGAAGTGGAGTTCATCAATTTTTGATTTGTGAAATTGAGCAAAATGTCTCGCCACTGGGCTGTCAATATTGAAGTCCTTTATATCGTCTCTATGTTCTGTAATGCGGGAACGTAATTCTCTAAAAGTTTTACCCACATAAAAACATTTACACGAGCAATAGAGAAGATATATGACTCCTTTTGTGGAACAGTTAATGAAAGAATTGATTTTATATGTGACACCTGTATTCGTGCTAAAAGTCTTAGGCCTAGATTTGGAGTTTGGCGGTAGATGGGCTGTTAACGCTCCGCTGGCTTTTTTCTGGCCGCACCATAAATTTAACTCTGGTATCGAGAGTTCAAACAAATGCTGCGTTAGGCTCCAAAAAAGGAGCGTAGAGCATTTTTACCGCAAATGCAACTCTCGATACCAGAGTTGCTTACGGACGCGGCCAGCCTCAAAAACGTGCTTGTGCACGATTCTCCCATAGGAAACAATGGGACTGTTTGAGCTGAAAAAAAACCTAACACCTGCAAAAAAGCAGCGTTCAGCTCCTAACGCAGCCCCATTGTTTCCTATGGGGAAACACTTCCTACGTCTGCACCTAACACTCTAACATGTACCCCGAGTCTAAACACACCTAACCTTACACTTATTAACCCCTATTCTGCCGCCCCCGCTATCGCTGACCCCTGCATATTTTTTTTAACCCCTAATCTGCCGCTCCGTAAACCGCCGCAACCTACGTTATCCCTATGTACCCCTAATCTGCTGCCCTAACATCGCCGACCCCTATATTATATTTATTAACCCCTAATCTGCCCCCCTCAACGTCGCCGACACCTGCCTACACTTATTAACCCCTAATCTGCCGAGCGGACCTGAGCGCTACTATAATAAAGTTATTAACCCCTAATCCGCCTCACTAACCCTATCATAAATAGTATTAACCCCTAATCTGCCCTCCCTAACATCGCCGACACCTACCTTCAATTATTAACCCCTAATCTGCCTAGCGGACCTCACCGCTATTCTAATAAATGTATTAACCCCTAAAGCTAAGTCTAACCCTAACACTAACACCCCCCTAAATTAAATATAATTTACATCTAACGAAATAAATTAACTCTTATTAAATAACTTATTCCTATTTAAAGCTAAATACTTACCTGTAAAATAAATCCTAATATAGCTACAATATAAATTATAATTATATTATAGCTATTTTAGGATTAATATTTATTTTACAGGCAACTTTGTAATTATTTTAACCAGGTACAATAGCTATTAAATAGTTAAGAACTATTTAATAGTTACCTAGTTAAAATAATAACAAATTTACCTGTAAAATAAATCCTAACCTAAGATATAATTAAACCTAACACTACCCTGATCGGAACAGCCAATAGAATGCAAGCTCAATCTGATTGGCTGATTGGATCAGCCAATCGGATTGAACTTGATTCTGATTGGCTGATTCCATCAGCCAATCAGAAAATTCCTACCTTAATTCCGATTGGCAGATAGAATCCTATCAGCCAATCGGAATTCGAGGGACGCCATCTTGGATGACGTCCCTTAAAGGAACCGTCATTAGTCGGGAGACAACGGAAGAAGAGGATGGATCCGCGTCGCCTGCTTCAAGATGGACCCGCTCCGCACCGGATGGAAGAAGATCGAAGATGCCGCTTGGAGAAGATGTTTGCCGGTCCGGATGTCCTCTTCTTGCCGGATAGGAGGAAGACTTTGGAGCCTCTTCTGGACCTCTTCAGCCACCGGATGATGGATCGCCAACCCCCGCTTGGGTTGGATGAAGATGTTGGAGCCAGGACGGATCGGTGATACCTGGATGGTGAAGACAAGGTAGGAAGATCTTCAGGGGCTTAGTGTTAGGTTTCTTTAAGGGGGGTTTGGGTTAGATTAGGGGTATGTGGGTGGTGGGTTGTAATGTTGGGGGGGGGGTATTGTATGTTTTTTTTTACAGGCAAAAGAGCTGAAATTCTTGGGGCATGCCCCGCAAAGGGCCCTGTTCAGGGCTGGTAAGGTAAAAGAGCTTGTAACTTTTTTAATTTAGAATAGGGTAGGGAATTTTTTATTTTGGGGGGCTTTGTTATTTTATTAGGGGGCTTAGAGTAGGTGTAATTAGTTTAAAATTGTTGTAATATTTTTCTTATGTTTGTAAATATTTTTTTATTTTTTGTAACTTAGTTCTTTTTTATTTTTTGTACTTTAGCTAGTTTATTTAATTGTATTTATTTGTAGGAATTGTGTTTAATTAATTTATTGATAGTGTAGTGTTAGGTTAATTGTAGGTAATTGTAGGTAGTTTATTTAATTAATGTATTGATAGGGTAGTGTTAGGTTTAATTATATCTTAGGTTAGGATTTATTTTACAGGTAAATTTGTTATTATTTTAACTAGGTAACTATTAAATAGTTCTTAACTATTTAATAGCTATTGTACCTGGTTAAAATAATTACAAAGTTGCCTGTAAAATAAATATTAATCCTAAAATAGCTATAATATAATTATAATTTATATTGTAGCTATATTAGGATTTATTTTACAGGTAAGTATTTAGCTTTAAATAGGAATAAGTTATTTAATAAGAGTTAATTTATTTCGTTAGATGTAAATTATATTTAAGTTAGGGGGGTGTTAGTGTTAGGGTTAGACTTAGCTTTAGGGGTTAATCCATTTATTATAGTAGCGATGAGCTCCGGTCGTCAGATTAGGGGTTAATAATTGAAGGTAGGTGTCGGCGATGTTAGAGAGGGCAGATTAGGGGTTAATACTATTTATGATAGGGTTAGTGAGGCGGGTTAGGGGTTAATAACTTTATTATAGTAGCGGTGCGGTCCGCTCGGCAGATTAGGGGTTAATAAGTGTAGGCAGGTGTCGGCGACGTTGAGGGGGACAGATTAGGGGTTAATAAATATAATATAGGGGTCGGCGGTGTTAGGGGCAGCAGATTAGGGGTACATAGGGATAACGTAGGTGGCGGCGCTTTGCGGTCGGCAGATTAGGGGTTAATTATTTTAAGTAGCTGGCGGCGACGTTGTGGGGGGCAGGTTAGGGGTTAATAAATGTAATACAGGGGTCGGCGGGGTTAGGGGCAGCAGATTAGGGGTACATAAGTATAACGTAGGTGGCGGTCGGCAGATTAGGGGTTAAAATATTTTAATCGAGTGGCGGCGATGTGGGGGGACCTCGGTTTAGGGGTACATAGGTAGTTTATGGGTGTTAGTGTACTTTAGGGTACAGTAGTTAAGAGCTTTATGAACCGGCGTTAGCCCAGAAAGCTCTTAACTCCTGCTATTTTCAGGCGGCTGGAGTTTTGTCGTTAGAGCTCTAACGCTCACTTCAGAAACGACTCTAAATACCGGCGTTAGGAAGATCCCATTGAAAAGATAGGATACGCAAATGGCGTAGGGGGATCTGCGGTATGTAAAAGTCGCGGCTGAAAAGTGAGCGTTTGACCCTTTAATCACTGACTCCAAATACCAGCGGGCGGCCAAAACCAGCGTTAGGAGCCTCTAACGCTGGTTTTGACGGCTACCGCCGAACTCCAAATCTAGGCCTTAGTTTTCTGCACGAATTGACAGCAGACACAGTGATTACAGGGGGAACTGCCGACTATTTTTTGGGCATTGCGTTCTAACCAATTAGATGTAGGCACTTTGTTAAATTCGCTCTTAACAAGAAGATCTTTCAAATTGTTAGGTCTCCTTGCTGTCATTAGGGGATAATCCCCTACATGTTGATGTAATGTGGAATCATTAGTCAGCAAATGCCAGTTATTATTAAGAATACTTTTAACTTTACTCCAATGGGCATTATATTTAGTAATAAATCTGATTTTAGTGTCTTCCACATTCTCACTTTTGGTATTCTTTTTGTACAGGAGATCTTTTCTTTGATGCTGAGATGCTCTATAGAGTGCTCTTTTTACACATCTTTTTGAATAGCCTCTCTCAAGGAAACGAGTCGCCATGTCTTTGGCCTGTTGTTTAAAGGTTTGATCTCTAGAGCAAATTCTGCGTAGCCGCAGAAATTGCCCATAGGGGATACCCCTCTTAAGATTTTCAGGATGATGACTCGTTCCCAAAAGAAGGCTATTAGTTGCAGTCGGCTTTCGAAACACTTCTGTTTCAATTTTACCTTCGTTCTTACTAATTTTTAAGTCCAAAAAATTGATGGTAGTGGAATCATAACTACAAGTTAAGAAGATATTTAAATTGTTTTTGTTCAGGAGGGAAACAAATTTAAGTAGATCCTCCTCACTGCCATCCCATAGCAGGAGGATATCATCCACATATCTGATCCAGAGGGCTACATGCGCCTCAACTATGTCAGAATGCTCACCAAAAACAATTTGATCTTCCCATCCACCAAGGTGTAAACAGGCATAGGTTGGGGCGCATGAAGCCCCCATTGCTGTCCCTTGTTTCTGTTTATAGTATTTGCCATAAAAAATAAAAATATTGTTTTCCAGAACAAATTTCAAAAGTTCACTTACAAATTTAGAATGTTTGCTATAGCCCACTCCTCTTGAATTGAGAAATTTTTCACAAGTTGCAATTCCAATAGAGTGGGGAATTGAAGAATATAAGGATTCAACATCCAACGAGACCAAAATGGTCTCGTCAGAGACATTGATTCCATCAAGTTTTTTAATCACATCTGTTGAATCTTGGACAAAGGTACGTAAGTCATTTACAAACGGCTGTAAAAATCTATCAACATAGTTACTTATTCCTTCAGTGGGGCCCCCCATCCCAGAAATGATGGGGCGTCCAGGTGGATTTTTAATGGATTTATGTAACTTTGGTATCCAGTAGAAGACTGGTGTTTTTGGTTTATGACTATACAGGAAGCCAAACTCTTGGCTTGTAATCAAATTATTTCTACGTGCTTCATTTAGTAGAAAAAGAAGTTCATTGTGAGATCTATGAAATTCCTCAAAGGAAGATTTGGCATATTGTGTTTCATCAAGTAATTGCCGCATTGCCTCTTTAATGTAGTATTCTTGAGTAAGGATGACAACATTACCCCCCTTGTCGGCCGGTTTTATGACCAATTCCTGATGATTAATCAGTTCTTTAAGGGCTCTTCGTTCAGATTTAGTAAGATTATCATTGACAATCTTTGTAGTTTGAATTTGTGTCAACTCCTGGGAGACATTTTGAACAAAAACCGAAATATTTGGAATGGAAGAAAAAGAGGGCATGTAAGTAGATTTTTTCTTTAAATCTGTTTTTGGAAGGATATCTGTAATTTCATTACTCTGTTCATAGAGAAGAGTCTCCAGACAATCCAGAGTATCTCTCTCTTTTCTACAGGCCAGATCTACTTGTGTTTTTGGCGTCATTATCTTTTTTAAAGCGAGTTTTCTCGCAAAAAGATATAAGTCCTTAGTGACTTCAAATAAATCTAGGCTATTAGAAGGGCAAAAACTAAGTCCCTTTTCCAATACTTTTATATGTTTGCGATTTAGGGGGAATGAGGAAAGGTTGACAATACCCATTTTATGAGAGGGGGGGTGTGGGCCTAGAAGTGAGTCACTTTCCTCTTCTAGTTGTATCTCATGCGATTTCTGGTCATCATATATTGTCCCTGATGTCGTCTGTTCCCCCTCCCTCTTCCTTCTCTCCTCTCTTGGGATTGCCCTCCCGTGCCTCCTCCTCCCACCTAGTCTAGTCCTACCCCTAAAGGGTGCATACGTTGGTTATTTGAATCATTATTTTTATTTTCACCATCAGAATCCATATCAGAATTATCTGTACCTGAATCATAGTAATTTCTTGTGTTAATTCTATTCCTATATATATATAGATTTTATTTCTCCTGTAGTCTTCCTGATCTCTTATTAATTTCCTCCTCTTACGTGTTTTTAATTCCCCTTGTAATTTTTCTATAAGTTTTTGTGTCTCTTTATTTAATTTCTCAAATGATGTGTCATTTTCAAATTTGTGCAAACATTCGTACACATCACCCACATCTATTTTACATTTTTCCAGTTTTTTACCATCTTCCTCTATTATTAATGCAATCAGATCAAGTGAGCATTTTGTTAATATTTCATTCCATTTAGCTATAAATTCATTATCCGCATCTACACCTCGCAAATTAATGCCGGGGTCTAGGCGGATTCTCAGACCTCTAGGAATTATCTCCATCTTTAAATAGTTAGTAAGACTTTGATGTTCCCATTTAATTTTTATTTGTTTTGTCAATTTTTTCTTGTACAATTTGAATGCAGAAACAACATCATGTATGGCCTCATCTTCCCCTTCTATCTGCACATCTCCAGTCATTGTAAAGGCTTCATTAATATCAGTAGACCAACGTTCATCCGATAATTTAAATGCCATATTTAAGAGATATATATATATATATATATATATAGGGTCTCAAAATTGTGATTTGGCAACAAAGCTTTTAATCATTAAGATAATTTTTATAACAATGAAACAATGCCTTGTAATTAATATTTCAATATTTTTAGAAGGTGCAAACTCAGAAACTCCAAGGTAAAAAATACTCTTATTCGGAGCTAATGGATAAAGTAAACAAAAGAAACACAAAAAGGGAGAGATGCACACTAATCGGTAATTAGCTAGAGAACAGGTGCTTCCTAGAAAGATACATATGAAAACAACATAGAAAAGGAAGTGGGGATTTCACAATAAGAAATTCCCAAAAGTCTAGGTAAATCCAGCACGACTGTAAAATTGAATAAAAGCACTACAAAAAGCTTGTATGTCAAAAACAATATAAATATTTATTAACCAAATGCACAATACACACATTCACATTCATACAGTGGATCCCACACAAAGCAGTATTATGAAGTACTGGCCAAAAAATTATTATCTGGTGCACCAGGGGAAATAGACCAAAAACAGTCCGTATAGAACTTGCAGGTATTTGTAATCCAATAAGTGCAGCGTTAATGCAAGAAATGGATGCAGTTATACAGTCCCCGGTGTATAAAGACCAGTTACTTCAGACTTAAACCCCGAGAGTTACTGAGTCGATAGGTGCTTAAAAGGCATAGCATAGGAGGAGCAATAGAAACACGCGTCTTTATTCACAGGTGCTGTATTCTTTTAGGACAGTAATAATCGGTGTACAGATGCGTATAACATATTCTACCTGTATTTGTTCACGCGGTCGCTCCTCCTAGCTGCCTTGTTCATGGAGTGTCCAGACATCAGGGGTAAGTCACGATAAGCAGGGGATCTGCTGTAAGGGCTGCCAAGCACGACGAGTCCAAACGCTCGTTTCGCTCCTTCAGTCAGTGCAGCATGGAGCTTCTTCCAGGTGCTAACGACACCTTGATTACCAGCCTTTTTATTGGATACCGGTTTCCAGGATCTTTTCCATTTGATGAAATTTATGTCAATCACAATTAGCCGCTGTTGCAATGTCTTTGCAATTGTTACTTTTAAATACAGCTAAATTCAGGGCTTCTCAAGTAACCAAGGTGAGGTATTCAATAGCAGAAGTTGAATATATACAATTAAATGATTCAGATACTCACTCACACACACATCCGCAACAAATCATATATACAAAATATGCTAAAAACAATTTTATTTCAATACACCATTGTGCAATATTTAAAAGACAATACTTAATTATAATGTTATGTGTGTCAAATTACTCTAACAACAAATATGTGCATTTTAGCTCATCATAGTAGTATATATTTACAATTTTGATTTATTTTGTTACTTTTGAGATCCCATAGTCTCTACATATATGGAAATAAATGGAGATGTGCAGACAAAGTAAGGTATAAGGAATTAGCCTAAAAAGGAAGCAAATTCCAATTTTTCGTTTAAGCCATTGGGAGATAGGGTGTTTAGTTTATACATCCATCTTGTTTCTTTTTGTAAAAGAATTTTATCAATGTCCCCCCCGCGCATGCTCAGTTTGACTGATTCTATTCCAATGAAGTGGAGTTCATCAATTTTTGATTTGTGAAATTGAGCAAAATGTCTCGCCACTGGGCTGTCAATATTGAAGTCCTTTATATCGTCTCTATGTTCTGTAATGCGGGAACGTAATTCTCTAAAAGTTTTACCCACATAAAAACATTTACACGAGCAATAGAGAAGATATATGACTCCTTTTGTGGAACAGTTAATGAAAGAATTGATTTTATATGTGACACCTGTATTCGTGCTAAAAGTCTTAGTTTTCTGCACGAATTGACAGCAGACACAGTGATTACAGGGGAACTGCCGACTATTTTTTGGGCATTGCGTTCTAACCAATTAGATGTAGGCACTTTGTTAAATTCGCTCTTAACAAGGAGATCTTTCAAATTGTTAGGTCTCCTTGCTGTCATTAGGGGATAATCCCCTACATGTTGATGTAATGTGGAATCATTAGTCAGCAAATGCCAGTTATTATTAAGAATACTTTTAACTTTACTCCAATGGGCATTATATTTAGTAATAAATCTGATTTTAGTGTCTTCCACATTCACACTTTTGGTATTCTTTTTGTACAGGAGATCTTTTCTTTGATGCTGAGATGCTCTATAGAGTGCTCTTTTTACACATCTTTTTGAATAGCCTCTCTCAAGGAAACGAGTCGCCATGTCTTTGGCCTGTTGTTTAAAGGTTTGATCTCTAGAGCAAATTCTGCGTAGCCGCAGAAATTGCCCATAGGGGATACCCCTCTTAAGATTTTCAGGATGATGACTCGTTCCCAAAAGAAGGCTATTAGTTGCAGTCGGCTTTCGAAACACTTCTGTTTCAATTTTACCTTCGTTCTTACTAATTTTTAAGTCCAAAAAATTGATGGTAGTGGAATCATAACTACAAGTTAAGAAGATATTTAAATTGTTTTTGTTCAGGAGGGAAACAAATTTAAGTAGATCCTCCTCACTGCCATCCCATAGCAGGAGGATATCATCCACATATCTGATCCAGAGGGCTACATGCGCCTCAACTATGTCAGAATGCTCACCAAAAGCAATTTGATCTTCCCATCCACCAAGGTGTAAACAGGCATAGGTTGGGGCGCATGTAGCCCCCATTGCTGTCCCTTGTTTCTGTTTATAGTATTTGCCATCAAAAATAAAAATATTGTTTTCCAGAACAAATTTCAAAAGTTCACTTACAAATTTAGAATGTTTGCTATAGCCCACTCCTCTTGAATTGAGAAATTTTTCACAAGTTGCAATTCCAATAGAGTGGGGAATTGAAGAATATAAGGATTCAACATCCAACGAGACCAAAATGGTCTCGTCAGAGACATTGATTCCATCAAGTTTTTTAATCACATCTGTTGAATCTTGGACAAAGGTACGTAAGTCATTTACAAACGGCTGTAAAAACCTATCAACATAGTTACTTATTCCTTCAGTGGGGCCCCCCATCCCAGAAATGATGGGGCGTCCAGGTGGATTTTTAATGGATTTATGTAACTTTGGTATCCAGTAGAAGACTGGTGTTTTTGGTTTATGACTATACAGGAAGCCAAACTCTTGGCTTGTAATCAAATTATTTCTACGTGCTTCATTTAGTAGAACTACCTCATCAGAGTGATTCATACTGTAAGGCTGAAAGCTCTGAAACTCTTCGAGCCGAAGAAATAGCCACCAGAAACAAAACCTTCCAAGATAACATCTTAATATCCAAAGAATGCAAAGGTTCAAACGGAGCCTGTTGAAGGACTCTAAGAACCAAATTAAGATTCCAAGGTGGAGTAATAGACTTAAACACAGGCTGCATTCTAACCAAGGCCTGACAAAAAGAATGAACATGTGGCACATCCTCCAGGCACTTGTGCAATAAAATAGATAAAGCAGAAATTTGACCCTTCAGGGTACTAGCAGATAAACCTTTCTCCAAACCCTCCTTGAAAAAAGACAACATCCTAGGAATCCTAACTCTACTCCACAAGTAGCCTTTGGATTCATACCAATACAAATATTTACGCCAAATCTTATAATAAATCTTTCTAGTCACAGGTTTATGAGCCTGAATCAAGGGTCCCAATTTATCAAAGGTCTTGCGGACCTGATCCGACAGTGCGGATCAGGTCCCCAAGACCTCGCTAAATGCGGAGAGCAATACGCTGTCCGCATTTAACATTGCACCAGCAGCTCACAAGAGCTGCTCGTGCAACGCCGCCCCCTGCTGACTCGCGGCCGCCAGCAGGGAGGTGTCAATCAACCCGATTGTATTTGATCGGGTTGATTTCCGGCAATTCCTGTCCGCCTGCTCAGAGCAGACGGACAGGGTTATGGAGCAGCGGTCTTTAGACCGCTGCTTCATAACTTGTGTTTTTGGCGAGTCTGAAGACTCGCCAGAGACACGGCCCTTCAAGCTCCGTACAGAGCTTGATAAATATGGGCCATAGTCTCAATTACTGACTCAGAAAAACCACGCTTAGAAAGAATCAAGCGTTCAATCTCCAAGCAGTCAGCTTCAGAGAAACGAGATTTGGATGAAGGAAGGGACCCTGCAGAAGAAGGTCCATGAAGGAAGGGACCCTGCAGAAGCAGGTCCTTCCTTAATGGAAGACGCCAAGGTGGAAGGGAAGACATCTCCACCAGATCTGCAAACCAGATTCTGTGAGGCCACGCCAATCACTGATGCCCTCTCTTGTTTGACCCGAGCAATGACCTGAGGAAGAAGAGCAAACGGAGGGAACACATATGCCAGACTGAAAGTCCAAGGAACTGCCAGAGCATCTAACAGAACAGCCTGAGGATCCTTTGACCTCGACCCGTACCTTGGGAGCTTGGCATTCTGACGAGATGCCATGAGATCCAACTCCAGACACCTGTGATGATCCCTCTGAATAGGAATATGCAGGTGCGCATCCTTTAGATCCACTGTGGTCATGAACTGACCTTTCTGAACCAAAGGAAGAAAGGAATGAATAGTTTCCATCTTGAAAGACGGAACCCTGAGAAACTTGTGAGATCTAAAATAGGTCTGAAAGTTCCCTCCTTTTTGGGAACGACAAAGAGATTGGAATTAAAACCCAGACCTTGTTCCTGAACCGGAACAGGAACTATCACTCCCATGTCAGAAAGATTCTGAACACAACATAAGAACGCCTCTCCTTTTATCTAGTTTACAGATAGCCTGGAGAGAAGAAACCTGCCTCTGGGAGGAAAATTCTTGAACTCCAGTTTGTAACCCTGGGACACGATATCTACCACTCAGGGATCCTGAACATCTCGAACCCAAGCTAGAGCGAAGAAAGAGATCCATTCCCAGATCGGGGCAGACCCTTCATGCTGATTTTTAATCAGCAACAGGCTTCCTGGACTGCTTCATCTTATTCCAAGACTGATTTGACTTCCAAGATGGCTTGGACTGTTCCTGCTTGGAGGAAGAAGAGGAAGATTTACCAGAGAAGTTATGAAAGGAATGAAAATTACACTGCCGACCCTTCTGTTTATTTCTTTTATCCTGAGGAAGAGAATGCCCCTTCCCTCCCGTAATATCAGAAATAATCTCAGCCAAACCTGGCCCAAACAAGGTCTTACCCTTGTAAGGAATAGACAAAAGTTTAGACTTAGAGGACACATCCGCAGACCAGGATTTTAACCATAAAGCTCTGCGAGCTAAAATGGCACAACCAGAAATTTTAGCTCCCAACTTGATGACCTGTAGAGAAGCATCTGCAATAAAGGAATTAGCCAACTTCAAAGCCTTGATTCTATCCTGAATTTCTTCAAGAGGAGTATCTTGATGAATAGAATCAAACAACGCATCAAACTAATATGCCGCTGCACTAGTAACCATAGCAATACATGCAGCCGGTTGCCATTGATACCCCTGGTGAACATAAATCTTTTTAAGCAAAGCTTCCAACTTCTTATCCATAGGATCTTTAAAGGAACAGCTGTCCTCAATAGGAATAGAGGTCCTCTTGATCAGAGTGGAAACTGCTCCCTCCACCTTAGGAACCATCTGCCAAGATTCCTTAATAGAATTAAAAAAATTTTAGAAGGGGAAAAAGGAATCCCAGGCTTCTCCCATTCTAGTGCAATAATATCTGAAACACGATCTGGTATAGGAAAAACTTCCACCGAGGAAGGGACATCAAAAGACTTATTAAGTTTACTAGATTTCTTAGGAATAACCATGACTGACGCCTCAGAGTCATCCAAGGTAGCCAAAACCTCCTTGAGTAACAAACGGAGGTGCTCCAGCTTCAACCTAAAGGAAACAACCTCAGGTTCAGAAGAAGGATTTACACTATCAGAATCCGAGATCTCACCCTCATATGCTACTGAAGTATCTTCCTCTTCAGACTTGTCAGGGTATCTGTGAAGTAACCTTAAATAAACTATAGATGTATCATATAATCTAATATTTCATTTAGCTAATATCTACTATGAATTGATTTAGCTGCATTGCGAACAAACACTAGAATGGGTGATATCAACCCCTCCCTTTTGCTCTCAACTACAGACTTGTAGAAAAAAAGAAATAGACAGGACTTCTAAAGAAAAACAAACATTGGTCCCAAATTATAAGAGATAATGGCCTCTAGTTATCAAGCTCCGTAAGGAGCTTGACGGCCCGTGTTTCTGGTGAGTCTTCAGACTCGCCAGAAACAGCAGTTATGAAGCAGCGGTCACAAAGACCGCTGCTCCATAACCTGTCCGCCTGCTCTGAGCAGGCGGACAGACATCACCGGAAATCAACCCGATCGAGTACGATTGGGTTGATTGACACCCCCCTGCTGGCGGGCCATTGGCCGTGAGTCTGCAGGGGGCGGCATTGCACCAGCAGCTCTTGTGAGCTGCTGATGCAATGCTGAAAATGGCGAGCGCATTGCTCGCCGTATTCAGCGAGGTCTGTCGGACCTGATCCGCACTGTCGGATCAGGTCTGACAGACCTTGATAACTTGGGGCCAATGTCTCATCTAAAAAACCTTTGCTCATGGTCTGAGAAGAGAGATAACTTCTAATGAATTATTGTTGGATAACTTTCCCAGATTGAAATCTCTAAATTAATTTAGCCCCTGTAAAGAACAGTCCGTCTGTTAGAATAGGGGAATGTACAAACATATTTAGAGGAAATAGCCCTTAACATATAGGTGATAAATTGTTCTATTCTAAGCCCCCAATATACATCTCCCAGGCAAGCTTGCGTTTCAAGTCTCTGCATGACATGGAAAACTAGATCTCAGATAAAGGAATTATGCCTAATTTTCATGTAGTTTAAGATACTCAAATGAATATATATATATAGTAGTGAACTACATATCCCACAGGCCTCTACTGAGTCTAACCAACCAACATCTCTATGGGTCCAGGTATTAAAAATGTACGTAAGCATAATTTCTATGTCACACATTACAATATGTACACATTCTACTGTTGCGAGTGTTACATTTTGTCTATACCACCAGAGATCGTAGTTATCTACGGGCAGCAACTATAGAACTACATATCCCACAAGCCCAGGCTGCATTAATCCAATCAACTATGCAGCAATAGGTAACCAATCAATAAGCTTTACAGCATAGACACTATGTCTAACACAAACGTGAGACTCACGTCACGTAACGCTGGCACGCATGACTTCACGTACGCAGAGGGCGTGCCGCCGCCCGAAGCGTACAAGTAGCGATAACGGCCCAGCTCCTCACTCAACCCTCTGAAGAAGAAGGATTTATCTACACAAACCTTTGAAACGCGTCAGGGATACTAACTACTTATTTCTCATTTACTTAATTTTAATTGTGTTTTATCTAAATCACTTTTTAATAACAGTGTCACTCCTTGTAGCTAGCTTGCTGGCATTTATTTCTTGAGATAAGTGTATCATACAACATTACCTCACTTGGGAAACAGCAACAGCTGCATAATACTTCATTACGAAGTCTTATACCAAGATTGGGGAACCTGTATCTCATACCTATATGTGGAAGGACCCACTGGAGTCCTATGTGCCATATACATACCTCATATAGTCTGAGGATGCCAAATGTGAGTGCTATGTGAATTATATTTCTGTGCCTAACTGTAAATAAACTGTATTACACTATATATCCTTTCTTGTCTCCCTGGGTATCTTTACGCTGGAGAAAGTTTATACCAAGACAGAAAAGGTACTCCAAGAGGCTAACTACCAACACAAAGGAAGTACAAGGGATCTATCTACAACCAGAAACACATCCCTGCATACTCCAGGAGGCTAACGAAAACCCAAGAGGCACCACATCTGGATACAAGGAGAAGATTCTACCATCTGTATATACCCCCAGTGCGGCATACTTACCTCATTAGATTGAGGTAATATCTGGTAAGGGTATTATATACCATCTATTTACTGATATCAACTTTATGTAAAGATTAACCACGGACTGTATATTGTCTAAAGACTCATATGAACACTGTTTCATAATCTATTCATCATTTCTCTAGCATCATTTATTTTAATATTTTTTTATATTCTTTTAATTGTTATTATTTCTTAACTAATTATCCTTAACTCTCACTCATATCCCCATATACCACCCATATTTTAAAGGATATATAGGCACTGTATCTATCCTTGTATACACATTTTTCACTTACTGACTGGGACCTTACATCTCAACCAGTATTTGTCTTATATAGCTGCCACTATACCCTACACAATACTGACTAGCGCCAACTATAGAGTATCACTTGTGTTTACCCAGTGTACTGAGTGAACACATTTTACTTGCTTCTCTATTTCTAGTTCCTACCATAGGTTCAACTGTTACTCTAGGCTGCAAGTCTTAGATACTACCATTTTACACCTCATTCTGTTACGTCCATTAGTATACAAATTATTCTAATAGACAAAGTCATTCGCATCTAGATATATATATATATATATATATATATAATCTATACTAATATATAGACCATGGACCTAGAATATGGGGCATACTTTGATCCAAAAAACAGAAGTAGAAATTTATCAATAAATGAGGAACAATCTACTCTAGAAACCAACTTGGAAATTACAAATCCCAAAAAATTATTTGAAAAATTAGAAAAACTCAGTAAAAAACAATTGCAAAACTGGTATGATAGCTTAACACTTGAAAGATATATCAAATACAATATTGTACCACAGGGTCTACAGCTCACTAAAACACCTATATTTGAAGATACAGAAATTGAGCTACTATCTGAATGGGACTCTGCCCTACACCAATGCTCTATTACATTCATGAAAATCTTAATCAAATACAGGGACAGAAAGGTAGATACCCTAACAGAGCAGATCACTGATATAAGACAGAGACTAAACAATTTTAAAGGAGACGTATACTACAATGAACTTGATAAGGAGAATAAAAACAAAATTCTAAGATATGAAAAAATAGTGGAAAACCGAAAAAGGGAAAAATTCATGAAGGATTTAAACTTACACAAAGAAAGAATACGAGAAGATAACAATATTTCCCATAACCTAGGTTTCAACTGCGAAAATTATAACACAGCAGCAGTACCTGAACCTAATGACAAAACAAATGAGGATAATTATGAGGAAATATATTCACCAGGCTTCTCATTACACTACTCAGGCCCAAAAGAGCAACATAATACAAGCAATAAGAGTATAAATAAAACCACGTTCCATTATCATATACCATACAAAGCACGAAATAGTAATCTTAGAAATACCTATCATCACAATGTACGTAATAACAGCCACTACAATTCTCGTTTTTTAGGACAACACCTACCACCACACTACCCTCCTCCCCACCCTCAATTCAGACACCCTTACAAACACTCCCCCAACCACAAGAGACTAGACTACATCACACACTCACAGCACCAATCATACCCTCCCTCCCCGTATCAACTACCACATCATTCATACAACCGGCATTACAAACAGAGCAACCAGAATACAGTACCCAGAGATCCACACACACCTCTCCTACCAGAGCAGAACACCAACATCCCACATTGGAGAATAAAACAACACCACCAGAAAAGAAGAAGAAACGAGTCAGAAGAAGAGGGTGTAGAGCAGGAAAACGAATGCAATCAAAAAAGAATAAGATCGACCAAAATGTAAAACCTAACCCTATAGACTTACATTCAGAAGTAAAAATATTTAATTTATCATCATACAAAACCTTTTCATTACAAGAACTAAACCTTCTAAAAAAAGGTTTAGCATTCGCCCCCACTAAGGGACCTAATCCCTTTAACCTCTTCATAGACTTACACAAATATATTAGGAAGTTAACCCTAAATAGGCACTTCCAAAAAATACAAAAAGATGTATCTACAAACCTGAACAATATAACTCCCTCTCAATTAAATGATAATGATCTAAACGCTCTAATAGACCTTGAATCATTACTAAATGATAACGATAACCCAACCGCTAATGACCATGTACCTAGCTCTAACACAGCAACTGTAAATTTTCCTATACATTCTAGCTTCAAACCTACATCTACTTTTTTTCCCACACAATCTAAAGGAAACTATATCCCGGTATTTGAAAAGCTAGTCCAAGAGGATTTACTACAAATGTGCGAAACATATAAAATAAAAAAGGATAATCCTACCAAGAAAGAGAAAATTACACTGAAACAGCTAAAAGATGATCACGAAATAGTAATAAGGGAAGCCGACAAGGGAGGAGGGATCATCATACAGGATAGAGTAGAATACATCCAGGAAGCCATGAGATTACTTGGTGACAATGAGACATATAGACCCCTCAAAACCAATCCTACTGAATGTTACTTAAGAGAATACATAAATCTTCTAGACACTGCAAAACATGAAAACATAATTAATAATCACGAATTCCTATTCTTATCTATTACCAACCCAAAAGTAGCCACCTTCTATCACACACCTAAAATTCACAAAAGCAATATTAATCCTCCTGGTAGACCAATTATTTCAGGAATAGGGTCCCTTACTACAAAACTATCAGAATATATAGACTCATTCCTCCAACCTCTGGTGCCCAACCTTAAATCACACATCAGAGACACACCAGACACTATCAGTAAATTATCTAACATCAAATGGAAGGACAATTACTGCTGGCTCACACTGGACGTCAGCTCCCTATATACCAATATCCCCCACAATAAAGGTATAGAAGCACTAGACTACTGGTTAAACAAACTATCAAATCTAGAAACAAATAAAATCGAATTCATAAAGGATTCTGCCAAGTTCATCCTACAAAAAAATTACTTCACCTTTAATAACGAATACTTTCTTCAAATAGGCGGCACAGCTATGGGGACGAAATTCGCCCCCAGCTATGCCAACCTATACATGGGTATGTGGGAAGACAAATACATCTGGGAAAATAACCCCTTCATAGACAACATCAAAACATATCACCGCTTTATCGATGACATCATAATAATATGGGAACACAAGGACAATAATAATACAGTTCAAGATTTCGTCAACTATATTAACACTAATGACTTCAATCTAACATTCACAGATAAAACTAATTCTAAAGAAATTGAATTCTTAGACCTCATACTCTATCAGGAAGAAAACTCTATTCAAACTAAAGTATATAGCAAAGCTACAGACAGCAACAGTTACCTAACAGCAACTAGTAGCCATCATCCAGCATGGATACAAAGTATACCATATGGACAATTCCTACGTATAAAAAGGAATTGTTCCAGACAGAAAGACTTCTTACATGAATCAAAAATTCTAACCAATAAATTACTAAATAAAGGTTACAAAACTGACAATATACAAAAGGCATTCAATAAGGTTAATAAAATGAACAGAGATACATTAATAAAAAATTCTAAGAAAAATAGCAAAAAACAAAAAGATTTGCCACTTATGATCACAACATATAATGAAGGTGCCAATGCTATCAAAACTATCTTAAACAAACACTGGCACATACTAAAAAAAGATAACCTATTAAATGAAATAACTAAAAACAACCCAAAACTGGTCTTTAAAAAAGGTAGAAACATTAGAGCAACAATAGCTCCTAGTAAACTGAAATCTATATCTAAAACCACAAAAACCACCAATTGGCTGCAAAATAAGACAAAAGGCTTCTTTAAATGCAACCGGTTACACTGCGAGGCCTGCAAACATCACTATAGCATCAATAAACCTACTAAAAAAATCACCTCATCCACAAATAAAAAAAGCTGGGAATTTGACTCCATTACAAACTGCAAAACAGAATATGTAGTATACCTTATTGAATGCGACTGTAAGCTCCAATATGTAGGACGTACCACTAGACCCTACAAAACCAGACTTTTGGAACATATTAGAAATATAGAAAGTAGTTTCAAAAAACATAGTGTATCAAATCATTTTCGCCTAATACATAACTCTAATCCGTCATGTTTAAGAGGCACTATACTTGAACATATCAGAGATCCACCAGAGGGAGTAAGTAGAGAACTCCATCTGAGAAGAAAGGAAACAGAATGGATACACAAACTAGATTCTATGACCCCCAAAGGTCTAAATAAGGATATAGATATTGCAGCTTTCCTAAATCAGTAGGTTACATGAATCTAAGCTTCTCAAATATACTAAAACCTGTGATCAGCCTATAAATTATATCTATACTAATTTATATCCAACCAGACCTCACACAGCGTACTACAGTGCAGTACTATATTCTTTATACTATACACCAACAAATAACAAGACATTACAAATATATAACTGCAGAAAGACAGAGACTAATATTCTTGAGACCTAATGATAGGTAAAAAATATAGTGTAAGGAGTACACATATATCTAGTTGAGCAATAAAGATTAGTTTCACTCTGATCACATACATATATATATCTATCTACCAGGTTCAATACCTTCCTGCATAATATATAACATATACCCAATACTAAGGAACACTTGTATACCATATATCAATAGAATATATATCTCTAAAATAAAACAAGATCTGGCCTTCTTACATAGGCCCAATAACTAACTGAACCTCAACTATAAATTTTATAAAAGAGGTTCCACAATTTAAGAATAGAGGATACTATATAGAGCTCTAAATCTGAACAAAGATATATAGTATACAATACATGTTCCATATTAAGCTCAACCTAACAACTTAAGGGTGCTTCAAATATATGAAAACCTCTCACAAACTAGAATTAACAGTAAGAAATCAATATGCTATGTCATCTATGCATACCAATCTTACTATTAAAATATAGAAAGGATATATTCATCATTGTATATCCAGGTATTATAAAATGCAAAAATATTTCATGGGATCGCCCTGTGTGAATATCAATTTTAGATTACACATTATGACATGTTCATGTCCCACAAATACTTTTATTACATCTAGCCACTAACTCTGTTAGACTGCTCTCTAGATTGGAGATATATGTATAGAGGGGCATTGCCTAGTGAACTACATATCCCACAGGCCTCTACTGAGTCTAACCAACCAACATCTCTATGGGTCCAGGTATTAAAAATGTACGTAAGCATAATTTCTATGTCACACATTACAATATGTACACATTCTACTGTTGCGAGTGTTACATTTTGTCTATACCACCAGAGATCGTAGTTATCTACGGGCAGCAACTATAGAACTACATATCCCACAAGCCCAGGCTGCATTAATCCAATCAACTACGCAGCAATAGGTAACCAATCAATAAGCTTTACAGCATAGACACTATGTCTAACACAAACGTGAGACTCACGTCACGTAACGCTGGCACGCATGACTTCACGTACGCAGAGGGCGTGCCGCCGCCCGAAGCGTACAAGTAGCGATAACGGCCCAGCTCCTCACTCAACCCTCTAAAGAAGAAGGATTTATCTACACAAACCTTTGAAACGCGTCAGGGATACTAACTACTTATTTCTCATTTACTTAATTTTAATTGTGTTTTATCTAAATCACTTTTTAATAACAGTGTCACTCCTTGTAGCTAGCTTGCTGGCATTTATTTCTTGAGATAAGTGTATCATACAACATTACCTCACTTGGGAAACAGCAACAGCTGCATAATACTTCATTACGAAGTCTTATACCAAGATTGGGGAACCTGTATGTCATACCTATATGTGGAAGGACCCACTGGAGTCCTATGTGCCATATACATACCTCATATAGTCTGAGGATGCCAAATGTGAGTGCTATGTGAATTATATTTCTGTGCCTAACTGTAAATAAACTGTATTACACTATATATCCTTTCTTGTCTCCCTGGGTATCTTTACGCTGGAGAAAGTTTATACCAAGACAGAAAAGGTACTCCAAGAGGCTAACTACCAACACAAAGGAAGTACAAGGGATCTATCTACAACCAGAAACACATCCCTGCATACTCCAGGAGGCTAACGAAAACCCAAGAGGCACCACATCTGGATACAAGGAGAAGATTCTACCATCTGTATATACCCCCAGTGCGGCATACTTACCTCATTAGATTGAGGTAATATCTGGTAAGGGTATTATATACCATCTATTTACTGATATCAACTTCATGTAAAGATTAACCACGGACTGTATATTGTCTAAAGACTCATATGAACACTGTTTCATAATCTATTCATCATTTCTCTAGCATCATTTATTTTAATATTCTTTTAATTGTTATTATTTCTTAACTAATTATCCTTAACTCTCACTCATATCCCCATATACCACCCATATTTTAAAGGATATATAGGCGCTGTATCTATCCTTGTATACACATTTTTCACTTACTGACTGGGACCTTACATCTCAACCAGTATTTGTCTTATATAGCTGCCACTATACCCTACACAATACTGACTAGCGCCAACTATAGAGTATCACTTGTGTTTACCCAGTGTACTGAGTGAACACATTTTACTTGCTTCTCTCTCTCTCTCTCTATATATATATATATATATATATATATATATATATATATATATATATATATATATATATTCAGACACATATTAAATATGAACACATGAATCTGAAAACCCTAATGTCTTAACCTATGTATTTTTGAAAACATAGAAGTCTAAAGGATTCGAAGTTTGGACAAATTATATATATAGTTTTCAAGCATTAAATATGTGCCTCAGACTATTAAATAATAGGTACGAATAAATGGATATGAAATTGTCTGTTTGTATAATATTAAATGTGAATGTCTGCTAAATGAAAAATATGTTTTTATACACTCAGCAAGAGATATACAGATATGCAATATTTATATTGATATGGGAGAGTAATCCAATATACATCTGTTTGCTGATCTCAAGGTATGTATGTGATATTAAGATGATAACAGATATTAATTGAGTCCATGATGAAGGTATTATAATCCTTTTAAATCTTTTCATAGAAAATATGATTTTTAAACGCATTTTTAAGATATTATAAGTGGAATATATCCATGATTAATCTTGAAATACTCAGAATAAAATATGAAACGGACCATATGTGGAACATATAATTATTAAAATTAGGAGATTAAAAGTATATAAAAATAGGCATTTGATAAAAATATATATATATAAGTACTATATTTACTGTATAGCAGTGTTGAAAATGAAACTGTTTGTCTTATCTGCTGCCCCGAAGGTCTAAATCCAGAACTACAACCAAAAGACATTTGGTTGTTAAAATTACATATCCCAGTAGCCAATCAGATAAGAGGGCATATCTAAATCTATCGAATGATTAAGAGATGAGGAGGAGTTTTGTCTCAGACAAAAAACTCTGCACACAGAAAAGAGAATCTTGGTGGAAAAATTTTGGTTGGTAACTGTTGCAATCCTGCTTGCTGCGATTTTTGCTTATAAGAGAGACCAGTGTGCGAACACAGTTTTCTGTAACACAAATACGTTGGGACACTCTTTGTAGATAAAAGACTATCAAGATTAATTCTCTTACAAATGTGCATAATTCCTCTAAGACATATGACAATAGACATATTTGGATATTAACTGAATTCTCAAACTGGTGAACAGGTAAAGTATAAGAAATTGTATATTTAATATTTTAATCAAAGACATTCATTATTGCTACAGTCTAATTGAAGCGGGTAATTTTAAAAGAGCATAATTAGTATTTTAAGCTTATGTTCATAGTCCTGTGTAGTTTTAACTAGTCATATACTGCTAAATAATTTATTTGCTAGATAGGGTTTTGCACTCCAGATATTTAAGTCAGTCATTATAGTGAACTCTTTCTGGACTGTACATAAACTGGTTATTGTGATTAAATCCCTGGTAGTTATTAATTAAGCATAGTAAGTTGATAATCCATATTGGGCACTGAACTAGAGTTATTGGTTAATAATAGAAGATTCTGGTATTTTATTGTAGTATTTTAATGGGATTATTGTGAGTAAAGTTAATTTTAAAGGTATATTTTTTTATGATCTTTGTAAGAATATTTTAACAGCATAAGTGTGTATCATTTGATTCATAATCTTGTTTCTATAAATATAATGCAATGTGTTTATAAATTTAACTAATAAAAAGAATTTAGGAATTTATATTTATTTTAATTGTTTCCTATATACATTTTAATTGGGGTTTATTTTAAGGAATAATTATTAAATAAATTGTATTATAACCCTGCTATATACTGACAGACTTATGAGAAGAAACACTAGACACAATTGCAACAGAATCAGAAACCTTATACTTCCTCTTGCGCTTCCCCTGTAACATAGGAAAAGCAGACAAAGCCCCAGATACTGCCGAGGATATATGGGTAACCATATCCTGCAATGAAAAAACAACCTAAGATGAAACACAGGGCACTGCAGAAGATTGGGACGTATGAGGAGAAGGCTGTGGATTAGCCTGAACAACATCTGCCCTAGACAATGAAGGCTCAGAATCAAAAAGTTCCTCTTGTATTGAGAGAACATTACATTACAACGTTAGACTTTTTGATTCTGAGCCTTCATTGTTGCTTGCAGGGCCTCTTGGTCCATCTTATTACAAATGATAATACCTTAATCAATAAAAAATTCTAAGTTCAAATCAGCATTTTAATGAAACAAAAAAACTTTACTGTACCTTTAAATTTTAAACAGACTTTTTTTAAAAAAAACAAACAAACTAGAAAATCCTTAAATTAACTGCACAATAAATCTTGCAGCAACAATTTTTCACAAAAAGACACACAAATGTTATAGTCCCTGAAATTCAGACAGAAACTTAAATATAAACAGAGCAATAGCCCCTCAAAAAAAAAACAAGCAACCTCCACACCTCAGCAAGCTCTGCTAAGATGCCTACCTGACCTCCTTGCTGCCGGAAACAAAGTCAGAAAATGATCCGGACCCCCATACAGCTGCACCGGAGAGAACATTGAACCACCTCTGAGGAGCTATGCAACAGAGCTGCAACATCCAGGAACAACAGGAAACAGCTAAAAAGGGAGCCAAAAACGTCCTTGCTATCTCAGATAAGCCTGCCTATTGTGGGTGTGGCCTAACAAACCTCCTGGTAGCCATTAATACACAAACAAAAAACATGTACACGTCATGTCATGAGATGCAGGACACAGCAAAGAGGGTACAACACTATTTTATTGCAGTGCATGGAAATATACATCTGGTAGCATTGATCTCACTTAGTAACTGTGACATTGACAAACAAACCTAAGCCCCGCCCACATCCAGTGACGTCACTTCCCACTCTCATCACATCTTCCCCCTTTTCAAAGGACAAGGCATACATTTTTTTTTTAAATACAACAAATAACAAGGTATACAAGAAGCATACAACAACAGTTTTGAATAGTGTATAACAAATAACAAGTTAAAGAGAATATTGTATAAACAACATGAATTACATCCTGACTTGAACATCGGGGTAGACTACCCTAGTCCACAGTGACCATGGGATTATTCTGCCCATACTTCTGGTCACTGCTCTAACTAATGTTAATCCCGATATCGGGCCGGAACTTTCACCACTCTTCCGCTTGATGTAACTCTACATGAACTGTCCTCTGATACAGAAGAAGGTGATTGAGAGTCTGCTGGAGGCAAAGACATATCCCTGCTGTGATCTTGCTGAGGGGAAGGCACCCCTCTTAAAACAGGGGATCCCACTGGCAGTGGTATTGAGGCATCCAGTTCCAAACTCTCAGGTACAGGCAAGATGTTTTCGATTTTGACGTGTAACTGTCCCTCCATCAGTAAGGACTACATAAGACCTTGGTTTGGAGAGCGTCCGATTACCGTAG
This sequence comes from Bombina bombina, assembly GCF_027579735.1. Taxonomy (NCBI): domain Eukaryota; kingdom Metazoa; phylum Chordata; class Amphibia; order Anura; family Bombinatoridae; genus Bombina; species Bombina bombina. The sequence goes on from NC_069499.1 coordinate 831,416,018, forward strand.
CAGGTGTCTTCCATTTCTTCTCATCATCCAGTTTAATTCTGACACTTTGCCCCACATTCAGTTCCTGCAAGGGCCTCACAGAATGTCTCCTGTCGTAGAAGAATCGATAGCCCCTTTTTGCCTCTTCATCCCTCCTAAGGACTTTGTCCCAAGGAATAGAGCTAGTAGGCTGGAAGACACCCACAGAGGGTAAGGTGGTGCAAATCTGGCGTCCTAGCATCAGCTGTGCTGGGCTAAACCCCGTGGCTTCAATGGGAGTCGCCCTATAGGACAAGAGGGCCAGGTACAGCTCAGATTGCTTCAAAATGAACTTTGTTGTTTAAACTGCCCTTTCAGCCATTTCATTGGCCTGCGGGTAATTTGGACTTGACGTGGAATGTACAAAATCATATTCTCTGCTGAAAGAACTAAACTCTGTGGAAGCGAACTGCATTACGTTATCACTCACCAACTCCATTGGTATGCCCCACCGGGCGAACAAGCTCTTAAAACGAGTGATAATGGCTTGACTTGTGATTTCATTCAAAGGTGCAATTTCCAAATACCTGGAATAGTAGTCGATCACAACTAGGTATTTTTTCCCGTGCAGTTCGCACAAATCAGCAGCTATTTTCTGCCACGGGCCTGCAGGCAGCGGAGTAGAAATCAAGGGCTCCCTTCTCTGAGTAGGCCAGAGTTCCCGGCAAAAGGCACATTTTAAAACATGGCTTGCAATGTCGGAACTGATCCCAGGCCACCATACTGCCATAGCTGCCCTTTCTCTGCACTTTGTAATGCCTAAGTGGCCATCATGAATCTTGTTTAACATCTCCTGCCGCATGCTAACAGGAATAACAATGCGGTCCTGGAACAGCACCAACCCATCCAGCTCCGTGAGCTGTGACCTTTCTGACTGGTAAGAACTTAAAGACATCCAGGCTGCCCGACTCTCGGGCCAACCTTCTTTTATGTACTTTATAACTTTTTGAAGGTCTGTATCTAAATATGTCTCTTTCTTTATTTGTTTTAGCTTCCCTGAAGAAATGGATTTGGAGGCCAGAACTGAAACTACATATACTTTCACATCTGATTCAGTTGAAGACTCTTCAGCAATCAGCAGCAGCCAGCGGGAGCCTGGAAAGTGTATCTGCCACAACCAGTTGTTTCCCCGGCACATGCACTGCCTGAACGTTGAACCTGAGCAGCCTCATTAGAATTCTCTGGCATCTTAGGGGTGTTTTGTCAATATCATAGGAGTTGATTAGAGGGACTAGCGGTTTATGGTCAGTCTCCAGACTAAATTTCCAACCCATAACTGCTCGCATCAGCACTAACCACAGTCTTTTTGAAAGGGTCCTAGAACCCCAACACTGTGGCAGACCCCAGCAGGGACTTGACCTGCATAAAAGATTCTTCCTGTGAAGGTCCCCAGACCCAGGCAACATCTTTCTTTAGCAACTCTGTGATAGGGTGTAGTATGGTGGAGTATGGTGGAGGAACCTGCCCACATAATTTACAAGGCCCAATATTTGTCTCAGCTCATGTACATCAGAAGGACTTTTCATCTGTTCAATAGCACAAATTTTCTCGTGGTCTGGCTTGATGCCATCCCCATTGATGATATGCCCAAAGTAACATAACTCAGCTTTCCTAAAATGGCATTTCTCTTTATTTAACTTCAGCCCGGACTCTCTAATAGTCTGCAGCACACAGCTCAGTCACTGATCATGTTCCTCCAATGTAGACCCATACACCAAGATGTCGTCCATGACAACTGCCGTGCCCACATGGTCTCTTAGGAGAGAACTAATTTCTCTTTGAAAGATTCCAGGAGCAGAGGATATCCCGAAGGGGAGTCTGCAGAAGCAAAACCAACCTACCGGTGTAATGAAGGTAGTCAGTTTGCGGCACTTTGGATTTAGAGGTATCTGCCAGAAGCCACTAGAAGCATCCAATGTAGAGAAGAACTTTGCCACAGCCAATTTTGGAGCTATGTCTTCAAGTGTCGGCAGCACATATCTCTCTCTCTTCACCACCTCATTCAGCCTTTTCAAGTCTACGCAGATGCGTACCTTCTCGTTTTTCTTCGCAACAGGCACAATGGGGGCACACCAGTCAGTTGCTTCAACAACCTCTTCAATAACCCCCATATTCTTCATTCGCAGAAGCTCCTTCTCCACTTGAGGCATGAGCGGGAACGGAATTCTACGGGGAGTGGTAATGCTGTATGGGACTGCGTCACCTTTAAGTGATATACGGACTGGGTTGCAATTCAGTAGGCCTAATTCACCAAACATATCTTCTGAGATCTCATTCACTCTGGCTACTAGGCCCAAACCACAGGCTGCTTTTCTGCTCAATAAATTGTTAACACAGTGACCTCTAATCACATGCACCCACATGGTGAATTTCCTTTGCTTGTACTCGCAGCTGGCAGAAAATGTCCCCACACAATCAATGCGGCCACCAGGACTATGGACTTTTGTTGTAACTTTCACCAGCTGGGGCTGTCGAGGCAGTTTTATGAATGCTGTAAGGGACATTACAGTGATGTCTGCTCCTGTATCAATCTTAAAGGCAACTTTGGCTCCCATTACAGTTAGAGTAACCCTCCAATCTTCTTCTGAACCTGGCCGTTCAACAACAGACCCTACAAAGGACACTTCTTGACCCTCCTGGTCGCTATCCACCTGCATCTCCTTAATATATTCAGTTTTACACACCACTTCAAAATGGCCCATTCTGTTACATTTTCTACATCTTTTGTCTTTAGCAGGGCTTATGACACTCTGATCATGGGCACGGTTGCACCGTGTGCATCAGGCATGCTGCCCCATCCACTTCTGGGCCTATCTGTTGCCCTAGGTCTACCGCTTACACTGTGCCTTTTACTAGCAGCTCTCCTGAACTGCTGCACTTCATCCACAAAATTCTCTCAGACCTCAGATCAGCACTTTGCTTTTTCAACAGTTCACTCTGGTGGGCCATCCTAATTGCCCCATCTAATGTTAAATCAGACTCTAACTGTAGCTTCAGTGAGACTTCAGCATCTGCAATTCCTATGACTATTTTGTCTCTGATTTGCTCCTCTTTAGCAACACCAAACTCACAGAATTCAACTAGTTCATACAAGCTGCGCACAAATGACTCCACAGATTCTCCCACACGCTGAGCACGTTTGTGAAAACAAGCCCTCTCATGAATCACATTTCTTTTGGGCACAAAGTGGGCATTGAGTTTATTCATAACTATTTCAAAGTCAAATTCTTCCCCTTCTTGGAAAGTAAAGGCATTGAACATTGGCTCCACATCTTTCCCCATAGAGTATAAAAGAGAATTAACTTGTACTTCACCACTCTCCTTGTCCAGCTTGGAAGCAATCCTGAAGTGCTGAAACCGCTGACGCCATGTGGGCCAAGCTGCAGGCTGAGAAAAATCAAAAGGCTCAGGTGGGGTAAACTTTGACATCGTCATCAATCAGGAAACAAATGCACAGGCAAGAACTTCTGACACCATGTCATGAGATGCAGGACACAGCAAAGAGGGTACAACACTATTTTATTGCAGAGCATGGAAATATACATCTGGTAGCATTGATCTCACTTAGTAACTGCGACATAGACAAATGGACCTAAGCCCCGCCCCCATCCGGTGACGTCACTTCCCACTCTCATCACATACACCAAAGTGAAAACATAATAAACTGAGCCAAACATCCACAGTGCCTCCAAAACTGCCATACAATAAACTGTTAACCTAGAAGGCTTATTGTATATTTAGACAGAATTAACTGTCAAAGTGCCAAATTCATCTATATCAAAACAGGGAAAGAAATAGGCACTTACCTTAAAAATCTGTCCGGCAGCAGGACAGCTCACTTGGTATGAGAGGGGCTTCCTACTTCACATGGACCTGTGGAAAAAAGAAAAGGCTGAGTAAACTTACTCAAACTTTCAACCAAGCGCAGCATGAAATTACTTGGAAGACCCAGTGGGGATTATACCCCACAAGTTCCCAAATGCTTAAAAGCCACCACTGAAGAGACTGGCATGGACTATGGCTAAGCCCCAAAGAAAACCAGAGCAAACTTGCTCTGTTTAAAAAATAACTAACTCTTGATTGAAGAATCAAACACCTTTTCTTTACCCCTCCTTGCAAATGATACAAGCAAAGAGAATGACTGGGGATTATGGGTAGGGGGAGTGGTATTTAACAGCTTTTGCTGTGGTGCTCTTTGCCTCCTCCTGCTGGTCAGGAGTGATATTCCCAACAGTAATTAAGATGATCCAGATTGCAGAGGGCTTCCGGTGGGCGGAGCGCCAGGTGTTGGAGAACGCGCTCACAAGGGCTCCAGAGAGTGGAGCAAGGAAAAACAGACGCCCAAAAATTTGACCTCTTTGGTGGGGGACTAAAGACCTCGACGTTGGAGGAACAGCAGGAGGACGGAAGCCGATACTTAGCCACAAGTTTGGCCGGATGGCACTGGCCCAGACACGCACTGAAAACATCATATATCATCAGGCGGCAGAAGCACAGTGGGGAATTCCCGCAGGTAACGGAGTCAGCTTGAAAAGCAGGGATAGGAGACTGCGGCTATAACAAGGCGCCCAGTGAAGACCGGCAGAACCTCATAATCCCGTCACCAAAGGTTACATAAGTGGTGCTCCACGACAGCTGTGAGGTGTTGCGACCAGAGAGGAGCACTGGGACCAGGCGGTGAAGGAGTCCGGTGTCTCACTGTGAGACGGTGCAGCCTATACAAACACAGGAAACCGCAAGTAAAAATCCCTAAGCTGACTGGTAATAAGTGTGTGTGTCTGTGGTGAAGAAGCTCCTTTTTTGTTTGTGGATGGATATAACTGAAGCAGCATTTGTTGTTTTATGTGGCCGCCGTGCCAATAAATTATGGGACAGGATCATGCAGTTTTAGTGGAAACAGACAAGGTGAAGGGTGTCGACATAAAGTGCATTATCTCATGTTTCACTGTTTTTCCCTATTCCTCGTTAACAAAAAGTTAAAGCTAGCAGGTGGGATCATAAAACAAAACTCAAAAGAAGTGAAAAAGGCCAAAAGGAGTAAAAGAGGAAAGGAGGGGAAAAAGGGGAAAGATCTGTAACAAGAATTAGCAGATAACACCTGACATTTAAGTTTAGTTCTAAGAAAAGGTCAAATAATAAAAGCAAACTGGCATATATACGCTGCAAGAGCTTGTTTTCCTGGAGAAGGATGGAGCTACTATAAAGAGACTTAACACAGTGGGATTATTCTAAATTCTTCTTGGGAAGACAAAACCGTGTATGGATAATTTTAGTCTGGAATATGATTTTGTCTGGAACAATTGTGGTTATTTATTAGTTGAACATATTTACACTGAAAGTCTGAAAGATACAAACAAGTTATAATAGGGGTATCAACGAAGGCCACAATTGAAACTATAAGTCTGGAATTTAATTGATGGGGGACTTGCAAGTGGTCTTCAAACAGGAATTTTGGGACTGTAGGGCTTTGCCCAGGACTCTGAATATATGGCTTATTAGAGGCACTGGTACCAAGATAGAATAATCTGTGTGGTAACTAGAGGTTAAAGTATAGCCAGATCGGCTTTACAGGTCTGACCTCAAGAAAATAGCGTTTCATATAGCAATAAGTTTAAATAAAGGTCCTATAAGGCATAATTATGGTAATTGGTAAAATACAAAAGGGTCCTAAATAGGGAGGAGGGAAGGACTGAATTCAAAAGAGCAGGGGTATACATAATAATAAGTTAATTTGATACACAGGACCGTGGTGATACTTTCATTATAATCTGAAATGTATAGTTGCCCTAAACACTGTGTAGAGGTTAAATATAGTAAAATGTTGTAAGGGTAGTGTCTATGGTTAGGGATCGTTAGAACATGAGTTGCTATTTTTGCATAAAGGTTATCATAGAGGTGGCACCAAATATAAACACACAGCTTTTTTTTCATACAAATCCTCTTATGGGCTCATAATAAATGTGGAGGCTGATCTAGATAAATAATATTTACGTATAGATAACACAGACTGAAAACAGTTGAAAATAGCTGAGCGTAGGCATAACCGCACTCCGCCTACTATAAACATAATTAAGTAGAGTAAACTAAGTGCAGCAGAATTAGTCGCTGGATACACAAAGAAACAGATCCTGAATACTTATTTTAGAATCTATGGAGAAATATATGACGAATGTTAAAAACAAGTCCCCAGCCATGCCTTTAAAAAGGGACAAAAGACAGAAATTTCCACAAGATAATACTCAAGAAGCTAACCTTAGGAGTCCGGATAGTATTGCAGAAAGACAACTAACAACAAATCAACTTGCACAATTTGAAATAGTTAAAAATTAGATTTCTGAGCTCTCAAATGAAATAAGACAATTTTCAATCAGAATTACTGAGGTAGAGACAAGGATATCAAATATAGAGGATAGGAATATTAAGCAGGATGTAATCATGGCTAGCCACACAGAAGAGATAAAGTTCCTAAAATCTAAAATAGAGGACTTGGAGGACAGGTCCAGACGCAGCAACGTACGTATAGTAGGGCTGCCAGAGACCAAAGAATATGAGGATCTAATTACATTCGGCTCAAACACATTACCAAAGATACTGGGGATACAATTAGATAAGGGGGCCCTGCAAGTAGAATGTGCACATAGGGTGGGTAGTGTTAGACAGCAAAAAGAAGGTAACATACGTCCCAGAATGGTTCTGATAAAATATCTTAACTTTCAGGATAAAGTTAAAATAATGCAATATTTCAGAAAAGCTCAGTCAGTCACCATAGACACAAAACAGATTCTTCTATTTCAAGATTTCTCGGTAGAGACATCGACAAAGAGACGGGCAATGGCACCATTCTGTACAGGATTGATCAGAGCTGGCTTGAAGGCAACCATGAGATATCCGACCAAAATTACAGTCCTAAGTATGGAGGGTACCATTGCCTTAAACTCGGTCGAGGAAGCTAAAGAATTTTGTCTCGAGAACAATATTGAACTATGAAGTAATTGACATTAGTACGCATGGCCCAAAGTGGGCATCAGGTGATGTTGAAGAAATTGATATTCAAGTTAAAGGGGGGGGGGGGAGCAGGGAAGAGGGGAATTATTATTATTATTTTTTTTCTTCTCTCGATACATGCTTACACATGAATATAGATTATATAAATGGCTAACTCACTCAAATTAATTTCTTGGAATGTGGGGAGGATAACTTCCCCCATCAAACGTAAGAACATTCTCAAAATGGCAAAAAAACATAGGCCTGATATTATTTTTTTTCAGGAGTTGCACTTAAAAAGTGGGGAGATAGAGAAATTAAAAACAAATTGGATTTCAGAAATAATCGCAACTCCTTGTGATAAGCGTAAACGTGGTGTGCCTATACACAATTATTAAGCTAGAATTAGACCCTGAAAGGAGGTATATTTCAGTTCAGGTTAAAATAGATAACATTTTATGGACTTTATGTAATATATATGCGCCAACAGTGACGTGCACTCATAGGAGGCAGGTGAGGCACTGCCGCACCTGCCATTTGGGACAAATGAAAAAAAAAATATATAATTTTATTAAAAAAAAAAAAGTTAAATGGGTTTTTTTTTTGTTTTACATTTCTAGCTCTATAATATTGTGCAATAGAGAGGCACTGGATTCTGGTGTTTCTCTATTGCGCAATATTTTACATGTATTTTTATTACTAGCCGCTCTGCAGCACCACCCGGTGGTGATTTGCAGCAGCAGCGCAGCTGAAAAAAACCTGAAAGAGGCACCTCTGATGAGGCCTCGTATTTTCCCTGGGAGACCGGCTCAGCCAATCAACAATGGTTGACTCCCTGGCCCTGCTGTATGGTGCCTACTGCACATGTGCAACGAGGAGCAGTCTGACGGCACGGGAACAACAGTCAGTGCCACAGCTCATTGCTAACTGTTTGGGACTGTCAGCGAGTGGAGCCTGAGCTAATCGCAGCTGCTGCTGCCCCCTGGTCCTGCCTGGTCACTGAGGAGCCGTCGCCGACGCCGAGTCACCAACACAGTCACACAAGTAAGTCAGAATGACAAGCCATCGTGTGTGACTGTGATGTGAGCACTGCAGTAAATATGATAAGGCAGAGAGTGGAGACTGAGAGACAAGTAGTGGCCGCGGCCGCCGCCCCCCCACCCCTCTGCTCTGATGTTAAGTGTCTGTGTGAGTCTCACACAGACACTTAACATCAGAGCAGAGGGGGACTGTGTGATGACTGATGAGTGAGTGACCGGGTGTCAATGACATGTAATGAGACTCTGATGTGACATCATCTTCTCCTCTGCTTACTAAAATGTAAAATGTAAATGAGCAGCCGGCATCTTGTGATTTTGTAAGCAGTAGACAGTGGGCACTAAGGCAGTTAGGCAGAGTAGTGGCCGCCCGCCCCCTCTGATGTTAAATAAACTTTGTGCCTGATGGTCCCGGTCAGTGTTGCTGCCTACTACTGAGTGTCTGAGTCTGACATCTTCTAGTCTGCTTACAAAATTTATTTTACAGAATGATGAGCAGCCATCTTGTGCACACTGCACAATGCACATAATATATTAAATATATTATGTGCATTGTGCAGTGTGCACAAGATGGCTGCTCATTCTGTAAAATAAATTTTGTAAGCAGACTAGAAGATGTCAGACTCAGACACTCAGTAGTAGGCAGCAACACTGACCGGGATTATAAGGCAGAGAATAGTGGCCTCCCCCTCTCTGATGTTAAATTTTGAGTCTGACCCGGTCAGTGTTGCTGCCTACACCTACTACTGAGTGTCTGAGTCTGACATCTTCTCTGCTTACAAAATTTATTTTACAGAATGAGCAGCCATCTTGTGCACACCGCACAATGCACATAATATATTTAATATGCAGTATCTCTCTCCCCTCTCTCTCACTCTCTCCCCTCTCTCTCTCACTCTCTCCCCTCTCTCTCTCACTCCCCTCTGTCTCTCTCCCTCCCCTCTGTCTCTCTCTCTCTCCCCTCTGTCTCTCCACTCTGTCTCTCTCTCTCCCCTTTGTCTCTCTCTCTCCCCTCTGTCTCTCTCCCTCCCCTCTGTCTCTCTCTCTCTCTCCCCTCTGTCTCTCTCTCTCCCCTCTGTCTCTCTCTCTCCCCTCTGTCTCTCTCTCCCCCCCTCTGTCTCTCTCTCCTCTCCCCCTCTGTCTCTCTCTCCTCTCTGTCTCTCTCTCCCCTCTGTCTCTCTCTCTCCCCTCTGTCTCTCTCTCTCTCCCCTCTGTCTCTCTCTCTCCCCCCTCTGTCTCTCTCTCCCCTCTGTCTCTCTCTCTCCCCTCTGCCTCTTTCTCTCTCTCTCTCTCCCCTCTGTCTCTCTCTCTCTCCCTCTCTCTCTCTCCCCTCTGTCTCTCTCCCCTCTCTCTCCCTCCCTTCTGTCTCTCTCCCTCCCCTCTGTCTCTCTCCCTCCCCTCTGTCTCTCTCCCTCCCCTCTGTCTCTCTCTCTCTCCCCTCTGTCTCTCTCTCTCCCCTCTGTCTCTCTCTCTCCCCTCTGTCTCTCTCTCCCCCCTCTGTCTCTCTCTCTCTCCCCTCTGTCTTCTCTCTCTCTCCCTCCCCCTCTGTCTCTCCCTTTCTCCCTCCCCCTCTGTCTCTCCATTTATCCCTCCCCCTCTGTCTCTCTCCCTCCCCTCTGTGTCTCTCTTTCTCTCTCCCCCTCTGTGTCTCTCTCTCTCTCCCTCTCTCTCTCTATCCATCTCTCTCTCCCTGTCTCTCCCACCCCCTCGGTCTCTCTCCTTACGTGTCTCATTCTCCCCCATGGTCTCTTTCTCTGTCTCTCTACCCTCTGTCTCTCTTTGTCTCTCTCTCTCTCCCCTCTGTCTCTTTGTCTCTCTCCCCCTCTGTCTCTCTGACTATCTCTCTCTCCCTGTCTCTCCCACCCCCTCTGTCCAATTTATAATCTAATATCTAATTTCCTTCATTCTCTTGATATCCTTAAATGAAAATCATATCTAAATATGCTCAGTAGCTGCTGATTGATGGCTGCACAATAGATACCTCATGTGATTGGCTCACCCATGTACATTGCTATTTCTTCAACAAAGGATATCTAAAGAATGAAGGCATATCCTAGCCAGTGCCTCACCTGCCTCTGACCTCACTGCACGTCACTGTGCGCCAAATAGGCTGGAAGTCAAGTTCTGGGAGGAACTTAAGAAGAGACTGTTACCATATTTAGGACAGAATTTGATTCTGGCCGGGGACATGAATAACACACTACGGGGGCTAGTTATCAAGCCGTCTACTTTTCTGGCTTCGCCGGCCCAATACGTCCGCCTAAGCTCGCCTACCTTCGCCGCCGCGGACCTTGAATACGTTCGCCTAAGTTATCAAATAAAGCTGTCAAAAAGCCGCGGGGCGATGAGCAGCGGACTGTGACAGTTATCACTCATCCGATCTCGCTGCCCTTCGGCTTTTTCCCAGCTTTATTGCTAGCCTGTCACTAAGCACTCACACTAAACTGCACTGTTCTGCCCCCTATACCGGCGCCCCCGGAGCCCCCCGCAACTAAATAAAGTTACTAACCCCTAAACCGCCGCTCCTAGACCCCGCCGCAACTCTTATAAATGTATTAACCCCTAAACCGCTGCTCCTAGACCCTGCCGCAACTCTTATAAATGTATTAACCCCTAAACCGCCGCTCCCGGACACCGCTGCCACCTACATTATACCTAGTAACCCCTATCCTGCCCCCCCTATACCGTCGCCCTCTATTATAAAATTATTAACCCCTATCCTGCTGATCCCGCACCTCTCCGCAACTAAATAAATAGTTTAACCCCTAAACCGCCGCTCCATGAACCCGCCGCAACCTATAATAAATGTATTAACCCCTATCCTGCCCCCCACTATGCCGCTGCCACTGTAATAAAATGATTAACCCCTAAACCTAAGTCTAACCCTAACCATAACGCCCCCCTAACTTAAATATTAATTAAATAAATCTAAATAAATTAACTCTTATTAACTAAATGAATCCTATTTAAAACTAAATACTTACCTTTAAAATAAACCCTAATATAGCTACAATATAAATAATAATTATATTATAGCTATCTTAGGATTTATATTTATTTTACAGGTTACTTTGTATTTATTTTAGCTAGTTAGAATAGTTATTAAATAGTTATTAACTATTTAATAACTACCTAGCTAAAAGAAATACAAAATTACCTGTAAAATAAATCCTAACTTAAGTTACAATTAAACCTAATACTACACTATCATTAAATTAACTAAATAAACTACCTACAAAGAACTACAATGAAATACAATTACATAAACTAACTAAAGTACAAAAAATAAAAAAAGCTAAGTTACAAAAAATAAAAAATTAAGTTACAAACATGTTAAAAATATTACAACAATTTTAAGCTACTTACACCTAATCTAAGCCCCCTAATAAAATAACAAACCCCCCCAAAATAAAAAAAATCCCTACCCTATTCTAAATTACATAAATTTCAAAGCTCTTTTACCTTACCAGCCCTTAAAAGGGCCATTTGTGGGGGCATGCCCCAAAAAGTTCAGCTCTTTTGCCTGTAAAATAAAAATACAACCCCCCCCCCAACATTAAAACCCACCACCCACATACCCCTAATCTAACCCAAACCCCCCTTACAAAAACCTAACACTAATCCCCTGAAGATCATCCTACCTTGAGTCGTCTTCACTCAGCCGAGCCACCGATGGAACTGAAGAGGACATCCGGAGCGGAAGAAGTTAATCCTCCAAGCGGCGCTGAAGAAATCTTCCATCCGATGAAGTCATCATCCAGGCGGCGCTGAAGAAGTCTTCGATCCGGCCGATGTCATCTTCAAAGAGGCGCTGAAGAGGTCTTCTATCCGGGCGAAGTCATCTTCCAAGCCGGGTCTTGAATCTTCCTTCCGCCGACGCGGAACCACCTTCTTCACCGACGGACTACGACGAATGACGGCTCCTTTAAGGGACGTCATCCAAGATGGCGTCCCCTCAATTCCGATTGGCTGATAGGATTCTATCAGCCAATCGGAATTAAGGTAGGAAAATCTGATTGGCTGATGGAATCAGCCAATCAGATTCAAGTTCAATCCGATTGGCTGATCCAATCAGCCAATCAGATTGAGCTCGCATTCTATTGGCTGATCGGAACAGCCAATAGAATGCGAGCTCAATCTGATTGGCTGATTCCATCAGCCAATCAGATTTTCCTACCTTAATTCCGATTGGCTGATAGAATCCTATCAGCCAATCGGAATTGAGGGGACGCCATCTTGGATGACGTCCCTTAAAGGAGCCGTCATTCGTCGTAGTCCGTCGGTGAAGAAGGTGGTTCCGCGTCGGCGGAAGGAAGATTCAAGACCCGGCTTGGAAGATGACTTCGCCCGGATAGAAGACCTCTTCAGCGCCTCTTTGAAGATGACATCGGCCGGATCGAAGACTTCTTCAGCGCCGCCTGGATGATGACTTCATCGGATGGAAGATTTCTTCAGCGCCGCTTGGAGGATTAACTTCTTCCGCTCCGGATGTCCTCTTCAGTTCCATCGGTGGCTCGGCTGAGTGAAGACGACTCAAGGTAGGATGATCTTCAGGGGATTAGTGTTAGGTTTTTGTAAGGGGGGTTTGGGTTAGATTAGGGGTATGTGGGTGGTGGGTTTTAATGTTGGGGGGGTTGCATTTTTATTTTACAGGCAAAAGAGCTGAACTTTTTGGGGCATGCCCCCACAAATGGCCCTTTTAAGGGCTGGTAAGGTAAAAGAGCTTTGAAATTTATGTAATTTAGAATAGGGTAGGGATTTTTTTTATTTTGGGGGGGTTTGTTATTTTATTAGGGGGCTTAGATTAGGTGTAAGTAGCTTAAAATTGTTGTAATATTTTTAACATGTTTGTAACTTAATTTTTTATTTTTTGTAACTTAGCTTTTTTTATTTTTTGTACTTTAGTTAGTTTATGTAATTGTATTTCATTGTAGTTCTTTGTAGGTAGTTTATTTAGTTAATTTAATGATAGTGTAGTATTAGGTTTAATTGTAACTTAAGTTAGGATTTATTTTACAGGTAATTTTGTATTTCTTTTAGCTAGGTAGTTATTAAATAGTTAATAACTATTTAATAACTATTCTAACTAGCTAAAATAAATACAAAGTAACCTGTAAAATAAATATAAATCCTAAGATAGCTATAATATAATTATTATTTATATTGTAGCTATATTAGGGTTTATTTTAAAGGTAAGTATTTAGTTTTAAATAGGATTCATTTAGTTAATAAGAGTTAATTTATTTAGATTTATTTAATTAATATTTAAGTTAGGGGGCGTTAGGGTTAGGGTTAGGTTTAGGGGTTAATCATTTTATTACAGTGGCGGCGGCGTAGTGGGGGGCAGGATAGGGGTTAATAAATTTATTATAGGTGGCGACGGTGTAGGGGGGGCAGATTAGGGGTTAATAAATGTATTATAGGTGGCGACGGTGTAGGGGGGGCAGGATAGGGGTTAATACATTTAATATAGGTTGCGGCGGGTTCAGGGAGCGGCGGGTTAGGGGTTAATACATTTATTATAGTTGCGGTGGGCTCCGGGAGCGGCGGTTTAGGGGTTAATATGTATAGAGTAGCTTGCGGTGGGCTCCGGGAGCGGCGGTTTAGGGGGTAATAACTTTATTTAGTTGCGGCGGTGTAGGGGGGGTCAGATTAGTGGTGTTTAGACTCGGGGTACATGTTAGGGTGTTAGGTGTAGACAGCTCCCATAGAAATCAATGGGATGTCTGTCAGCAGCGAACTTGTACTTTCGCTATGGTCAGACTCCCATTGATTCCTATGGGATCCGCCGCCTCCAGGCTGGCGCTTTGAAAACCAGGTACGCTGGGCCGTAAAAGTGCCGAGCGTACCTGCTAGTTTTTTGATAGCTAGCAAAAGTAGTGAGAATGTGCCGCACTTGTGTGCGGAACATCTGGAGTGACGTAAGAATCGATCTGTGTCGGACTGAGTCCGGCGGATCGAAGCTGACGTCACAAAATTCTACTTTTGCCGGTCTCGAGCCTTTGATAACTAAGGCGTATCAGCCTCGCCACAAATACGCTGCGGAATACGCAGCGTATTTGAGGTTGACGGCTTGATAACTACCCCCCTACGTCCTGATTTAGACAGACATAAACTCCGTAGAAAGGCAACTAACTACAGAGAAACAAAATACTTTCGTAATTTCGCCAGCACTATGGTGAAAGATGTCTGGCGGCTACAGCATCCTGACTCGCGTGCCTATACCTGCGAATCCAAAACCCATAATAATTTCTCACGTATAGATATGTTCTTATTTGAAGAACAGTTACTGAAATACAATATAGAAACGCAAATTGCAGATATAATATTATCGGATCATGCGATAATCAGTTTAAACATAATGATGGTAAAACCCCCCCAGAAAATGTTGAATACATTTCGTTTCCCTGGTTATACTCTCAAGTGTTCCATTACACTAAAGTTTGAGGCAGCTTCAGAATGGAAGATGATATTTTTATGTGGAGGGATAAAACACTTAAAGAAATAACTGAAAAAGAAAGTCATAACACACACACTGAATATTATGACCCTCTACCCGTGCTAATCTAGCGCTGGACTACATTCACTACATATATGTATAACAATGTACATTTCGGAAACTGGTTGAAACATAGATGGAAGGAGCAAAATGCAGAATATGGGAATAAAATAGAGATGCTTTGGGAGGAAGGCAAGGCTGTTATTCGCGGCGAGGTTAAAGCCTATATAGTCAGGTTGACCAGAAAGAATAGAGCCAGGGAGATTCAACTAGCTAATCAGCTGAGAATCAAATATGAAAAGTATTTAAGAAACTCCAACAATGACACATGGAGTAAATACAAAGATGCAAGAGCAGAAAGGGAACAATTTCTAAAAGAAAAATGGGTACGTGAAGAGTTTAAAATTAGGGCAATGTATCAGGGGTACCAGGGTGTATCCGCCAGGCATCTGGCCAAGCTGGTGAAGTTTCGGAAAAAAACAAATCAAATATCGGCCATCAAAATAGGTGAGAAAATCCATACTAAAACAGCAGAAATAAGGAAGGCATTTTATAATTGTTATAAAAGATTATATTCTAGGGAGAACATAAATGTCAAACTAAAAGAGCAGTTCTGGCGGGGGTTGAATATTCCGCAAATCTCGCAAGAAGCTTTGCAAGTAATTAACGCACCTATTACTGAAGCTGAAGTAATTAACACAATTAAAAAGATCAAAACAGGTAAGGCTCCAGGGCCGGATGGCCTTTTGGCCGAATTCTATAAAATTACAGCAGAGGAGATTACAGCCACACTAACTAAGTTATACAATAATTATTATTTAAAGAAAGACATGAATTCAGCATATTTCACTGACTCTGTAGTTACGCTGATACACAAAAAAGGGAAGGACCCGGAAAACATATCTTCTTACCGTCCTATATCGTTACTAAATCAGGATTATAAAATATTAATGTCACTGATTGCAGAAAGGCTAAAAAAAACGATTGCAGAAATCATACACCCTGATCAGGCCTAGTTTATTCCGGGTAGAAACTCTGTTCGAAACATGCGTAGAGTATTGACTACAGTTGATTATCTATATCAGGTCGGCCAAGACGCCGGAGGTAAGCGGGGAATGCACAAAGATAAAGGTATCGCAATAGTTACCGTTGACGCTGAAAAAGCGTTTGATTCAATAATATGGGATCACTTATTTACATTACTAGAAAGGTTTGGCTTCTCTGGTGCTCTGGTTGACCTGATTGGACTAATCTACAAGAAACCGAAATCACAATTGCTCATAAATGGGGAATTATCGCAACACATTATATTAGAAAAAGGAACACGCTAGGGCTGCCCATTGTCGCCGCTACTTTTTGACATCGTTCTAGAACCGCTAGCAATCTATATCAGAAAAGTATTACAGCCGGTCAAATTAGGCAGCCAAAAGGTCCTGATTTCACTATATGCAGACGATCTTTTATTATTCTTGAGCGATACAAGAACTAGTATACCTCTCTTTATGGAGATCAGAAATATATACAGCTCATTTTCGGGTTATAAAATAAATCCTGGCAAATCTGAAATATTATGGCTTATTAAAAACAGGACTAGTAACTCTGATATTTTTAAGGAAATACTTAGTATAAACTATCTAAGGATCAGAATCAGCAGAAATCCTAAGGAATGGTATCAGCTTAACTACAGAGAGTTTTTCGAGAAGATACAATATGATCTTGGAAAATGGAATATATATTATTTATCTTTCTCGGCTAGAATAACGTTGATTAAAACAATTATTTTTCCTAAGCTACTTTTCTTGTTGCAGAATTTACCTTTTTTGATCCAGAAAAAAGATATTGACAGTTATAACAGAGCATGTACATTCTTTATTTGGGGGGGGAAAAAGCCTTGTATATCCCTGATAAAGCTAACACATGAGAAACAATTCAGGGGATTTTCTCTACCTAATATAAGTTATTATAATTTGGCCACATTAATTAAATTTGGTATAGACTGGTTAAGTAAGGCAGACTGAGTCACTTATTATGCACAGGAAGAGGAAATAATTAAACCTTTTGATTTACAGGCAATCTTGCATTATCCATACAGGCGGCTACCCAGCAATGTAAGCAGATTAGTGACGATTTCAAACATAGTCTTTGCATGACAAAAATACTATAAGTTATTGGGACAGGAGTACCAGTTCTCACATGCTTTCCCGATCATCGGTAGCCCCGAATTCTCACCAGGGCACAATAATATTCTGTTTTGTGAATGGAAAGCACAGGGCCTGATATATCTCTCACAGTTGAGAGAACCACAATCGGGTATAATACAATCGTATGAAAATTTGGCCAGGGAATATAAATTGCCCCCCAAGCATATTTATGCATATTTACAAGTTCGTCATTTGATTGGGGGATATACAGCCAGATTTGGGCAGGACTGGGCCCAACCAAATATTGATCCGGGATTAGCACTCTACAAAGCCAGCAGCAGATCTATAACAATATGGTATCATAAGATATTGAGACGAGTGGAGGAAGAACATACTAGCCAGGTTAAAGCGAGATACTTAAAATATTTTCCCTGTCTACAAAGTAAAGACATACTTTACAGTATGGTGAGGACAGCAGAAGCGACAGATAAAGTCAATTTGAGGGAGTCGCAACACAAAATAATTAATAACTATTATTTAACCCCCGCCAGAATTGCTAAATGGTCACAACAACAGAATACTTGCCCAAAATGTCAAAAATCAAATGCTAACTTGATGCACTGTTTCTGGAGTTGCCCCAAAATTTTTCAATACTGGATGAAAATACAGTACTGGACAAACAAAAATATAACGGCCAAGTTAGAATTAAACGCATCCCATATCTTCTTTTTACACCCTGAGGAGAAACCAAGTGACAGACAGTTTATAAATCTAGTTATCCTGACTGCAAGACATTTAATCTGCAAAAAAACCCTCCAACCATAAAGGAATTTCAAAGTAATATGAGAATGCAGATTACTCTTGAGCAACTAGGGTTGAAACTTTGTGCTGAGAAACAAATCAAGGTATTTTTAAAAAAAATGGAAAAAATATATCTGTTCATGGCCCTTAATATCCCAACGACATTTCATAGAACCTTTTCAAGATACTTTATCTTTTTTGAATTTGATTGTAGCAGGTGTATTACCTTTACAATGGATATCTTCCCGTTAAGCCTGGTTCTTTTTTTTTTCTCCCTCTTCTCTTCCCTCCCTCTCCGCCCCCTTCCTCTTCTTATTATTTAGGAATAAATTCTTCAGTTCCAGCAATTTAAACTAGCAAGTAATACCATATAAGATTTAGATGTTAGGTCAAACAAGAAGTAAGGCAGTAGGGGGCATTTTATTAAGACACAAGTAGTACAAGAGATGAATTGTATTATCTGTGATTCTGCTGTGTTTTCATTATGTGTTTGATTCTGCTTCTTATTATGGACTACACAACTGGTTTATTTTTTGTATGTGTTTAACTCTCCCCCCCCCCCCCCAAGAAAATAAATAAATATTTAAAGGAATAGGACGTGACTTTACCCGTGTTAGTTTATACCAGACCGATACCGAAATATAGTGCACAGACCCTGTTTTTTTAAGTTGCCCATCATTGGGCAGGTACAAGCCACCTCTATAATACTGTCCCTACCTACCCACCTTTAGTCTTTGGTTGGCAGAACAAGGTTGGCAGCCCGTGAAACAGTCCTCTCTGACTTTGGGGCAGCAACTCAGATGTTCGCTCACCCTCATAGGGGCAACTGGGCAGATAGACTCCACGGTCCCGCCGGAAAGAGACAGAAGGGAGCAGAAAGCTTGTGAAAATATATCACAAGTCATAGACATTGCCCCTCAATATTCTCCCTCAGTCGCCTAGGGGTTCTTTTGGTAGCACCGCGTAGCCAGCAACATCTTATATAGACTCGCCGACGTATGATGTCAGGAGTTCATATTAGCCAATGGTTGCTCATGCAAAAGTTCGATTTGGCTCATGGGATTTGTAGTCTTTATAATATGGGCTAAAGTCTCACTTGGCAGTAAAGAGCGAAAACAACTGTCTGACCGATTTACAGACTCTTACCATATTTATTTGTTTAAAGGGGCGCGGCTGAGCCAGATACTTGA
This sequence comes from Bombina bombina, assembly GCF_027579735.1. Lineage (NCBI taxonomy): Eukaryota > Metazoa > Chordata > Amphibia > Anura > Bombinatoridae > Bombina > Bombina bombina. Next base: position 831,434,688 of record NC_069499.1, read on the forward strand.
TCTCTGTAAAAAAGCAAGGTAACCAAATAACACATCTGCTTCACATTTATATGGCTTTTCAAATATTTATACATTAATAAAAGTTATAGACTTCATATGAAATGTTTTTAATAAAAACACGTTTTCTTTGCACCTACAAAAAAATAAATAAAAAAAAATTAAGATGATCCATGGACTCACCGTGTCATTAGAAAGAAAAATGAAATGACCCCTGTTCAAAAGGCTCTATACCCTTAGTTCTTAATACTTTGTATTGCCACCTTTAGCATCAATGACAGTGTGCAGTCTTTTGTAATAGTTGTCTATGAGGCCCCAAATTCTTGCAGGTGGTATAGCAGTCCATTCATCTTAGCAAAATGCCTCCAGGTCATGCAAAGTCTTTGGTCGTCTTGCATGAACTGCACATTTGAGATCTCCCCAGAGTAGCTCAATGATATTAAGGTCAGGAGACCTTGATGGCCACTCCAGAACCTTCACCTTTTTCTGCTGTAACCACTGGAAGGTCAACTTGGCCTTGTGCTTAGGGTCATTGTCATGCTAAATAAGTCCAAGAGCGTCCTATGTGCAGCTTTCATGCAGAAGAATGCAAATTGTCTGACATATTTTCTGATAACATGCTGCATTCATCTTGCCATCAATTTTCACAAGATTCCCCCAAGCTCACCCCCTTAAAACATCAGTGATCCACCACCATGCTTCACAGTGAGGATGGTATTCTTTTCACTATAGGGCTTGTTGACCCCTATCCAAACATAGCGCTTATGGTTGTGACCTTAAAGCTCTATTTTGGTCTTGTCACTCCAAATTACAGTGTGCCAGAAGCTATGAGGCGTGTCAAGGTGTTGTTGGGCATTTTGTAACCTAGCTTTTTTGTGGCATTGACGCAGTAAAGGCTTCTTTCTGGCAACTCGACCATGCAGCTCATGTTCAAGTATCGTCGTATTGTGTCCTTGAAACAACCACATCATCTTTTTCCAGAGCAGTCTGTATTTCTAGTGAGATTACTTGTGGATTTTTCTTTGTATATCGAACAATTCTTCTGGCAGTTGTAGCTAAAATCTTTCTTGGTCTACCTGACCTTGGCTTGGTTTCAAGAGATCCTTGAATTTTCCACTTCTTAATAAGTGATTGAACAGTACTGACTGGCATTTTCAAGGCTTTGGATTTCTTTTTATATCCTTTTTTTATCTTTATAACGTTCCATTACCTTGTTACGCAGGTCTTTTAACAGTTCTTTTCTGCTCCCCATGGTTCAGTACATAGCCTGCTCAGTGCATCCACGTGAGAGCGAACAAACTCATTGACTATTTATACACAGACACTAATTGCAATTTAAAAAGCCACAGATGGGGGGAACTTCCGGGCAGCGGCCATGATCAGTCGCATAGCCCCATGCTGCTACAGCTTTGCTTTTCTTAGATGAACATAAAAATTTCAACTAGCAACAAATTGATCCACTTAATATTTCACTAGAGCTGCCTCGCACTTTAAAAACCACAACTATTGTGCCTAACATTGCTAGATTTGCTGCTGGCATCGGTGCCTGGATCCGTTTAAAGAGCCCATATTATACCCCCCAACAGGGTGCTCTTGGCCTGTCGTTACGCAGCACTTAATGTGCTCTACCCAACAACTTATCACCTACTGCTGGTATATCTTTTAAAGGATCGGGGAAAACCAGTTCTGATAGTGCTTACCTATAAAATGGAGCCCTGCGACAGAGATCTAGTTAAAGCTATGTCGCACTTAATAGACCAATATTTCCAAAGTCTCATGGCCAGTGTTTCTGTAGCATGGGATACCACAGACCAAAGCAAACTCAGAAGCGTGAAGTCACGGGGCCAGGTAGATATTTAAATCCCACTGAATGAAGATGACATAGACCAGACAACGCACTTAGATGAGCCGATCGCGACCAAGCTCAAGGATCACAGATCTCAAGACAAAGAGGTACGAGTGCATCCGGACTCATCAGAGATCCATACAAGTGACAAACCAACTGCTACTGAGACTCATTCTACTCTGGCTCTCTCTAAGTATACTACAAAGCAGGAGAAAACATATGGAACAAGCCGGAGCCTATTCCCTACTCAGCAAAGCACCAACTTTGATGAACTTGGCCCATTGATGTCAATCGCTAAACTGAGGGCAATTGAATGTCCCACTTTGGGGTCACCTGAGACCAGTGGAAATGCCGACATGTCACTAAATGATAAACTCTGCTTCCAGACCTCAACTTCTTACTGTCGGACTTATGCCCCAAAGCATTCCCTTCTTGACTTACAAGAATACAGGAGAGTATATAATAAAATAGGAGTGGGTAAGACAGAACAGTGAGCTGAATATAGAGTACCCATCAAGTAACACTTTCTTTTCCTACAGTTTGCAAAACTCTGACTATACCAGCTTGAAAAACCATAACCAGGGGACCTTACGGATTATTATTGAGCCTCTCACAGAGCTTCAATGTTTATTGTTTTCACTTTGTCTAGAATGCTCCTGTATAATTTCATCTTATGTTAGTGGGTGGTAGTATCCCTGTTTATTCCGGAGGCTGAAATTCTCAATTAGCATATGTTTATCCTAACACAAGTTAAGTCCAACCATGATAATATGGGCAGTTATACTGAGTTACAACTGTTTTTACTGTTTGCTTTAGGTTATTAAGCTAAAGATCATAGTCTGACCTTACTATATAAGAGTTATATCCTAGAACTACTGAGATATGTATTCTGGGATATTCTATGTATGCCATTACTATAGTTGCAGGTTAAAAAAGTGTCTATACGTAACTCATGAATGACAACTTAAGTAATCCATACCTCACCCTCTAATATCGAATACACAATACATATTTTTAGGTCTCTTTCCCCATTCATGCAATCCACTGTAGTATGTGTATACATTTAATATTGCCCAGCTTATATATTTCCTTAACGTTTATAACAAACTTATACAGCCACCTCCACATTTATATCCCAAAAATGCATGGTAGCCTTTGAGCTTTATTCTAATCTCTAGAGGTCTAGTTTATCACTTTGACTTGCTGCCAGTGGCCGGGGCAGCGGGAGGTCTACTGTTTATTTTTACAGAGCTCAATAATAGAGTCCCAGATATTGCCTCACACCTCAACAAAATCAAACTCATATTCATAAAGGCTATCCATTTCTCCCTCTGAATTTTTTTAGGAGCAATGTTATTGTTTTATCTGTGGCTGACATTCTACTGTGGCGCAATCATAGGAGTTTAGCTAGTGAGCAAATACCTCTTCCTGGGTTAATAACGGCTGAGCCTCCCTTTTACTTTAAACCTGCAACCTATACCTGGCCTGGTCCTTTACATATTGCGAACAGCCTATTCCTAATTGCAAGCCCCTACTTCCTATATACATATATACTTATTCATTATAAGTACAACTTCACCTTACAATTAAACGTTATAAAGGTTTCCCCTAATTATATTACAGGCAGAGCCCTATTTTGAAAAATATTTAATATATATAAAAAAAAAAAAGGTTCTTCATCTGGGACCCAAGAGTGGTCTCTTACTCTTAAGGATTACCCGTTGTGACGACTAAGGTTAACCAACCCTGCGCCAGTCACTTGTTTGGCACAGAAAGGGTTATCAGACCCCTTCTACTGTCACTAATATGTCACAATCTAGCCACACCAGGCAAGCTTGTGATTTAGTTCAGTGGGTGCAGGGGTTAACAACACTCTCTAGTCTGTACTAGACTTAAAAGAAATGCCCAAAACTCCCCTTTAATGCCACCCACACTAAACTAACTATGCTGCCACCACTTATGATTTATAAAAGGGAAAATCCTAAGGAAAAACCCAGCTTTACACATTAACTCTCAGAATACAATTTAGCAGAAAATAACCTAAAATATACAGTTCTAATACTCCAGTCCTTTCAGTAACATGGTTCAATTATTAGACAAAGGCCAAAGCTTAATAAAGGAATTATTTATTATGCCAAAAATATTATGCACAATGCATTATTAATAAAAAAACTTGTTACAAATTAAATTACACATTAGCAAACAGGTTAAAATAAAAAGAAGAAAATAGACACTGTATACTGTACTAGTCTTTGGAATCTATTGCCAGAGATAGCATGAAGCAATGGGTCCTTACTCTGTTTTGTCACAGCCTCCCTTGTAAGAATGACAATTTAATTGCTAGAACACAGGATTCTTATACCTATTTTCCAGAGATCAAGTTGCCTGACCACACCCTCCTGGCAGGGGCTAAGAAACCCCCTATCTTTTATAACCTTTAATAAACTCTAAGTCTTTGCCTGAAATTATAGAACACGTTATAATTTCTGCTAGGTAAATCTATTTTCATATAAGCAGGACGGCAATCTCTTAGTTTCCTTGGGAGAATCAATTTGATACCAAATATGACAGGGTTGTCATATTTCCCTTCATCTAATGTCATAACCTGTTTTAATCACACATCTTACATTGTACCAATGTCCTTTTATTGACCTCATCAGGATATGAGAAGAAGCACTGTTTTGTATCATGGCCTCTGCTGACAATTTGAGCCATAAAGGCCTCTTCTTTGTATACTAAAGAGCATTTATGAGGCTCCTGGCACTTCAAAGAAAACACAAACAAACACAGGACACAATTCTTCTTGAAAAACAAATCTTTTTTAGCTCATAGGCTAAGGAGACTTAACCCCTTAACAGCTAAATCATGAGGTATTCGTGACACCTCCCCCAATAAGAGATGCAAAAGGGGGTGGCTACAAGCCACTCCCAATGCTTATCAAAGGTAGCTTCCCCTTTCGGTGATAACGCCATTGCCAGACAAATTGCACATAGCAGTTTTGCCATCAGGATGCCCTCCATTTAAAAATGACACACTATTTGCCTGTAGTTTGTTCTGTCTCATGGGCGTTAGTACAAGAACATTTTGCACCATTGTATACACTCCCTCTCTGGCAGTAAAATCCTGCAACTGTTTTTGTGGGAATTTGGCATTGGCATCTCTGGGTTTTGTAGGTACCTCCCCCAATAAGGCTTGCATTTTGTCCGTGAGTGGTACATCATCCCCTGTTAAAGAGGTGTCTGTGAAGTCTTGCTACATATTGGGTGCTCTCTGAACATATTGTGTGCTGTCAGTTGCTGCTTAACTACCCAGGGCTCTTGCCCTCCCACTGGAGTAGAATTCCTGTACTCCTGCACTCTGTTATGGTTGGTAGGGGGTTGACTAACTCTTCTCCACTGTGGGTCCTAGCTGCTGAGGACTCTGATTCTGCACACCTATCAGTGTATCTGCTGAATGGCACTGTGGGGCTGTGTAAATACACTTCTCTGTACTCCTCCCCCCTGTGTCTGCAGTCTTTGTCAGTCTCTGTCCCCTAGTCTGTGTAGTCTGTTTATAGGTCACAGCTGAGGTTACTGGGGTCTCTGTCACCCACAATCTTTCACACTCACTCTGGGGGTCCCTCAAAGAGTAACCTGTACCCTCCTCCCCCATACACTCTGGATTCTGGGACTCTGCTACTTCTGTAGGGGGCTACATTCTCCCCCCACTCTCTCTCACAGTCAGTCTGCCACATCACATACTCACACAGAAGTTGGGATCCTTCTGACACTGGTGCAGACAAGCACATATCTTCCTTCTGCCATTTATCCCATATATCCTGTCTTTCCACAGGGGACTCAATTGGTTCTGGCACAGACTGGCACACAACATCCAGCGGCCCAGTCACCTAGTCATTCTCTCCCCCAATATCCTCACTTCCTTCTATAGAATCCACTGATTCAATCACAGACAGACACTCACTACTCATCTGCCTCCTCTCACAGACAGTTTCTCCCTGTACAGTTAAACTTGTTTCAGGCCCAGACAGACCCAAACAGTCTATCTGCCTGTCTCCCCAGTCAGTCTCACACTGTACAGTTAACTTTAATTCTGCAGATACGGATGGTTCAATCACAGGAAGACACACACCATCTATCCGTCTTTCTCCTTAGTCAGTCTCTCCTCACATCTCAGCACAGACACCCCCAGTTCATGCACAGCATCAATTTGATACCAAATATGACAGGGTTGTCCTATTTCCCTTCATCTAATGTCATAACCTGTTTTAATCACACATCTTACATTGTACCAATGTCCTTTTATTGACCTCATCAGGATATGGGAAGAAGCACTGTTTTGTATCATGCCCTCTGCTGACAGTTTGAGCCATAAAGGCCTCTTCTGTGTATACTACAGAGTATTTATGAGGCTCCTGCCACTTCAAAGAAAAAACACAAACAAACACAGGACACAATTCTTCTTGAAAAACAAATCTTTTTTTTAGCTCACAGGCTAAAGATAATTAACCCCTTAGCAGCTAAATCATGAGGTATTTGTGACACCCGCTATAACTTTGCAACTATTATTTTACTGGGAGGTCCAAGAGTGGTCTCATAAGTCATTTTGCAGGTATACAACTAACCAGGCAAACAATGTAAATTCTATATTATTATTTGCCCTATAAGCATGTAATGTACACATTTTCTGACATGTGTTGGTTATATACTTTAAAGTTATTTTGATGTGTATTATTTGTTTTTCTTTTATTGGCACTTATCACTTGTATGCCTTGAATTGAACCTTAAAAAAAAAAAAAAAAAACAGATGTGGGAAATTAACCTTTAATTGCCATTTTAAATTGTGTGTGTCTGTAACAAGGCCAATCATTCAAGGGTGTATGAATGTCAGAGCCATTTGGGTGATTTCTGTTATCATTATGATTTTAAAAAGAGCCAAACAACAATGTGATAATAAATGGCTTCATATGATCACTATCCTTAAATTAAAGAAAGTTTTTTGGCATGATCAGTCATATTTTCAAAATCAATGCCAAAATTTTATAATTTTTGCCAGGGTATGAAAACTTTTGAGCACAACTGTAAACCAAAAAAAGGCGCCAAATATTCACATGAACACACGCAAAACATGCTCATTAAGCGCCAAAAATTGGTGCTAGAAAAGGTATTCCACTAACATATACATATAAAAAATAAAGTATCCCTCTAAGTTCAAAGTATATGTGCTAATGAAGTTAGCACTAATAAAGCTGACCAAAGGCAGATACAGCCACTCTCTAAAATATAAACTTGCCTCAAATGCTTTCAACCTAGTACTGAGAATGTTATCAGTAGAAGCTTTTAAGCATGTCCTGGAGTAAGAAATTAAAGACAAATAAAGTACTAATGATGGAAATTCCAGGATACTAACCAGGAAACCCTAAAAAAAAAACAATCAATTTTGCACACCTTCATTCTTCACCTTCCTCCAGTGGAGGCAAATACAAGACTGATTACTATAGAGGTGGGAGGGATTATATAAAGCTCAGAGGTTTGGGAATCTTTGCCTCCTCCAAATGGCAAGAAAGGTAATTCCCACAAGTAATGGATTGTGGACTCTTATCACCTATATGATATATATATATATATATATATATATATATATATATATATATATATATATATATATATATATATATATATATGAAAGAAACATAATTTATGTAAGAACTTACCTGATAAATTAATTTCTTTCATGGTGGCGAGAGTCCACAAGCTTGTTACTGATGGGATATACATTTCTACCAGGAGGCGGCAAAGTTTCCCAAACCTCAAATGCCTATAAATACGCGGCCTACTACCTCACTCATACCTCAGTTTAACGTATAGCCAAGTTGGTGAGGTGTATAAGGAGTAAAAGCATAAAAAAGGAGGAGCAGGAAAAAAGATGTGCTTTATACAAAAAAATCATAACCCCGAAAAAATGGGTGGGCCTCGTGTACTCTCGCCACCGTGAAAGAAATGAATTTAATTATGTATAAGTTCTTACATAATTTATGTTTTCTTTCATATAGGTGGCAAGAGTCCACAAACGTGCTACTGATGGGATATAATACCCAAGATGTGTAAGTCTATGAGTGAATTAAAAAGGGAGGGATGAAATAAAAACAGCTATTTTCACTGAGAAATTAAATCCAAAAATAATTAACTTTAAAAATTAAAAAAACTCAAATTAGAGGCACTAGAATCAAACTGAGACAGCTGCCTGAAGAACCTTTCTACAAAAAAGCTGCTTCTGAAAAGACAAAAACATCAAAATGGTACAATTTAGTATAGGTATGCAAAGAAGAACAAGTGGCTGCTTTGCAGATTTGATCAACAGAAGCTTTATTCTTAATAGCCCAGGATGTGGCAACTGATCTTGTAGAATGAGCTGTAATTCTCTGAGGCGGAGATTGGCCCGCATCCAAATAAGCTCTGTGAATCAGAAGTTTCATCCAAGATGCTAAAGAAATGGTAGAGGCTTTCTGACCGTTTCTAGAACCTGAAAAAATAACAAATAGTCTAGAAGTCTGCCTGAAATCCTTAGTAGCATCTATATAGTATTTTAAAGCTCTAACAACATCCAAAGAGTGTAAAGATCTTTCAATTTTATTCTTAGGATTAGGACACAAATAAGGAACAATAATTTTAAGAATTCCGCAAAACAGCATTATCTTGATGAAAGATCAGATAAGGGTGTATGAGAGCACAAGAGAGCAGACAATTCAGAAACTCTTCTAGCAGAAGAGATAGCTGTCATGTAAAAGGTAAGATATAATTGGAAGCTATGTACATATATATATATATATATATATATATATATATATATATATATATATACACATATATATATATATATATATATATATAGATATATAGATAGATAGATAGATAGATAGATAGATAGATAGATAGATATCATGTTGATTAATTCATCTATATATGAAACCATTTTTTAATTTATAAAAATGGTTAAAATTGTGCATTGCAAATACAGGTATTTTTTCCATGTACCTGAAAAGGTCTCAAGAACAAAGGAGTAGACATTTATGTAGATATAAAGATAGGCCACTTCAAAGTAATGTCAGCACATGAAATTCTCAGGTTTGTATATCCATAGTTGAGTTCACCACAGACCCCCTGGAAAGACAGCAGACATGAAGTCTAAAACTGACCTTTGAAGCCATCTGAATATAAGGGAAGTAGTAATTAACACTATGTATCTATATATATAAACAAAACACTGTAATTCCTGCAAGTTTTGAATACACGTTTGTCTAGAAAGACTTACAGGCATATAACAGCATATAGGAGGCCAAATTTCATATGAAATGACTTGTGACTAATTTTCATATAAGTTAATATTATTTGTACTATATTGAATAAATGTCTGCTGCATTGAATAATTAACTGCATTGGTAAATTTTAAACGTGTTCCAAAATCTCAGAATAATAACACTGCTTCTTTTATTTCAGACATCTAACAAATGCAGGTGTAATTGGTGCTGTAAATTATATCATATGTTTTTATACACTCAGCAAGAGATGTGGAATATATTTATATTTATAGGAAATGAGAATCCAATACATATCTGTATAATTAGTTACTGCAGAGTTCACTTCCAATTACATATATGATATAATATGCTGACTGGGAAATGCAATATATACCAGTATATCAAATGAAATGATATACAAATAAAGTCAGATATACAGTACATATATCTATTTTTGGTTTATACTACTAGTCCACTCATAGAAATATGATTTTTAAATCCATCTTTTAAAATATAAAATAGGAGGAAATATTATCATATGTATATATATATATATATATATATATATATATATATATATATATATATATATATATATATATATATATATATATATATATATATATATATATATATATATATATTCTAAATATACTCATGTCTGGTATTAAAATACACGTGCTCAGTTAGATTAAATGGGCCATGTACTTGACAGATAAGTTTATTAATACTAGAAAATATAGTATATTAAATATACACTTTAATATATATATTCAACTGTAGCAGTATTTGATAATGAAACTGTTTTGATATGTCTGCTGCCCCCAATGGACTAAAGCTGGTATTACAGCCAAAAGGGTTGACTGTTAAAAGACATGCATTACCAAAGGGCCAATGAGTGAGCGTACCCAAATTTTACCAATGATTAGAAAAGAGGTGGTTTTATCACAGAGATAAAAATCCTTGCACATGAAGTAAAAGGGGCTTTTTGCTTGGCTTTGTTTTTTTTCTGCTTAACTTGGCTTACTGACAAACTGCTGCCTTGGAAATACACAGGGGTTTGTAAGACAAAACTGGGCCTAACATACTTCTAGACGTGTGCATCCCCTCTTATATGACAGTGAAAATAGAATTTTGGAAAAGCTGAAACTCTCAAATTTGGTTATTTGGTAATGTATGGCGATTTTTATAATTTAATATTTTAAATCAAAGGTATTCTATAGTTATAGTTAAATTGTAGCTGTGATTTAAAAGGGTATTTTGTATTTATAAATAAACACTGCATAGACTGGGGTAGCTTAGGTAAGAATAATCATATTCAAAGTTAAGTAATTTGACCATGGAGGAAAAGAGAGATTTTGTATTTTATGCTTAGGAAATTGATTTGCAGTTGCTGTAAAATAATAAGAAGTGTTTCACGCTAGATTATTTGGCATATGTTGAATTGGTAGTATTGTGTAACAATCTCTAGTGGTTTAATTCAAGTTATATAGAACCATTTGTGGGCTAAATAGTTCAATTATATTTTTCTGAAAATTCCAGTAAGTAAGTAGTCCATGTTGTGGTATTAGAGCAAGTGTTGCTGGGTAATTATAGATTGTCTTGTAAGTTTAATGGTAAGGTGTGATTTTAAGGTGTGATTTTAATAAGCGAGTAATTTTGAGTAAGGTTAATTTATAGAAATATTTATTTTATAGCTTGCTTGGTATAGAAAATTGTAACAGCATAGACATATATAATTGATTCATAATCTATTTTCTACATAAATATAATCATTGTGTTTTAATAAGGATTAACTGATCAGAACTTTGGAAATATTGTTACGTATATATATATGTTTTGAGGTTACCACTGAAATAGAGTATAATTAATATTGTAACCTTGGTTATATCTAACACGTCCAATGTCCAAAAAATGCATGAGCCTACAAAATCTTTAATAACCAAATTAAGACTCCATTGAGGAGAAATAGATTTAAAAACAGGTTTAATTCAAATTAAAGCCTGGACAAAACAAGGTATTGGCAGACAAACATTTATCCAAATCATCCTGAAGAACTGGACTGAAGAATCCTAGGAATCTTAAAGGAATGCCAGGAATAATCATATGAAGAACACCATGATATATAGGTTTTCCAAAACTTGTGGTAGATTTTCCTTGAAACAGGCTTACGAGTCTGAATCATAGTGTTAATCACAGAGTCAGAGAAACCTCTATGGGGCATATTTATCAAAGTGTCAATTGAAAATATGCTTAAATCCCGTGTCGTATTTGTCGCGAGATTAACCCGCCCTAGTTATCAAAGCGTCAAGATCGGCAAATGTTGAAATTTGTGATGTAATATACGCTCCCGCGATCTCAATCCAACGCAGATCGATGCTTGTGTTATTCGAGTTGAAAACAGTGGTATTCAAGCGGAATTCTGTTCATTCGCCCTCCTAATCAACACTATTTGAACCTCTCACTAAGTTATCAAAAATTCTACATTTACGCTCGCGCCTATTCCGACACAGTGTACCTATTGTTCAAACCGCCACCTCCGAGGCCGCGGATGCCATATAGATAAATGGGTTTGAAAAATCGGAAAGGTTTGTGATCTTTTCTAGATGCAAAGACAAATGTTACTAGACATGTGCACGGCTAAAAAATTCGGTTCGTTTTCGGTTCGGATCGATTCGGACTTTTCGAATTTCGTTTCGGATCGAATCGGATTCGGCAAAATTTGAATAAATTTGTTTCGGATTTATTCGGATCTGAATAAATTCGTTTCGGATTTATTCGGATTCGGCTGAATTCGGTTCTATTCCGTTCCGAAATTCGGTATGTTTTTACCCATTTAGTACACTAAGTCACTAACACCCATAAACTACCTATGAACCACTAAACCGAGGCCCCCCCACATCGCAAACCCTATAATAACATTATTTAACCCCTAATCTGCCGATCGGATATCGCCGCCGCCTACATTATAGCTATTAACCCCTAATCTGCTGTCCCTAACACCGCCGACCCCTACATTATAGTTATTAACCCCTAATCTGCCCCCCCCAACGTCGCCGCAATCTAACTACAAGTATTAACCCCTAATCTGCCGACCCGATATCGCCGCCACCTACATTATAACTATTAACCCCTAATCTGCTGTCCCTAACACCGCCGACCCCTACATTATAGTTATTAACCCCTAATCTGCCTCCCCCAACGTCGCCGCAATCTAACTACAAGTATTAACCCCTAATCTGCTGACCCGATATCGCCACCGCCTACATTATAGCTATTAACCCCTAATCTGCTGTCCCTAACACTGCCGACCCCTACATTATAGTTATTAACCCCTAATCTGCCCCCCCTAAAGTCGCCGCAATCTAACTACAAGTTTTAACCCCTAATCTGCCGACCCGATATCGCCGCCACCTACATTATAGCTATTAACCCCTAATCTGCTGTCCCTAACACCGCCGACCCCTACATTATAGTTATTAACCCCTAATCTGCCCCCCCCAACGTCGCCGCAATCTAACTACAAGTATTAACCCCTAATCTGCCGACCCGATATCGCCGCCGCCTACATTATAGCTATTAACCCCTAATCTGCTGTCCCTAACACCGCCGACCCCTACATTATAGTTATTAACCCCTAATCTGCCGACCCGATATCGCCGCCTACATTATAGCTATTAACCCCTAATCTGGTGTCCCTAACACCGCCGACCCCTACATTATAGTTATTAACCCCTAATCTGCCTCCCCCCAACGTCGCCACAATCTAACTACAAGTATTAACCCCTAATCTGCCGACCGCAAATCGCCGCCACTATAATAAATGTATTAACCCCTAAACCGCCGCACTCCCGCCTCGCAAACACTATAATACATTTTATTAACCCCTAATCTGCCCTCCCTAACATCGCCGCCACCTACCTACAATTATTAACCCCTAATCTCCCGCCCCCAACGTCGCCGCTACTATAATAAGGTTATTAACCCCTAAACCTAAGTCTAACCCTAACACTAACACCCCCTAACTTAAATATAATTTAAATAAAACGAAATAAGTTTACTATAGTTAAATAAATGAATCCTATTTAAAACTAAAGACTTACCTGTAAAATAAACCCTAAGATAGCTGCAATATAACTAATAGTTACATTGTAGCTATTTTAGGATTTATTTTTATTTTACAGGCAACTTTGTATTTATTTTAACTAGGTACAATAGCTATTAAATAGTTAATAACTATTTAATAACTACCTAGCTAAAATAAATACAAATTTACCTGTAAAATAAATCCTAACCTAAGTTACAATTACACCTAACACTACACTATCATTAAATTAACTAAATAAATGAATCATATTTAAAACAAAATACTTACCTGTAAAATAAACCCTAAGATAGCTGCAATATAACTAATAGTTACATTGTAGCTATTTTAGCATTTATATTTATTTTACAGGCAACTTTGTATTTATTTTAACTAGGTACAAAAGCTATTAAATAGTTATTGACTAATTAATAGCTACCTAGTTAAAATAATTACAAAATTACCTGTAAAATAAATCCTAACCTAAGTTACAATTAAACCTAACACTACACTGTCATTAAATAAATTAACTACAAGTACCTACAATTATCTACAATTAAATAAACTAAAGTACAAAAACCCCCCACTAAATTACAAAAACAAACAAACACTAAATTACAAAAAATAAAAAAATATTACAAGAATTTTAAACTAATTACACCTAATCTAAGCCCCCTAATAAAATAACAAAGCCCCCCAAAATAAAAAAAATGCCCTACCCTATACTAAATTACAAAAGTTAACAGCTCTATTACTTTACCAGCCCTGAACAGGGCCCTTTGCGGGGCATGCCCCAAAGAAAACAGCTCTTTTGCCTGTAAAAAAAAAACACAATCCCCCCCCCCCACATTACAACCCACCACCCACATACCCCTACTCTAACCCAAACCCCCCTTAAATAAACCTAACACTACCCCCCTGAAGATCTCCCTACCTTGAGTCGTGTTCACCCAGCCGGGCCGAAGTCTTCATCCGATGGGGCAGAAGAGGACATCCAGACCGGCAGAAGTCTTCATCCAAGCGGGGCAAGAAGAGGTCTTCCATCCATCATACAAGTACCAAAATACAAACAAACACTAAATTACCAAAAATAATAAAATATTACAATAATTTTAAACTAATTACACCTAATCTAAGCCCCCGACTAGCTATTAATATAGCTTCAATATAACTAATAGTTACATTGTAGCTATTTTAGGATTTATATTTATTTTACAGGCAACTTTGTATTTATTTTAACTAGGTACAATAGCTATTAAATAGTTAATAACTATTTAATAACTACCTAGCTAAAATAAATACAAATTTACCTGTAAAATAAATCATAACCTAAGTTACAATTACACCTAACACTACACTATCATTAAATTAACTAAATAAATGAATCCTGTATAAAACTAAAGACTTACCTGTAAAATAAACCCTAATATAGCTGCAATATAACTAATAGTTACATTGTAGCTATTTTAGCATTTATATTTATTGTACAGGCAACTTTGTATTTATTTTAACTAGGTTCAATAGCTATTAAATAGATATTGACTATTTAATAGCTATCTAGTTAAAATAATTACAAAATTACCTGTAAAATAAATCCTAACCTAAGTTACAATTAAACCTAACACTACACTATCATTAAATAAATTAACTACAAGTACCTACAATTAAATACAATTAAAAAAACTAAACTAAAGTACAAAAACCCCCCCACTAAATTACAAAAAATAAAAAAATATTACAAGAATTTTAAACTAATTACACCTAATCTAAGCCCCCTAATAAAATAACAAAGCCCCCCAAAATAAAAAAAAATGCCCTACCCTATACTAAATTACAAAAGTTAACAGCTCTATTACCTTACCAGCCCTGAACAGGGCCTTTTGCGGGGCATGCCCCAAAGAAAACAGCTCTTTTGCCTGTAAAAAAAAACACAATACCCCCCCCCCACATTACAACCCACCACCCAAATACCCCTACTCTAACCCAAACCCCCCTTAAATAAACCTAACACTACCCCCCTGAAGATCTCCCTACCTTGAGTCGTGTTCACCCAGCCGGGCCGAAGTCTTCATCCGATGGGGCAGAAGAGGACATCCAGACCGGCAGAAGTCTTCATCCAAGCGGGGCAAGAAGAGGTCTTCCATCCATCAGAAAAGTACAAAAAAACAAACAAACACTAAATTAGCAAGAATAATAAAATATTACAATAATTTTAAAATAATTACACCTAATCTAAGCCCCCTACTAGCTATTAATATAGCTACAATATAACTAATAGTTACATTGTAGCTATTTTAGGATTTATATTTATTTTACAGGCAACTTTGTATTTATTTTAACTAGGTACAATAGCTATTAAATAGTTAATAACTATTTAATAACTACCTAGCTAAAATAAATACAAATTTACCTGTAAAATAAACCCTAACCTAAGTTACAATTACACCTAACACTACACTGTCATTAAATTAACTAAATAAATTAATCCTATATAAAACTAAATACTTACCTGTAAAATAAACCCTAATATAGCTACAATATAACTAATAGTTACATTGTAGCTATTTTAGCATTTATATTTATTTTACAGGCAACTTTGTATTTATTTTAACTAGGTACAATAGCTATTAAATAGATATTTACTGTTTAATAGCTACCTAGTTAAAATAATTACAAAATTACCTGTAAAATAAATCCTAACCTAAGTTACTATTAAACCTAACACTACACTATCATTAAATAAATTAACTACAAGTACCTACAATTAAATACAATGAAATAAACTAAACTAAAGTACAAAAAAAACAAACACTAAATAAAAAAAAAAAAAAAAAATTACAAGAATTTTAAACTAATTACACCTAATCTAAGCCCCCTAATAAAATAACAAAGCCCCCCAAAATAAAAAAATGCCCTACCCTATACTAAATTACAAAAGTAATCAGCTCTATTACTTTACCAGCCCTGAACAGGGCCTTTTGCGGGGCATGCCCCAAAGAAAACAGCTCTTTTGCCTGTAAAAAAAACCACAATACCCCCCCCCACATTACAACCCACCACCCACATACCCCTACTCTAACCCAAACCCCCCTTAAATAAACCTAACACTACCCCCCTGAAGATCTCTCTACCGTGTCTTCACCCAGCGGGCCGAAGTCTTCATCCGATCGGGCAGAAGAGGACATCCAGACCGGCAGAAGTCTTCATCCAAGCGGGGCAAGAAGAGGTCTTCCATCCATCAGAAGTCTTGATCCAGGCGGCATCTTCTCTGTTCATCCATCGGGAGCGGAGCGGCAGCATCCTGAAGACATCCCACGCAGAGCATCCTCTTCTTTCTTGATCCGACGACTAGGTGACTGTACCTTTAAGTGACGTCATCCAAGATGGCGTCCCTTGAATTCCGATTGGCTGATAGGATTCTATCAGCCAATCGGAATTAAGGTAGGAAAAATCTGATTGGCTGATTCAATCAGCCAATCAGATTCAAGTTCAATCCGATTGGCTGATCCAATCAGCCAATCAGATTGAGCTCGCATTCTATTGGCTGATCGGAACAGCCAATAGAATGCGAGGTCAATCTGATTGGCTGATTCCATCAGCCAATCGGATTGAACTTGAATCTGATTGGCTGATTGAATCAGCCAATCAGATTTTTCCTACCTTAATTCCGATTGGCTGATAGAATCCTATCAGCCAATCGGAATTCAAGGGACGCCATCTTGGATGACGTCACTTAAAGGTACAGTCACCTAGTCGTCGGATCAAGAAAGAAGAGGATGCTCTGCGTGGGATGTCTTCAGGATGCTGCCGCTCCGCTCCCGATGGATGAACAGAGAAGATGCCGCCTGGATCAAGACTTCTGATGGATTGAAGACCTCTTCTTGCCCCGCTTGGATGAAGACTTCTGCCGGTCTGGATGTCCTCTTCTGCCCGATCGGATGAAGACTTCGGCCCGCTGGGTGAAGACACGGTAGAGAGATCTTCAGGGGGGTAGTGTTAGGTTTATTTCAGGGGGGTTTGGGTTAGAGTAGGGGTATGTGGGTGGTGGGTTGTAATGTGGGGGGGGGTATTGTGTTTTTTTTTTACAGGCAAAAGAGCTGTTTTCTTTGGGGCATGCCCCCGCAAAAGGCCCTTTTAAGGGCTGGTAAGGTAATAGAGCTGATTACTTTTGTAATTTAGTATAGGGTAGGGCATTTTTTTATTTTGGGGGGCTTTGTTATTTTATTAGGGGGCTTAGATTAGGTGTAATTAGCTTAAAAATCTTGTAATTTTTTTTATTTTTTGTAATTTAGTGTTTGTTTTTTTTGTACTTTAGTTTAGTTTATTTCATTGTATTTAATTGTAGGTACTTGTAGTTAATTTATTTAATGATAGTGTAGTGTTAGGTTTAATAGTAACTTAGGTTAGGATTTATTTTACAGGTAATTTTGTAATTATTTTAACTAGGTAGCTATTAAACAGTAAATATCTATTTAATAGCTATTGTACCTAGTTAAAATAAATACAAAGTTGCCTGTAAAATAAATATAAATGCTAAAATAGCTACAATGTAACTATTAGTTATATTGTAGCTATATTAGGGTTTATTTTACAGGTAAGTATTTAGTTTTATATAGGATTAATTTATTTAGTTAATTTAATGACAGTGTAGTGTTAGGTGTAATTGTAACTTAGGTTAGGGTTTATTTTACAGGTAAATTTGTATTTATTTTAGCTAGGTAGTTATTAAATAGTTATTAACTATTTAATAGCTATTGTACCTAGTTAAAATAAATACAAAGTTGCCTGTAAAATAAATATAAATCCTAAAATAGCTACAATGTAACTATTAGTTATATTGTAGCTATATTAATAGCTAGTAGGGGGCTTAGATTAGGTGTGATTAGTTTAAAATTATTGTAATATTTTATTATTTTTGCTAATTTAGTGTTTGTTTGTTTTTTTGTACTTTTCTGATGGATGGAAGACCTCTTCTTGCCCCGCTTGGATGAAGACTTCTGCCGGTCTGGATGTCCTCTTCTGCCCCATCGGATGAAGACTTCGGCCCGGCTGGGTGAACACGACTCAAGGTAGGGAGATCTTCAGGGGGGTAGTGTTAGGTTTATTTAAGGGGGGTTTGGGTTAGAGTAGGGGTATGTGGGTGGTGGGTTGTAATGTGGGGGGGGGGTTGTGTTTTTCTTTTACAGGCAAAAGAGCTGTTTTCTTTGGGGCATGCCCCGCAAAGGGCCCTGTTCAGGGCTGGTAAGGTAATAGAGCTGTTAACTTTTGTAATTTAGTATAGGTTAGGGCATTTTTTTTATTTTGGGGGGCTTTGTTATTTTATTAGGGGGCTTAGATTAGGTGTAATTAGTTTAAAATTCTTGTAATATTTTTTTATTTTTTGTAATTTAGTGGGGGGGTTTGTACTTTAGTTTAGTTTTTTTAATTGTATTTAATTGTAGGTACTTGTAGTTAATTTATTTAATGATAGTGTAGTGTTAGGTTTAATTGTAACTTAGGTTAGGATTTATTTTACAGGTAATTTTGTAATTATTTTAACTAGGTAGCTATTAAATAGTCAATATCTATTTAATAGCTATTGAACCTAGTTAAAATGAATACAAAGTTGCCTGTACAATAAATATAAATGCTAAAATAGCTACAATGTAACTATTAGTTATATTGCAGCTATATTAGGGTTTATTTTACAGGTAAGTATTTAGTTTTAAATATGAGTCATTTATTTAATTAATTAAATGATAGTGTAGTGTTAGGTGTAATTGTAACTTAGGTTAGGATTTATTTTACAGGTAAATTTGTATTTATTTTAGCTAGGTAGTTATTAAATAGTTATTAACTATTTAATAGCTATTGTACCTAGTTAAAATAAAAGCAAAGTTGCCTGTAAAATAAAAATAAATCCTAAAATAGCTACAATGTAACTATTAGTTATATTGCAGCTATCTTAGGGTTTATTTTACAGGTAAGTCTTTAGTTTTAAATAGGATTCATTTATTTAACTATAGTAAATTTATTTCGTTTTATTTAAATTATATTTAAGTTAGGGGGTGTTAGTGTTAGGGTTAGACTTAGGTTTAGGGGTTAATAACCTTATTATAGTAGCGGCGACGTTGGGGGCGGGAGATTAGGAGTTAATAATTGTAGGTAGGTGGCGGCGATGTTAGGGAGGGCAGATTAGGGGTTAATAAAATGTATTATAGTGTTTGCGAGGCGGGAGTGCGGCGGTTTAGGGGTTAATACATTTATTATAGTTGCGGCGATTTGCGGTCGGCAGATTAGGGGTTAATACTTGTAGTTAGATTGTGGCGACGTGGGGGGGCAGATTAGGGGTTAATAACTATAATGTAGGGGTCGGCGGTGTTAGGGACAGCAGATTAAGGGTTAATAGCTATAATGTAGGCGGCGGCGATATCGGGTCGGCAGATTAGGGGGTTAATACTTGTAGTTAGATTGCGGCGACGTTGGGGGGGGCAGATTAGGGGTTAATAACTATAATGTAGGGGTCGGCGGTGTTAGGGACAGCAGATTAGGGGTTAATAGCTATAATGTAGGCGGCGGCGATATCGGGTCGGCAGATTAGGGGTTAATACTTGTAGTTAGATTGCGGCGACGTTGGGGGGGGCAGATTAGGGGTTAATAACTATAATGTAGGGGTCGGCGGTGTTAGGGACAGCAGATTAGGGGTTAATAGCTATAATGTAGGCGGCGGCGATATCGGGTCGGCAGATTAGGGGTTAATACTTGTAGTTAGATTGCGGCGACGTTGGGGGGGGCAGATTAGGGGTTAATAACTATAATGTAGGGGTCGGCGGTGTTAGGGACAGCAGATTAGGGGTTAATAGCTATAATGTAGGCGGCGGCGATATCGGGTCGGCAGATTAGGGGTTAATACTTGTAGTTAGATTGCGGCGACGTTGGGGGGGGCAGATTAGGGGTTAATAACTATAATGTAGGGGTCGGCGGTGTTAGGGACAGCAGATTAGGGGTTAATAGTTATAATGTAGGCGGCGGCGATATCGGGTCGGCAGATTAGGGGTTAATAAAATAATGCAGGTGTCAGCGATAGCGGGGGCGGCAGATTAGGGGTTAATAAGTGTTAGATTAGGGGTGTTTAGAGACTCGGGGTACATGTTAGGGTGTTAGGTGCAGACTTAGTGTTTCCCCATAGGAAACAATGGGGCTGCGGTGTTAGTTTTTTTTCAGCCGAAACTCCCATTGTTTCCTATGGGGAAATGCCGAATTTTAACGAGCTAATTCGGATTTATTCGGAGATACGGCAGCTATTTCGGATTCATTTGGTAGATTCGGAAGTATTTTAATTCGGAAATCCGAATCGATCCGAATCTCCGAATTTACTGAATTTCCGAATTAATCCGAAACGAACCGCACATGTCTAAATGTTACCAACACAAAGTTATTAAATAGCATTCCCTTTCTAAGTCATGTTTTGCAATGTTATTCTTCAATTCACTCTGCAAATATTTTCAAATGAAGGATAGCAAGAGACTGAAAACAGTGGCATGCAAAATACATTGAAATGACTTTAACCCCTTAAGGATTACAGCACTTTTCCATTTTCTGACCGTTTGGGACCAAGACTATTTTTACATTTCTGTGGGGTTTGTGTTTAGCTGTAATTTTCCTCTTACTCATTTACTGTACCCACACATATTATATACCGTTTTTCTCGCCATTAAATGGACTTTCTAAAGATACCATTATTTTTATCATATCTTATAATTTACTAAATTTTTTATAAAATATGATGATAAAATGGAAAAAAAAACACTTTTCTAACTTTGACCCCCAAAATCTGTTACACATCTACAACCACCAAAAAA
Source organism: Bombina bombina (assembly GCF_027579735.1). Taxonomy (NCBI): domain Eukaryota; kingdom Metazoa; phylum Chordata; class Amphibia; order Anura; family Bombinatoridae; genus Bombina; species Bombina bombina. The sequence goes on from NC_069499.1 coordinate 831,455,750, forward strand.
ACACCCATTTAAATAGTTTCTAAATTTTGTCCTGAGTTAAGAAATACCCAATGTTTACACGTCTTTGCTTTTTTGCAAGTTATAGGGCAATAAATACAAGTAGCACTTTGCTATTTCCAAACAGCAATAGTTACATTGGAACACTGAATCCCTGAATATCCCTTGACATCTATATATATATTTTTAGAAGACAACCCAAAGTTGCTCCTCTGCATTGGATGCTTGAAAAAGGGTATTACAGGATGCCTCAATATCGAGGCATCACTGCAATACTCTGAGAGCTGCTGGAAGCGATCGCAATCGCTTCCAGCACTCAATTAGACCAAGGACGTACCAGGTACGTCTATTGTCACTAACTAACAGTTTTTGCAGGACGTACCTGGTACGTCCTTGGTTGTTAAGGGGTTAAAATGGAATTAAACTTCACACAAAGGATAGCAAGAGACTGAAAACAGTGGCATACAAAATACATTGAAATTACTTTAAATTGGCATTCTACTTTGTGCAGGTTCACCAGCTGTAATAAATGCAGGTGTATTGTTTGTGCAATTAACTAACGGCTACATTACGAGTTTTGCGGTATGGGTGAAAAAGCAGCGTTAAGGCTCATAACGCTGCTTTTTCACTACCGCTGGTATTACGAGTCTTGCAGTTTAGGGGCATCGCACACTTTTTTGGCCGTAACGCAAATTAACTTACGCAATTTGCGTAAAGTCTTTTTTCAATGGGACTTCCATAGTGCCGATATTACAAGCTTTTTCTAGGAGGCCAAAAAGTGAGCGGTACAGCCTATCCCGCAAGATTCATAACGCAATCTAAAGTCAGTAGTTATGAGTTTTACGCTACAAAGCTGTAGCATAAAACTCATAATTAAAGTGTTAAAAAGTACACTAACATCCATAAACTACCTATTAATCCCTAAACCAAGGCCCTCCCGCATTGCAAACACTAAAAGAAAATTATTAACCCCTAATCTGCCGCTCCCGACATCACCGCCACTAGAATAAACATATTAACCCCTAAACCGCCGCACTCCCGCATCGCAAACACTAGTTAAATATTATTAACCCCTAATCTGCTGTCCCTAACATCACTGCAACCTACATTACAGTTATTAACCCCTAATCTGCCGCCCCCAACTTCGCTACCACTATACTAAAGTTATTAACCCCTAAACCTAAGTCTAACCCTAACCCTAACACCCCCTAACTGAAATACTGTATAATTAAAATAAATCTAAATAAAACTTACTATCATTACCTAAATAATTCCTATTTAAAACTACTTACCTATAAAATAAACCCTAAGCTAGCTACAATATAACTAATAGTTACATTGTATCTAGTTTAGGGTTTATTTTTATTTTACAGGCAAGTTTGTATTTATTTTACCTAGGTAGAATAGTTACTAAATAGTTCTTAACTATTTACTAACTACCTAGCTAAAATAAAATCTAACCCGAGTTACACTAACACCTAACCTTACACTACAATTAAATAAATTACATAAATTACAAAAAAAGCAAACACTAAATTACACAAAATAAAAAAAGACATTAGATATTTAAACTAATTACACCTAATCTAATAGCCCTATAAAAATAAAAAAGACCCCCAAAATAAAAAACCCTAGCCTAAACTAAACTACCAATAGCCCTTAAAAGGGCCTTTTGTGGGGCATTGCCCCAAAGAAATCAGCTCTTTTACCTGTAAAAAAAATACAAACAACCCCCAACAGTAAAACCCACCACCCACACAACCAACCCCCCAAATAAAATCCTAACTAAAAAAAACTAAGCTCCCCATTGCCCTGAAAAGGGCATTTGTATGGGAATTGCCCTGAAAAGGGCATTTAGCTCTTTTTCAATTACCCATACCCTAAGCTAAAAATAAAACCCACCCAATAAACCCTTAAAAAAGCCTAACACTAACCCCCGAAGATCTACTTACAGTTTTGAAGACCGGACATCCATCCTCAACGAAGCCAGGAGAAGTCTTCATCCAAGTGGCAAGAAGTCCTCAACGAAGCCGGGAGAAGTCTTCATCCAAGCCGGTAGAAGTGGTCCTCCAGACGGGCAGAAGTCTTCATCCAGACGGCATCTTCTATCTTCATCTATCCAGTGCGGAGTGGGTCCATCTTCAAGACATCCGGCACGGAGCATCCTCTTCAATCGAAGTCTTCTTCCCGAATGAAGGTTCCTTTAAGTGATGTCATCCAAGATGGCGTCCCTTGAATTCTGATTGGCTGATAGAATTCTATCAGCCAATCGGAATTAAAGGTGAAAAAATCCTATTGGCTGATGCAATCAGCCAATAGGATTGCGCTTCAATCCTATTGGCTGATCCAATCAGCCAATAGAACTGAGCTCGCATTCTATTGGCTGATTGGAACAGATGTCCGGAGCGGCAGATTAGGGTTTAATAAGTATAAGATTTGGGGTGTTTAGGCTCTGGGTTCATTTTAGGGTGTTAGGTGTAAACATAAATTTTGTTTCGCCATAGGAATCAATGGGGCTGCGTTACGGAGCTTTACGCTGCTTTTTTGCAGGTGTTAGACTTTTTCTCAGCCGGCTCTCCCCATTGATGTCTATGGGGAAATCGTGCATGAGCACGTTAAACCGGCTCACCGCAGCTTTCAGCAGCGCTGGTATTGGAGTGCGGTATGGAGCTCAATTTTGCTCTACTCTCACTTTTTGCCTGCTAACGCCGGGTTTTTATAAACCTGTAATACCAGCGCTGTAGGGAAGTGAGCGGTGACAATAATGTGCAAATTAGCACTGCACCCCTCATAACGCAAAACTCTTAATCTAGCCGTAAATTACTTATGCACAACACAAGTATTTAGCTATGGATGAAATCATAACTCTGGTTTTCTGTGTTTGGATGGTAGTGTTGTAGAGGCTTAAAAGGTCAGTGATTATGGTGTTTTCGGAATACCATATTACCACTGTTTTCAGTCTCTTGCTATCCTTTGTGTGAAGTAGAATGCCATTTTAAAGTAATTTTAATATATTTTGCATGTCACTGTTTTCAGTCTCTTGCTATCCTTTGTGTGAAGAATGCAATTTTATAGTAATTTCAATGTATTTTGTATGCCACTGTTTTCCTTTGTGCATGCAAAATACATTGAAATGACTTTCCAATGGCATTCTACTTCACACTTATGGCTAGATTACGAGTTTTGCGTTATGAGGGGTGCGGTACTAACTTGCAAGTTATTGTCACCGCTCACTTACCTACAGCGTTGGTATTACAGGTTTATAAAAACCCGGTGTTATTACGCAAAAAGTGAGCGTAGAGCAAAATTGAGCTCCATACCGCACTCCAATTTCCCCATAGACATCAATGGGGAGAGCCAGCTGAAAAAAAGTCTAACACCTGCAAAAAAGCAGTGTAAAGCTCTGTAACGCAGCCCCATTGATTTCTATGGGGAAACAAAATTTATGTTTACACCTAACACCCTAACATGAACCCCGAGTCTAAACACCTCTAATCTTACACTTATTAACCCCTAATCACCCCCGACACCTCGCCAACACCTACATTATACTTATTAACCCCTAATCTGCCGCTCCGGACATCACCGCAGCTATAATAAACATATTAACCCCTAAACCGCTGCACTCCCGCATCACAAACACTAGTTAAATATTATTAACCCCTAATCTGCCGCCCCTAACATCGCCGCAACCTACCTGATTGGAACTGCCAATAGAATGCCAGCTCAATCCTACTGGCTGATTGGATCAGCCAATAGGATTGAATCTCAATCCTATTGGCTGATTGCATCAGTCAATAGGATTTTTTCACCCCTGATTGGCTGATAGAATTCTATCAGCCAATCGGAATACAAGGCACGCCAATCTTGGATGACATCATTTAACCCTTTGAGTGCTAATGACGGCACTGAGCCGTCACAGAGTTTCCCACTCTGGTGCTAATGACGGCTCAGAGCCGTCACTAGCACTCTCCCACCTTGAGGGAGATCTGGGGGCTCCCATCCGCTCCTACCCCGGCGATTGTGCCTGTAGAGTGACAGGCATCGCCGGGGCTTCCCGTTTTGCGTGGTAACGTCATGCGCAATAACGTGATGACGTCACCACACAACTTTATTTATACTTAACAATGTTAAGTATAGGAGCAGGGGGCATGCTGCTTAGAAGCCTGTATCTCAGGCATCTAAGCAGCTACAGACCCACCATTGGAAAGATAATCTATAAAAACAGGGAGTAGTGGCCAAGCGCTAAGGCAATCCCTAAGCTGTACACAGACAGAGGGCCTAACCAACCCCCAAAAAGAGTAATACAGAAATTGAGAGAGTGTGTGCAGCGCCAGAGAAAGGCTAAGGGATAAATATAAACACAGGGGTGGTATAAAAAGGTTTAATGTGAAAGGGAATGTTTAATTCCTAAAAACATAAGCAATAAGAAACTATACATATAAAATATGAGCACTAAAAAGACTGGCAGAAACAGCTCGCAAGGGGGACCAAAAGAATCAGACTATTGGAGCTAACAATTGATTCCGAAGTCCCTAAGGCTAGGTAAAGTGCATATTGTGAATAAACCTTATCAGTAGAACAGTGTAGAGTTCAAACTGATAACACAAAAAAGAACAATGACAAAGCAGTAAATATAAACATATGCAGCAGAGTGTACCCGTGCACTGCAGTGCAAAAAAGGTGTACAAAACAAATTCAAAGGTGTGTAAAAAATTGTGTAAGAAACGTAAAAAAAATGTAAAAAATGTGTGAAAAATGTGCATAAAATGTATGTGATTGGGGTGAAAAAACTAATTATCACAAGAAAAAATATATAATACAATACAATGAAGAGTGCAATAAAAAAACAATGCAAAAGTCAAATGAGAAAATCACTCCATAATGCTGATGTTCAACAAATGTTAATGAAGAACCAAAAGGAAATTGTACGTAAAAAGCCAAAAAAAGAAAAAAATAGAAAAAAATATGTTAATCCAAAAAGATAGTCACCAAAAGAAAATCCAAATAACACTGAAAACCTTGGGTCCTTGGTAGGGGAAACTTCCAGGTGAATCCTAACGGCTGTCAGCTGCTCCTAGGGTATCCTAATAACGTACCTGCAAAGAAAGTTCACAACATAGCGTACCATATATTAAAAATCATATGGATATTAAAATGATGCTTACCAATGTGTCTACGCGTTTCGGTCCTCAGTGGACCTTTTTCAAGACTGGTACATTGGTAAGCTGAATGGCCTTAAATAGCGTTGTCTATTTGAAAACCGGATATGGCTAAAGATTCACGTTCCGGTTTCAAGTTTTACAACAATTTGAAACCGGAAGTTGAATCTTTAGCCATATCCGGTTTTCAAATAGACAACGCTATTTAAGGCCATTGAACTTACCAATGTACCAGTCTTGAAAAAGGTCCACTGAGGACCGAAACACGTGGACACATTGGTAAGCATCATTTTAATATCCATATGATTTTTAATATATGGTACGCTATGTTGTGAACTTTTTTTGCAGGTACGTTTTTAGGATACCATAGGAGCAGCTGACAGCTGTTAGGATTCACCTGGAAGTTTCCCCTACCAAGGACCCAAGGTTTTCAGTGGTATTTGGATTTACATATATTTTTTCTATTTTTGGCTTTTTACGTACAATTTCCTTTTGGTTCTTCATTAACATTTGTTGAACATCAGCATTATGGAGTGATTTTCTCATTTGACTTTTGCATTGTTTTTTATTGCACTCTTCATTGTATTGTATTATATATTTTTTCTTGTGATAATTTGTTTTTTCACCCCAATCACATACATTTTATACACATTTTTCACACATTTTTTACATGTTTCTTACACAATTTTTTACACACCTTTGAATTTGTTTTGTACACCTTTTTTGCACTGCAGTGCACGGGTACACTCTACTGCATATGTTTATATTTACTGCTTTGTCATTGTTCTTTTTTGTGTTATCAGTTTGAACTCTACACTGTTCTACTGATAAGGTTTATTCACAATATGCACTTTACCTAGCCTTAGGGACTTCGGAATCAATTGTTAGCTCCAATAGTCTGATTCTTTTGGTCCCCCTTGCGAGCTGTTTCTGCCAGTCTTTTTAGTGCTCATATTTTATATATATATATATAGTTTCTTATTGCTTATGTTTTTAGGAATTAAACATTCCCTCTCACATTAAACCTTTTTATACCACCCCTGTGTTTATATTTATCCCTTAACCTTTCTCTGGCGCTGCACACACTCTCTCAATTTCTGTTTTATTGGAAAGGTAATCGCCTAACCTTCCCAACAGTGAAAAAAAATTAAAAAAACCTTAAAAAAAATCTTAGCACCAAGGTGGGAAAGTGCTTGGCACTCAAAGGGTTAAAGGAACCTTCATTCTGGAAGAGTCGTCGTACGAAGAGGATGCTCCGCGCCGGGCGTATTGGGTGGGTTTTATTTTTAGATTAGGGTTTGCGCACTTGGTAATGGGGAGCTTAGGTTTTTTTAGTTAGGATTTTATTTGGGGGGTTGGTTGTATTTTTTTTTACAGGTAAAAGAGCTGATTTCTTTGGGGCAATGCCCTGCAAAAGGCCCTTTTAAGGGCTATTGGTAGTTTAGTTTAGTTTAGGCTAGGGTATTTTTTTATTTTGGGGGGGCTTTTTAATTTTGATAGGGCTATTTGATTAGGTGTAATTCGTTTAAATATCTGATAATTTCTTTTTTTATTTTGTGTAATTAAGTGTTTTTTTTTCTGTAATTTAGGTAATTGTATTTGATTAATGTAATTGATTTTATTGTAGTGTAAGGTTAGGTGTTAGTGTAAGACAGGTTAGGTTTTATTTTACAGGTAAATTTGTATTTATTTTAGCTAGTTAGTTAGTAAATAGTTCATAACTATTTAGTAACTATTCTACCTAGTTAAAATAAATACAAACTTTCCTGTAAAATAAAAATAAACCCTAAACTAGCTACAATTAGTTATATTGTAGCTAGCTTAGGGTTTATTTTATAGGTAAGTATTTAGTTTTAAATAGGAATTATTTAGGTAATGATAGTAATTTTTATTTAGATTTATTTTAATTATATTTAAGTTAGGGTGTGTTAAGGTTAGGGTTAGACTTAGGTTTAGGGGTTAATAACTTAAGTATAGTGGCGGCGACGTTGGGGGCGGCAGATTATGGGTTAATAACTGTAATGTAGGATGCGACGATGTTAGGGACAGCAGATTAGGTGTTAATAATATTTAACTAGCGTTTGTGATGCGGGAGTGCGGCGGCTTAGTGGTTAATATGTTTATTATAGTGGCGGTGATGTCCGGAGCGGCAGATTAGGGGTTAATAATTTTATTTTAGTGTTTGCGATGTGGGAGGGCCTGGGTTTAATAGGTAGTTTTTGGGTGTTAGTGTACTTTTTAGCGCTTTGTAGCGCAAAACCCATAACTACTGACTTTCAGTTTACGGTATGGATCTTAACGGTATTGGCTGTTACCGCTCACTTTTTGGCCTCCTAGGCAGACTCGTAATACCGGCGTTATGGAAGTCCCATTGAAAAAGGACTTTTTAAAAAGCTGTGGTAATTACGCTGCGTTATGGCCAAAAAAGTGTGCGGTGCAGCTAAACCTGCAAGACTCGTAATACCAGCAGTAGTGAAAAAGAGCCTTAACGCTGCTTTTTCACCCATACCGCAAAACTCGTAGTCTAGCCAAAGGATAGCAAGAGATTTGAAAAGTTTCACAAATTATTGCATTTCATAATGTTCTACATTGCAATCTCTTTCTAAGTTGTTTGTTAATACACCAGTGTTCTTTAATATGGTATTCTAAAAAACATCATAATCACTGACCTTTTAAGCCTCCACAATGCTGCCATCCAAACACAGAAAATCAGAGTTGTGTTTTCAACCATAGCTAAATACTCGTGTGTTGTGCATAAGTAATTTAGTTAATTGCACAAACAATACACCTGCATTTCTTACAGCTGGTGAATTCACCTGGATGATCTAATTCTATACATATTACTTTATAAACAACATTGTGCTCGTACAATGACGACGCATACACTTTGTGCTCGTCACATGACGTAATAATACCAAAAATCTGTCATTAATCAGTTGTCATGTGTGGCGCATAACTTATTCAATCATTGTGCTCGTGAAATTACGCAATAATACAGAAATTCTGCGATTAATTTGTTATGTAATGTGTTGCGCATAATTTATTCAATCAATTACTGCACTTATTCACAGCTGTAGAACTTGGCATCATAAAAAGGGCTTTCAATCGACACTTCATTTCATTATTCTTTTCAGTTTGTCCTGTTTTTAAGGAGATGCAGGGAAAGACAGGTGTTGATGGCTGTGGAGCATCAACAAAGACACCAGCGGGTGCCGAGGGTCTTCCTGCCTAGGGTTGGTCTCCATGCCCTCAGTGATTGAGAGGAGATCCGTCAATTTTGACTCAATAGGGCTTCCATTGAGAGGCTCTATGTTGAAATCAAGGACTCTCTCGAACCACTCACTGCAAGAACTAGGGCAATCCCTGGGATGGTAAAATTACTATCGGTCCTCTATTTTTTGGCAGCTGGATCATTCCAGGCTGTGACAGGTCTAGGTATGAGCCAGGCAACCTTCTCACGTCATCTTAAGGTTTTCCTGAATGCCTTGCACCAATGCCTAGTCCATCATGTCCACTTCCCCAATACACCTGAGGTGTGGCATGCTGTCAAGCTCCAGTTTTATCATCTTGCTGAGTTGCCAAGAGTATTGGGGGCCATAGATTGTACTCATGTATTGGTGCAGCCTCCCAGGGGTATAGAGGAGCCATACCGGGACAGGAAGCATAACCACTAGCTGAATATCCAGGTCATCTGTGATGCCAAGCTGAAGATAATGAGCGTACGCTCTGGACTCCTCCCTGGTTCCAACCATGATTCCTTTGTCATCCGGAATTCTGCAATCTACCATCAGTTCCAGAAGGGACAAATGCCAGAGGGAATCCTTATAGGTAAATATCTCTTATATATTCACAAATATGTATATTATATATTTTATTCATTCTGATTGCTAATATCAATGCTCTATTTCTTTTACACAGGTGATTCTGGATATTCGTGTCTTCCGTGGCTGTTCACACCTGTCCACAACCAAAATGGAGTGGAAGAGGTACGCTACAACCCGGCACACATAGCCACCTGATCACTGATTGAACGCACCTTTGACGTATTGAAGAGCCGTTTCCGCTGCTTGGACATCTCCGGCAGGGTTCTTCAATATGCCCCCTCCAAAGTCTCTATGATTTTCCTTATATGCTGTATGTGTGCACAACATTGCCATTAAAATCCCTGATATAAATCTGGAGAGCTAGGATGTCCCCAAGTATGGTAAAAATTTACCTCAATTAGAGGAAAATTATGCTAGGGGAGTCCAAGCTCGAGCAGACTATATACAGGCAGTTTTTGGACAATAATTTTGTCAGTACTGACAGTATTTTTATTTCTTCATTATTAATTCACACTATTGTTTTTCTTCCAAAAGATTATATATTTTGGATTGTTTTTTGCAATATCTGTTATTTATAGAATGATATTGTATATCACTGTCTATGGGGAAAGCATGCACAAGCACGTCAAAACAGCGCTTGTATTTTGTGCGGTATGTAGCTTAAAACCCCCATATCGCACGCACAAGCCGGCTGTTCCAAAACTTGTAATGGCTGCGCTATAGAGGGTTAAATAACGCAACTTTTGTTGCTGAGAGTCTAAAAAAAGTTGAAAAAAAAAGCTTTTTTGCCGGCCCATTTTTGGTGAACAACCTGGGTTGTCCTTGCTGATTGGTGGATAAATTCATCCACCAATAAAAAAAAAAGTGCTATCCATAGTTCTGAACCAAAATTTAGCTTAAATGACTTCTTTTTCAAATAAAGATAGCAAGAGAACGAAGAAAATTTGATAATAGGAGTAAATTAGAAAGTTGCTTAAAATTGCATGTTCTATCTGAATCACAAAATAAAAATTTTGGGTTCAGTGTCCTTTTAAATACACTTTTATTAGAAGCACTTTTGTTACTACATTTATATAGCAACAATTATCTCTCTCTTATATCTCTAATATCTCTCTTCCCTCTCTCTTTCCTCTCTTTATAATAGACATCAATGGGGAGAGAGTGTCAGAAAAAAGCCTAACACCTGCGATCGAGGAAAGAAAAGCTCCGTAGCGCAGCACCATTGATGTCTATTGGGGGAAAAAATAATGTTTAAACTTAACACCCTAACATAAACCTCACGTCTAAACACCCCTAATCTGCTGCCCCCGACATCGCTGACACCTACATAACATAATTTATGTAAGAACTTACCTGATAAATTAATTTCTTTCATATTGGCAAGAGTCCATGAGCTAGTGACGTATGGGATATACAATCCTACCAGGAGGGGCAAAGTTTCCCAAACCTCAAAATGACTATAAATACATCCCCCACCACACCCACAATTCATTTTAATGAATAGCCAAGTAGTGGGGTGATAAAGAAAGGAGTAAAAAGCATCAACAAAGGAATTTGGAAATAATTGTGCTTTATACAAAAAATCATAACCACCATAAAAAAGGGTGGGTCTCATGGACTCTTGCCAATATGAAAGAAATTAATTTATCAGGTAAGTATGTTTTCTTTCATGTAATTGGCAAGAGTCCATGAGCTAGTGACGTATGGGATAGTAATACCCAAGATGTGGAACTCCACAGAAGAGTCACTAGAGAGGGAGGGATAAAATAATAACAGCCATTTTCTGCTGAAAAAAATAAATCCACAACCTTAAATATTAGTTTATTCTTATAATGAAAAGAAAAAAACTCAAACATAAGCAGAGGAATCAAACTGAAACAGCTGCCTGAAAAACTTTTCTACCAAAAACTGCTGCCGAAGAGGCAAATACATAAAAACGGTAGAATTTAGTAAATGTATGCAAAGAAGACCAAGTTGCTGCTTTGCAAATCTGATCAACTGAAGCTTCATTCTTAAAAGCCCACGAAGTGGAGACTGATCTAGTAGAATGAGCTGTAATTCTCTGAGGCGGGGCTGACCCGACTCCAAATAAGCCTGATGAATAAAAAGCTTTAAACAAGATGCCAAGGAAATGGTAGAAGCCTTCTGACCTTTCCTAGAACCAGAAAAGTCTTCCTGAAATCTTTAGTAGCTTCAACATAATATTTCAAAGCTCTTACCACATCCAAAGAATGCAAGGATCTCTCCAAAGAATTCTTAGGATTTGGACACAAAGAAGGGACAACAATTTCTCTATTAATGTTAGAATTCACAACCTTAGGAAGAAATTTAAATGAAGTCTGCAAAACTGCCTTATCCTGATTAAAAATCAGAAAAGGAGATTCACAAGAAAGAGCAGATAATTCGGAAACTCTTCTAGCAGAAGAGATGGCCAAAAGGAACAACACTTTCCAAGAAAGTAGCTTAATGTCCAAAGAATGTATAGGCTCAAACGGAGGAGCCTGTAAAGCCTTCAAAACCAAATTAAGACTCCAAGGAGGAGAGATTGATTTAATGACAGGCTTGACATGGACCAAAGCCTTTACAAAACAGTGAATATCAGGAAGCTTAGCAATCTTTCTGTGAAATAAAACAGAAAGAGCAGAGATGTGTCCCTTCAAGGAACTTGCAGACAAACCCTTATCCAAACCATCCTGAAGAAACTGTAAAATTATAGGAATTCTAAAAAAATGCCAGGAGAATTTATGAGAAGAACACCATTAAATATATTTCTTCCAAACTCGATAATAAATCTTCCTAGAAACAGATTTATGAGCCTGTAACATAGTATTGATCACAGAGTCAGAGAAACCTCTATGACTAAGCACTAGGCGTTCAATTTCCATACAAATTTAATGATTTGAGATCCTGATGGAAAAACAGACCTTGAGACAGAAGGTCTGGCCTTAATGGAAGTGGCCAAGGTTGGCAACTGGACATCCGAACAAGATCTGCATACCAAAAACCTGTGAGGCCATGCTGGAGCTACCAGCAACACAAACGATTGCTCCATGATGATTTTGGAGATCACTCTTGGAAGAAGAACTAGAGGCGGGAAAATATAAGCAGGTTGGTAACACCAAGGAACTGTTAACCCATCCACCGCTTCCGCCTGAGGATCCCTGGACCTGGACAGGTACCTGGGTAGTTTCTTGTTTAGATGGGAAGCCATCAGATCTATTTCTGGAAGACCCCACATCTGAACAATCTGAGAAAACACATCTGGATGGAGCCACCACTCCCCCGGATGTAAAGTCTGACGGCTGAGATAATCCGCTTCCCAATTGTCTATACCTGGGATATGAACCGCAGAAATTAGACAGGAGCTGGATTCCGCCCAAGCAAGTATCCGAGATACTTCTTTCATAGTTTGTGGACTGTGAGTCCCACCCTGATGATTGACATATGCCACAGTTGTGATATTGTCTGTCTGAAAACAAATGAACGGTCCTCTCTTCAACAACGGCCAAACCTGAAGAGCCCTGAAAATAGCACAGAGTTCTAAAATATTGATTGGTAACCTCGCCTCTTGAGATTTCCAAACCCCTTGTGCTGTCAGAGATCCCCAGACAGCTCCCCAAACTGTAAGACTTGCATCTGTTGTGATCACAGTCCAGGTTGGACGAACAAAAGAGGCCCCTTGAACTATACAATGCTGATCTAACCACCAAGTCAGAGAGAGTCAAACATTGGGATTTAAGGATATTAATTGTGATATCTTTGTATAATCCCTGCACCATTGGTTCAGCATACAAAGCTATAGAGGTCTCATATGAAAACGAGCAAAGGGGATCGCGTCCAATGCTGCAGTCATGAGACCTAAAACTTCCATGCATATAGCTACTAAAGGAAATGATAGAGACTGAAGGTTCCGACAAGCTGAAACCAATTTTAATCGTCTCTTGTCTGTTAGAGACAGAGTCATGGACACTGAATCTAACTGGAAACCTAAAAAGGTGACCCTTGTCTGAGGAATCAAATAACTTTTTGGTAAATTGATCCTCCAACCATGTCTTTGAAGAAACAACACTAGTTGATTCGTGTGAGATTCTGCAGAATGTAAAGACCAAGCTAGTACCAAGATATCATCCAAATAGGGAAACACTGCAATACCCCGTTCTCTGATTACAGAGAGTAGGGCACCGAGAACCTTTGAAAAGATTCTTGGAGCTGTCGCTAGACCAAATAGAGGAGTGACAAATTTGTAATGCTTGTCTAGAAAAGAGAATCTCAGAAACTGAAAGTGGTCTGGATGAATCAGAATATGAAGATATGTATCCTGTAAGTCTATGGTAGACATATAATGCCCTTGCTGAACAAAAGGCAGAATAATCCTTTATAGTCACCATTTTGAAAGTTGTCCCTCTTACATAACGATTCAAAATTTTATATCCAGAACTGGCCTGAATGAATTTTATTTCTTTGGGACAATGAATAGATTTGAAAAACACTTCAGAAAAGCCTGAGCCTTTACTGGATGCATGAGATAAAAAATCTTCTCAGAGGAGGTCTTACTCTGAATCCTATTCGGTACCCTTGAGAGACAATACTCTGAATTGGACAGAATCTTAATCTGCCCCTTACCAGCTGAGCTGGAATGAGGGCCGCACCTTCATGCAGACTTGGGGGCTGGCTTTGGTTTCTTAAATGGCTTGGATTTAATCCAACTTGAAGAAGGTTTCCAATTGGAACCAGATTCTTTGAGGGAAGGATTAGGTTTCTGTTCCTTATTTTATCGAAAGGAACGAAAATGGTAAGAAGCTTTAGATTTACCCATAGGTCTTTTATCCCGAGGCAAAAAAACTCCCTTCCCCCCAGTGACAGTTGAAATAATCGAATCCAAATGAGAACCAAATAACTTATTACCTTGGAAAGAAAGATATAGTAATCTAGAAATAGATACCATGTCAGCATTCCAATATTTGAGCCACAAAGCTCTTCTAGCTAAAATAGCTAAAGACATAGATTTAACATCAATTACAAAATGGCATTACAGATAAAATGATTAGCATGTTGAAGCAAGCGAACAATGCTAGACAAATCAGGATCCATTTCCTGTTGCGCTAAACTTTCCAACCAAAACGTTGATGCAGCTGCAACATCAGCCATAGAAATGGCAGGCCTGAGGAGATAGCCAGAATATAAATAATCTTTCTTTATATAAGATTCAAGTTTCCTATATAAAGGGTCTTTAAAAGAAGTACTATCTTCCATAGGAATAGTAGTACATTTAGCAAGAGTAGAAATAGCCCCATCAACTTTGGGGATCTTTTCCCAAAACTCCAATCTAACTGCTGGCAAAGGATATGATTTTTTAAACATTGAAGAAGGAATAAAAGAAGTACCAGGCCTATTCCATTCCTTAGAAATCATATCAAAAATAGCATCAGGAACTGGAAAACCTCTGGAGTAACCACAGGAGGTTAATAAACAGAATTTAAACGTTTACTAGTTTTAATATCAAGAGGACTAGTTTACTCAATATCCAATGTAATCAACACCTGTTTTAACAAGGAACGAATATACTCCATTTTAAATAAATAAGTAGATTTGTCAGTATCAATATCTGAGGAAGGATCTTCTGAATCAGATAGATCCTCATCAGAGGAGGATAATTCAGTACGTTATCGGTCATTTGAAATTTCATCAACCTTATGAGAAGTTTTAAAAGACCTTTTACGTTTATTAGAAGGCGGGATGGCAGACAAAGCCTTCTGAATCGCATCAGCAATACAATCTTTTATATTCACAGGTATATCATGTACATTAGATGTTGAAGGAACAACAGGCATTGCACTATTACTGATGGACACATTCTCTGCATGTAAAAGCTTATCATGACAACTATTACATACCACAGCTGGAGATATAATCTCCACAAATTTACAAAAAATGCACTTATTTTTGCTAGAACTGTTATCAGGCAGCGGGTTCCAACAGTGGATTCTGAGACAGGATTGGATTGAGACATCTTGCAAATGTAAGAGAAAAAACAACATATAAAGCAAAATAATCAATTTCCTTATATGGCAGTTTCAGGAATGGGAAAAAAGTGCAAACAGCATAGCCCTCTGATATAGAAAAAGGCAAGAGGCATATAGGAATGGGGTTTTAAATAATTAAATTATTTGACGTTAAGTATGACGCACAACGCAAACTGAAATTTTTTGGCTCTAACAACATGTCAGGGTGCCAGGAATCAGACTGAGACGAAAAGTGCAAAAATAATCACACCTTTATTAATAGCAAAAAAATAATAAAAAGTCCACAAGTCAAATAACAAGCCAGGAGTCAAAACCAGAGCTGGTAGTCAGACGAGCCGAGTCAGGAGCCAAAGTGAATAGTCAGACGAGCCGGAATCAGGAACAAGGAAAACAGCAGAGTCAGGAACAAGCCAGGGATCAGGAACCAGGAAGGATGTCAGGCAGTCAGGTAATATACAGGAACTCTCACAAACAGGTCTGAGACAACGCAAAGCATACTGAATAGAGGCCCTTTAAATAATAAGTGATGACATCACAATTCTGAGACTGCATCCTGTCTCACACAGATGATGCACACCAGTCTGGCCATAAAAGGAAGTGCAGGAAATGAGCAACATCCCCCACAATGTACCATAGTCAGCAAGAGAGGTGAGTAAGATGGCTGCCAGCAGCACATGGCAAACAAAACAGGGAAAAAACCCTGACAGTACCCTCCCCTCAACGACCCCTCCCCCGCAGGAGGATAAAAGGCTTATTGGGGAAATCGGCATGGAAGGCACGGAGGAGGGTGGGAGCATGAACATCAGAGGAGGGAACCCAAGAACGCTCCTCCGGACCGTAGCCCCTCCAGTGAACCAAATACTGTACACGGACCCTGGACATATGAGAGTCAATAATGCTGCTGACCTCATACACCTCATGGTTGTCAACAAAGATAGGACGGGGACATGGCAACACAGTGGTAAACCGATTACAAACCAATGGTTTCAAGAGGGAGACATGATAAACATTGGAGATGCACATTGCAGGAGGAAGGTCAAGAGCGTAGGCCACAGGATTGACCTGTCGGAGTATTCGAAAAGGACCAACATAACGGGGAGCCAGTTTATTGGAAGGCACACGAAGGTTCAAGTTGTGGAAGGACAGCCAAATTCTCTCACCAACCTGGAAGGAAGGCGCGGGCAGACGCCTACGATCAGCCTGGAACTTTTGTGGCGCTGCATAGAACGATGAAGGCAATCCTGAATCTGCACCCACGTGGAACGGAGTTGCAGGAGATGCTCCTACAAAGCCGGAATACCCTGAGACATGAATGAATCGGGCAACAAGGATGGTTGAAACCCATAATTCGCCATGAACGGGGATAACTTGGAGGAAGCAATAATAGCACTATTATGAGCAAACTCTGCCCAAGGTAACAGTTCAGACCAATTATTGTGGTGATCTGAGACATAGCAACGGAGGAACTATTCCAGAGCTTGATTAGACCGTTCCACAGCCCCATTGGATTGAGGGTGATATGCCAAGGAGAAGGAAAGCTGGATCCCCATTTGAGCACAAAAGGAACGCCAAAATCTGGAGACAAACCGGCTACCCCGGTCCGACACTATCTTCTTTGATAACCCATGTAAACGTAAGACCTCCCTGGCAAAAATTTAAGCAATCTCCTGAGCGGTAGGCAACTTCATCAAGGGAATGCAATGTGACATTTTAGAAAAACAGTCAACCACCATAAGGATAACAGTATTGCCATTGGAAACAGGGAGCTCAACAATGAAGTCCATGGAAAGATGTGTCCAAGGACGCTCACTATTAGCAATAGGTTGAAGAAGACCCACAGGAAGACGTTGATGAGTCTTATTCTGTGCACAAACTGAGCAGGAGGCAACATACGCAGCAACATCAGAACGAAGACCTGGCCACCAGAATTGTCGAGTGACAGACCAAATCATTTGGTTCTTGCCTGGGTGACCTGCGGCTTTAGGATAGTGGTAAGTGTGCAAAAGTTTAGTTTGAAGATTGTCAGGAACAAAACACTTACCACTAGGTTTCTCAGGAAGTGCATTGGTTTGTGCAGCCAGGATCTCCTCCCCCAAGGGAGATGTCAAATTAGTACGTATGGTAGCTAAAATATGGTCAGGAGGTATAACAGGAGTAGGTACAGACTCCTCCTTGGACAGAGGCGAAAATTGTCGAGAGAAGTCATCAGCCCTAACATTCTTACTACTAGGCAGGTAGGAGGCCACAAAATTAAACTGAGACAAAAATAGCACCCATCTGGCCTGTCGAGGCGACAAACGTTTTGCTTCAGATAGATAAGTTAAATTCTTGTGGTCAGTAAGAATGAGCACTGGCAGGCTAGTACCCTCGAGAAGATATCTCCATTCCTTGAGTGCCAAAATTATGGCCAGTAATTCCCTGTCGCCAATTTCATAATTGTACTCCGCTGGAGACAATTTCTTAGAGAAGAAACCACACGAATGCAAGGAACCATCAGGCGTAGGCCGTTGAGACAAGAGGGCACCTACTCCAGTCTCAGACGCATTGACTTCAAGAACGAAAGGCAGGACAGGGTTAGGATGAGCCAGAACTGGAGCGGCAGCAAACGCAGTCTTAACACAATCAAAGGCCTTAATGGCAGTAGGTGACCAATGGAGTGGATCATTCACTTTACGGGTCATGTCTGTGATAGGTTTGACCAAGGAAGAAAAGTTTTTAATAATTTTTCTATAGTAATTGGCGAACCCCAAAAAACGTTGAATAGACCGAAGACCAACTGGGCGAGGCCACTGCAGAACTGCAGATAACTTGTCAGGATCCATGGAGAACCCTGCAACGGAGATAACATAACCTAGGAAGGTTACTTGAGGCTGATGGAACTCACATTTCTCGATTTACAAAACAGGCCGTTCTCACGTAGTCTCTGAAGAACCTGTGTAACATCAGAACGATGAGCCTCAAGTGTGGGTGAGTGTATGAGGATGTCGTCTAAGTACACCACAACACACTGTTGCAACATATCTCGTAGGACATCATTAATAAATTCCTGGAAAACAGCAGGAGCATTACATAGGTTAAAGGGCATTACAAGATACTCATAATGCCCGCTCCTGGTGTTAAACACTGTTTTCCATTCGTGGCCCTCCTTGATCCTAACGAGATTCTACACTCCTCTCAAATCAAGTTTAGTAAAGACCGTAGCTCCCTTGAGGCGGTCAAAGAGTTCGGTAATGGAGCGGAATAGGGTAAGCATTCTTAATGGTAAGACGATAAAGACCCCTATAATCGATGCATGGTCTTAACTCTCCACCCTTTTTCTTCACAAAGAAGAAGCCAGCCCCTGCAGGAGAGCAGGATTTGCGGATGATCCCCCACGACAGAGCATCAGCAACATACTCCTCCATAGCACAATTCTCTGCAACAGACAGAGGGTAAACCCGGCCCGAGGAGGAATGGCTCGGGGTTGCAGGTCTATGGAACAATCGTAAAACCATTAAGGAGGCAACGTACCGGCACACAACTTGTCAAAAACGTGTAGGAACTCTAGACTTTAACTGGTTTCCGAAGACAAGTGGAAATACATTGCAGGGACCACGACAAAATCTCGGACCTGCGCCAGTCGAGACTGGGATTGTGCTTTTGGAGCCAGGGATAACCCAGAACAACTGGAAAATGCAGAGAGTTTATCACCTGGAACTGGAGGGTTTCAAAATGGAGAGCCCCAACAGCCATGGACAACGGAGCAGTTTCGTGAGTAACGAATGCGGGCTGAAGGGGCATGCCATCAATGGCCTCAATAGCAAGCGGAACTGACCGAGGCAAAACAGGAATGGAGTGCTTTGATACAAAAGCACTGTCAATGAAATAGCCTGCAGCACCGGAGTCAAAAAGAGCCTGGGTGACTATGGAGGAGTCCACCCAGGAAAGGACAACCATGACTAAAGGTTTCTCCTTAAGCAGTTCCGGGGACGAGGATAAACCACCCAAGGTCTGCCCCCGACAGGACCTTAAGTGTGAGCGTTTCCCGGCCGTGTAGGACAAGACTTCAAAAGGTGGCCCTGTAACCCACAATAGAGGCAGAGCCCCTCCCTCCTCCTAAAGGCCCTCTCCGCCGCGGAGAGACGTGTGAATCCCAACTGCATCGGCTCAGCAGTACCTGGTGACTCGGGACCAGGAGGCATGGGAGGAGAGGGAGGCATGGGTGGGAACGAACACGTAGGAGACAACGGAACAGGAGGCTTCCGCAAGCGCTCCTTGAAAGAGGGCCTCTCTCTGAGTCTGATGTCAATTAGGATAAAAAAAGACACCAATGCCTCGAGATTCTCTGGTAAATCTCTGGCAGCAACTTCGTCTTTAATCGCATCAGAGAGCCCATGAAAGAAGGCGGCAACAAGGGCTTCATTGTTCCAACCAACCTCTGCGGCAAGCGTATGGAACTCAATAGCATACTGAGCAACAGATCTTGTACCTTGTTGAATGGACATCAGTCGTTTAGCAGCAGAGTAGGAGCGAGCCGGAACATCAAATACCCTTCGAAAGGAGGCCACAAATTCAGGGTAATTTGAAATAACAGGTTTATTAGTCTCCCACAAGGGATTAGCCCAGGCAAGAGCTGTGTCAGAGAGTAACAAGATGAGAAATCCCACATTAGCTCTGTCAGAGGGAAAAGCCTGAGGTAACATCTCAAAGTAAATGCCCACCTGGTTCAAAAACCCTCTGCACTGAATAGGATCGCCTCCATATCGCTGAGGTAGAGGTGCAGAACCGGACATGCTCCTGGTAGGAATAGGTGCAGCAGCGGAAACAGGAGCAGCCATAACTTGTGGGACACTGGTCCAAATGTGCAGTGCGAGTCAGCAGGGTTTGCAGAGCTTGTGCAAATTGATCCAAGCGGTGATCCTGTTCATCCATCTTGGAAATGATGGCAGGTAAAGGTGGATTATTAGCACCATCAGGATTCATGGCCTTTGCGTAATGTCAGGGTGCCAGGAATCAGACTGAGACGAGAAGTGCAAAAATAATCACACCTTTATTAATAACAAAAAAATAATAAAAAGTCCACAAGTCAAATAACAAGCCAGAAGTCAAAACCAGAGCTGGAAGTCAGACGAGCCGAGTCAGGAGCCAAAGAGAATATTCAGACGAGCCGGAATCAGGAAGAAGGAAAACAGCAGAGTCAGGAACAAGCCAGGGATCAGGAACCAGGAAGGATGTCAGACAGCCAGGTAATACACAGGAACTCTCACAAACAGGTCTGAGACAACGCACAGGCTAGGCATACTGAACAGAGGCCCTTTAAATAATAAGTGATGACATCACAATTCTGAGAATGTATCCTGTCTCACACAGATGATGCACACCAGTCTGGCCATAAAAGGAAGTGCAGAAAATGAGCAGCATCCCCCACAATGCACCATAGTCAGCAAGAGAGGTGAGTAAAATGGCTGCCAGCAGCACATGGCAAACAAAACAGGGAAAAACCCTGACACAACATCCGGAAATTACACACTCGCGTCATTGAAGATGCAACCTTGTGCAAGGAACTCGGCGTCAACTAAGACGCCGGAAAATACAAATTTGCGTCATCGGGCGTACCTTTGCGGCCAAAAAAATTCTTGCGCCAAGAATGACGCAATAAACTTCGTCATTTTCCGCCCTCGCAAGCCTAATTTTGCCCGCGAAATTTAATGATAAAGCAGTCAATTGAAAAAAGACTAAACTAAGAAAAATATTTTCTTAAATATGTTTTTCCCCAAATATGAAACTGATAGTCTGCAAAAGGAAATTTACATAAACCTGACTCATGGCAAATATAAGTACAATACATATATAGTGTCTTAAGTAATGAAAACATACTTACCGAAAGACACCCATCCACATATAGCAGATAGCCAAACCAGTACTGAAACAGTTATCAGTAGAGGTAATGGAATATGAGAGTATATCGTTGATCTGAATAAGGAAGGTAGGAGATGAATCTCTACGACCTATAACAAAGAACCTATGAAATAGATCTCCCGTGAGGAAAACCATTGCATTCAATAGGTGATACTTCCTTCACATCCCTCTGACATTCACTGTACTCTGAGAGAAATCGGGCTTCAAAATGCTGAGAAGCGCATATCAACGTAGAAATCTTAGCACAAACTTACTTCACCACCTCCATAGGAGGCAAAGTTTGTAAAACTGAATTGTGGGTGTGGTGAGGGGTGTATTTATAGGCATTTTGAGGTTTGGGAAACTTTGCCCCTCCTGGTAGGATTGTATATCCCATACGTCACTAGTTCATGGACTCCTGCCAATTACATAAAAGAAAATTGTATTAACCCCTAATCTGCCGCTCCTGATATCACCTCCACCTAAATAAAGCTATTAACCGCTAACCTGCCGCTCCCAATATCGCCACCACTATACTAAAGTTATTAACCCCTATTCCCCTGCACCCCAACATCGCCCACACTATAAAAAAATCTATTAACCCCTATTCCGCCCCTCCCCGACATCGCCGCCACTAAATAAAGTTATTAACCCCTAAACCTCTGGCCTCCCACATCACTACCACTAAATAAACATATTAACCCCTAAACCACCAGCCCCCCACATTGCAACAACCTAAATTAAACTATATTAACCCCTAAACCTAACATCCCCTAACTTTAACATAATTAAAATAGAGCTAAATTAAAGTTACAATTAACTAAATAATACCTATTTAAAACTAAATACAAACTTACCTGTAAAATAAAACCTAAGCTAGCTACAATATAACTATTTCACAGGCAAGTTTGTATTTATTTTAACTAGGTAGACTAGTTAGTAAATAGTTATTAACTGTTTACTAACTACCTAGTTAAAATATATACAAACTTACTTGTGAAATAAAAGTAAAACCTAAGCTGCCTTACACTAAAACCTAACATTACTAAAAATAAACAAACTACCATTACACAAAATAATAAACAA
The DNA here is from genome assembly GCF_027579735.1 of Bombina bombina. Lineage (NCBI taxonomy): Eukaryota > Metazoa > Chordata > Amphibia > Anura > Bombinatoridae > Bombina > Bombina bombina. Next base: position 831,477,719 of record NC_069499.1, read on the forward strand.
AATTATCTAAAACAATAAAAATTATTCCTATTCTAATACCCTTTAAAAAAAAAAAAAAAAAAAAAAAAACACCCCAAAATAAAAAAAGCCTAATCTAGAATAAACTACCAAGGGCCCTTAAAATGGCCTTTTGTAGGGCATTGCCCTAAAGTTAACAGTTCTTTTGGTACAAAACAAAACAAACACCCCCTAACAGTATACAAACCCTCACCCCCCAAACCCACAAAATAAAACTAAAGTAAAACCTAATCTATCCATTGCCCTGAAAAGGGCATTTGTATGGGCATTGCCCTTAAAAGGGCATTTAGCTCTTTTTCCTGCCCTTAAAAGGACATTCAGCTCTTTTACGAAATGCCCAAGCCCTAATGTAAAAATAAAAATCCACCCAAAATGAAAAAAATACATTACACAAAATAACAAATTAGCAAAAATAATAAAAAAATATTCCTATTCTAATACCTTTTTTTAAAAAAAAAAAAACACCCCAAAATAAAAATCCTAATCTACAATAAACCACAAATAACCCTTAAAAGGGCTTTTGTAGGGCATTGCCCTAAGTTTAAACAGCTCTTTTACCTGAAAAAAAAATACAAAGTCCCATTAATATTACAAACCCCTAAAATAAAAAAAACTATCTAAAAAAAACCTAAGCTAACCATTGCCCTGAAAAGAGCATTTGTATGAGCATTGCCCTTAAAAGGGCATTTAGCTCGTTTGCATTGCCCTGAAAAGGGAATTTAGCTTTTATGAAAAGTCCAAACCCTAAACTAAAAAAAAAAAAACACCCAAAAAAAACCTTAAAAAAAAAAAAAAACTATCACTAACCTCTGAAGATCCACTTACAGCTTTTGAAGTCCCGCTTGAACGATCTTCATCCAGGCAGCGAAGTCCTCATCCAGGCGGCGAGAAGTCTTCATCCAGGCGGCCTCTTCTATCTGCGTTCAGGCGGCGAGAAGTATTCATCCAGACGGCATCTTCTATCTTCATCCCGGCGGCGCGGAGCGGGTCCATCCTGAAGACATCCGGCATGGAGCATCCTCTTCATACGGTCGCCGCCGTATACTGAATCTTCAATGCAAGGTATACGATTCAAAATGGCGTCCCTTGCATTCCTATTGGATGATTTGATTTTGGAAATTCAAATCAGTCAATAGGATGAGAGCTACTGAAATCCTATTGGCTGTTCAAAACAGCCAATAGGATGAGAGCTTCTGAAATTTCAGTAGCTCTCATTCTATTGGCTGATTTGAACAGCCAATAGGATTTCAGTAGCTCTCATTCTATTGGCTGATTTGAATTTCAAAAATCAAATCAACCAATAGGAATGCAAGGGACACCATTTTGAAAAAGCACCCTTGCATTGAAGATTCAGTGTTCGGCAGTGACCGTATGAAGAGGACGCTCCACGCCGGATGTCTTCAAGGATGGATCCGCTCCGCGCCGCTGGGATGAAGATAGAAGACGCCTCCGGGATGAAGATAGAAGATGCCGCCTGGGTGGATGAAGACCTCACCGCATGGATGAAGACTTCTTGCCGGGTGGATGTCCAGACTTCAAAAACTGTAAGTGGATCTTCGGGGGTTAGTGTAAGGTTTTTTTAAACTTTTTTGGGGTGTTTTTTTTTTTATTTAGATTAGGGTTTGGGCTATCTGAAAAGAGCTAAATGCCCTTTTCAGGGCAATGAAAAAGAGCTGAATGCCCTTTTAAGGGCAATGCCCATACAAATGCCCTTTTCAGAGCAATGGGTAGCTTAGGTTTTTGTTAGAGTTAGGTTTTTCATTTTGGGGGGTTGGTTGGGTGGTGGGTTTTACTGCTGGGGGGGTCTTTGTATTTTTTTTCAGGGAAAAGAGCTGATTTCTTTAGGGCAATGACCTACAAAGGCCCCTTTAAGGGCTATTGGTAGTTTATTGTAGGCTAGGGTTTTTATATTTGGGGGGGGGGGGGCTTTTTTGTTTTTATAGGGCTATTAGATTAGGTGTAATTGTTTTTATTTGGGATAATTTTGTTTGTTATTTTTCGTAATTTAGTGTTTATTTTTTGTAATTGTAGATTTAAATTATTTTAGTAGTGTTAGTTTTTTTTAATGTGTAATTTAGTTTAATTTGTAGGTATTTTAATTTTAGTATAATAGTAATGTTAGTTTAATATATATTTTAAACTTAGTTTTTTTTTTTACAGTTAAGTTTTTATTTATTTTAAGATAGGTATATTGTAATTTGAATTTAAAATTAGAGGGTTTTTATGTTTAGGGGTTAATAGTTAATTTAGTTTTTTTTCGATGTGGGGGGCTGGCGGTTTAGGGGTTAATAGGTTTATTTAGTGGCGGTGATGTGGGAGGCCAGAGGTTTAGGGGTAAATAACTTTATTTAGTGTCGGCGATGTCGGGGAGCGGCGGAATAGGGGTTAATAAATTTAATTTAGTGTTTGCGATGCGGGAGGGCCTCGGTTTAGAGTTTAATAGGTAGTTTATGGGTGTTAGTGTACTTTATAACAGTTTAGTTATGAGTTTTGTGTAACAGTTTTTTTGTGTAATGAGTTTTGTGTAACAGCACATAACTCATATCTACTGGTCTCAGATAATGGAACGGATCGTGTCAGTATAGGCTGGAACGCAAGCATTTTAGCCTCACCGCACAACTTGTAGTGGCAGCGCTATGGAAATCCCACGCAAAAACGTCTTTAAATGCGGGACTGACGTTGTTACAGGCTAAAATGCTTGCAGTACAGCTATACTGACAAGACTCATAATGGCTGTGTTCCGGTTTTTACACTGAAAACATAATTTATGTAAGAACTTACCTGATAAATTCATTTCTTTCATATTGGCAAGAGTCCATGAGCTAGTGACGTATGGGATATACATTCCTACCAGGAGGGACTAAGTTTCCCAAACCTCAAAATGCCTACAAATACACCCCCCACCACACTCACAATTCAGTTTAACGAATAGCCAAGAAGTGGGATGATAAGAAAAGAGCGAAAGCATCAACAAGGAATTGGAATTATTGTGCTTTATACAAAAAAATCATAACCACCACAAAAAGGGTGGGCCTCATGGACTCTTGCCAATATGAAAGAAATGAATTTATCAGGTAAGTTCTTACATAAATTATGTTTTCTTTCATGTAATTGGCAAGAGTCCATGAGCTAGTGACGTATGGGATAGCAAATACCCAAGATGTGGAACTCCACGCAAGAGTCACTAGAGAGGGAGGGATAAAAATAAAAACAGCCAATTCCGCTGAAAAAATAATCCACAACCCCAATCAAAAGTTTTAATCATATAATGAAAAAAACAGAAAATATAAGCAGAAGAATCAAACAAACAGCTGCCTGAAGAATTTTTCTACCAAAAACTGCTTCTGAAGAAGAGAAAACATCAAAAATGGTAGAATTTAGGAAAAAGTAAGCAAAAAAGACCAAGTTGCTGCTTTGCAAATCTGATCAACAGAAGCTTCATTCTTAAAAGCCCAGGAAGTAGAAACTGACCTAGTAGAATGAGCCGTAATCCCCTGAGGCTGGGATTTACCCAACTCCAAATAAGCATGATGAATCAAAAGCTTTAACCAAGAAGCCAAAGAAAAGGCAGAAGCCTTCTGACCTTTCCTAAAACCAGAAAAGATAACAAATAGACTAGAAGTCTTTCTGAAATCTTAAGTAGCTTCAACATAATATTTGAAAGCTCTTACCACATCCGAATGTAAAAATCTTTCCAAAGAATTCTTAGGATTAGGACACAACGAAGGGACAACAATTTCTCTACTAATGTTGTTGGAATTCACAACTTTAGGTAAAAATTTAAAAGAAGTCCGCAACAGAGCCTTATCCTGATGAAAAATCAGAAAAGGAGATTCACAAGAAAGAGCAGATAATTCAGAAACTCTTCTAGCAAAAGAGATGGCCAAAAGAAACAATACTTTCCAAGAAAGTAATTTAATGTCCAGAGAATGCATAGGCTCAAACAGAGGAGCCTGTAAAGCTCTCAAAACCAAATTAAGACTCCCTGGAGGAGAAATTGACTTAATGACAGGCTTGATACAAACCAAAGCCTGTACAAAACAACGAATGTCAGGAAGATTAGCAATTTTTCTGTGAAACAGAACTGAAAGAGCAGAGATTTGTCCTTTCAAGGAACTTGTAGACAAACCCTTATCCAAACCATCCTGAAGAAACTGTAAAATTCTAGGAATTCTAAAAGAATGCCAAGAGAATTTATGAGAAGAACACCATGAAATGTAAGTCTTCCAAACTCGGTAGTAATTCTTTCTAGACACAGATTTGCGAGCCTGCAACATAGTATTAATCACTGAGTCAGAGAAACCTCTATGACTAAGCACTAAGCGTTCAAACTCCATACCTTCAAATTTAATGATTTGAGATCCTGATGGAAAAATGGACCTTGAGATAGAAGGTCTGGCCTTAACTGAAGTGGCCAAAGTTGGCAACTGGACAGCCGAACAAGAACCACATACCAAAACCTGTGTGGACATGCTGGAGCCAACAGCAGTACAAATGAACGCTCCATTATGATTTTGGAAATCACTCTTGGAAGAAAAACTAGAGGCGGAAAGATATAAGCAGGTTGATAATGAAAATATTAGCATGTTGAATCAACTTAACAATGCTAAACAAATCATAATCCGATACTTGTTGCGCTAAAGTATCCAACCAAAAAGTTGAAGCAGTTGCAACATCAGCCAAATAAATTGCAGGCCTAAGAAAAGGACCTGAAAATAAAATAATTTTCCTTAGATAAGATACAAGTTTCCCATCTGAAGGAAAAAATAAATACTATTTCCATAGGAATAGTAGTATGTTTAGCAAGAGTAGAGTTAGCCCCATTAACTATGGGGATCTTTCCCCAGAACTCCAAACTAACTGCTGGCAAAGGATACAATTTAAAAACCTTAAAGAAGGAATAAAAGAAATCCCAGGCCTATTCCATTCCCTAGTATCAGGAACTGGAAAAAAACCTCTGAAGAAACCACAGGAGGTTAAAGGGACAGTACACTTTAAAATAGTTTTTCCATTAATGTATTTTAAATGACTTGTTATACCAACTGCAGAGTATAAAATATTTGAGAAATTCCATTTTCATGCTTATTTGTGTATATGAAGTAGCTGATTTTGTGCTTTGAAACCACAGCCTATTAGAATTGTGTAAACAAACTTGCTTCCTTATCTTTTATTTGGCTGGAACACCAAAGCTCAATACATAGAGAGAACAATGGAAAATTATCATTTTATTACTTAACTATCCTGCATCCCACTGAGAGTGTAATCTCTTCTGCTGGCTGTGTATACTTAGGTTATTCAATAGCCTATACTCCAGTATTAATTTGTTCAGTATAGGTGGCTAAATCAGTAAATATAACAGGCTAAATCAGTTATTTCAAATGCTGAAACAGGAGTAAAGGAGCTACTTGTAACCAATTTAATACACTCTAGCAGGTTAAAAGAATCATTGGGAATAATTTAAAGGGGAGAAAATTTTTGGGTGAACTGTCCCTTTAATAAGCAGAATTTAAATGTTAGCTAGTCTTAAAATAAAAAAGGACTAGTCTCCTCAATATCCAATATAATCAACACCGTTTCAACAAAGAACGAATGTACTCTAAAAGTAAAAAAGTAGATTTGTTAGTGTCAATATCTGATGAAGGATATTCTGAATGAAATAAAACATCATCAGAGAAGGATAATTCAGTATGTTATCGGTCATTTGAAAATTCATCAACTAAATGAGAAGTTTAAAAAAGACCTTTACATTTTATTAGAAGGCGGGATGGCAGACAAAGCCTTTAGAATAGAATCAGAAAAATATTCTTATAAATTCCTAGGTATATCTTGTACATTAGATGTTAACAGAATAGCAATAGATAATGCATTAGTACTGATGGACTCTGCATGTAAAAGCTTATCATGATAACTTATTACAAACCATAGCTAAAGATAAAAATTCATAACAATAAAATAAATGAACTTAGCTTTGGTAGGACTGATAACAGTCATCAGGAAGCCAACAGTGTTTTCTGATACAGGAACAGTTTTTGAGATACCTTGCAAATGTAAGAGAAAAAACAACATATAAAGCAAAATATCAATTTCCTTAAATGACAGTTTCAGGAATGGGAAAAAAATGCAAACAAAATAAGCCTCTGAAAACCAGAAGCAGAATGAAATAAAGACTTAAATAATGTCAAAAATCTGGCGCCAAGTACGATGCCCACAACTGACAAAATATTTTTTGGCGCCAAGAACGTCTGCAACAAACACGAGCGTCATAGATGACGCAACTAAATGAAAATTCTTGGCGCCAACTAAGACGCCGGAAATGACGAATAAACATCAACAAACGTAATTTTCGCGCCCAAAAAGTCTTGCACCATGAATGACGCAATAAATTATAGCATTTCGCGCACCCGCGAGCCTAACAGCCCGCAATTTAGAAAGAAAGTCAATTTGAAAATTCCAGGCAAGAATTTTTTTTTTATATGCATTTCCCAAATGAAACTGACTGTCTGCAAAAAGGAAATATACTGATAAACCTGAATCATGGCAAATATAAGTACAAACATTATATTTAGAACTTTACATTTAAAAGTGCCAAACCATAGCTGAGAGCGTCTAAATAAAGGAAAACCTACTTACCAAAAGACACTCATCTACATAAAGTAGATAGCCAAACCAGTACTGAAATGAGAATCAGCAGAGGTAATGGTATATAAGAGTATATCGTCGATCTGAAAAGGGATGTAGGAGATGAATCTCTACGACCGAAAACAGAGAACCTATGAAATAGATCCCCGTTAGGAAGACCATTGCATTCAATAGGTAATACTCCCTTCACATCCCTCTGTCATTCACTGCACTCTGATAGGAACCTGGCTTCAGCATGCTGAGAAGCACATATCAACGTAGAAATCTAGCACAAACTTACTTCACCACCTCCATAGGAGGCAAAGTTTGTAAAACTGAATTGTGGGTGTGGTGGGGGTATAGGCATTTTGAGGTTTGGGAAACTTTGCCCCTCCTGGTAGGACTCTTGCCAATTGCATGAAAGAAATGACCATTTTTTCAGCGTTAAAACTGGAACGCAAAACTTGTAATCTAGGTAAGTGTTGTGTGATTTTTTTTCCCAATAACTTTTTTTACTATTTCATTTTGAGAAAATTACAAAGTACTTATCTAAAGGGTGTTATAATTTTTAAATTCCTTTTGTCCGTTAGTATAATATTTCTACTGCAAAAAAGAGGGGGGTAGACTGAGGGGGGCTGCCCTCTGCCTTAAAATAGTGTCAGAAAATTCCCAATCCCAGAGATGTTTTTGAGTTTATATATATATATATATATAAAAAATCCAGTCAAGTCCTATTTCATAAGAAAGAAATTAATTTCCCAGAAAAACTGTTTAATATGTAATGTATGTTTTTTTCTCAGGGGAATTACTTTCTTAGGAAATAGGAATGGATAGGGGGCTGTATGTGACGTGAGGTAGTAAGAAGGGGGCTGTGTGTGAGGGAGATGGGATCTGAGAGTGAGCTGTGTGTGAGGGAGATGGGATCTGAGAGTGAGGAGGAGGCTGTGTGTGAGGGAGATGGGATCTGAGAGTGAGGAGGAGGCTGTGTGTGAGGGAGATGGGACCTGAGAGTGAGGAGGGGGCTGTGTGTGAGGGAGATGGGATCTGAGAGTGAGGAGGAGGCTGTGTGTGAGGGAGATGGGATCTGAGAGTGAGGAGGGGGCTGTGTGTGAGGGAGATGGGATCTGAGAGTGAGGAGGGGGCTGTGTGTGAGGGAGATGGGATCTGAGAGTGAGGAGGGGGCTGTGTGTGAGGGAGACTGGGTCTGAGAATGAAGAGGGGGCTGTGTGTGAGGGAGATGGGGTCTGAGAGTAAAGAGGAGGGCTGTGTGTGAGGGAGATGGGGTCTGAGAGTAAAGAGGAGGGCTGTGTGTGAGGGAGATGTGGTCTGAGAGTGAGGAGGGGGCTGTGTGTGAGGGAGATGTAATCTGAGAGTGAAGAGGGGGGCTGTGTGTGAGGGAGATGGGGTCTGAGAGTGAAGAGAGGGCTGTGTGTGAGGGAGATGTGGTCTGAGAGTGAGGAGGGGGCTGTGTGTGAGGGAGATGTAATCTGAGAGTGAAGAGGGGGGCTGTGTGTGAGGGAGATGGGGTCTGAGAGTAAAGAGGAGGGCTGTGTGTGAGGGAGATGTGGTCTGAGTGTGAGGAGGGGGCTGTGTGTGAGGGAGATGTAATCTGAGAGTGAAGAGGGGGGCTGTGTGTCAGGGAGATGGGGTCTGAGAGTGAAGAGAGGGCTGTGTGTGAGGGAGATGGGGTCTGAGAGTGAAGAGAGGGCTGTGTGTGAGGGAGATGGGGTCTGAGAGTGAAGAGAGGGCTGTGTGTGAGGGAGATGGGGACTGAGAGTGAAGAGGGGGCTGTGTGTGAGGGAGATGGGGTCTTTGAGTGAAGAGGGTGCTGTCACTGTGTGCGAGGAAGAGGGGGGCTGTGTGTGAGGAAAAGGGGACTGTATGTGAAGAGGGGGGCTGAGAGGGTGAGGAGGGGGCTGAGAGGTTTTAGTAAAAATGTATAGTTTTGCTAATTTTTCAATAACGTGCTGATTTTCAGACTCCTAACCAAGCCCCAATGTTTTATATGTATTCTGATGTATACAGACTCCTGGTTGTGTAATGGGTATTTTTATATGCAGGAGAGGAGGGGGTGCCTTTCCCAGCCCCTTTCATCTTACACCCAGTTGTTTGATTCTGCTTTTTATCATATCTACGTTTTCTCCAGATCTACGTATTCTGATATATATACTGTATGTATGTATGTATGTATGTATGTATGTATGTATGTATATATATTCACCTATTGTGGCTTGCTAATTTTAAGGGAGACAAGTGCATATATTTTTTACTTCTTACATACTGTGCATCTCTCCTTATTTATATCCGTGCTTGATGAGCGCTGCCTCTACTGTTTTCTGTATTTATATGTGTTTTTCCGGAGGGGATTAACTTAGTAGCAGCAAGAATTTCTGTCTCCTTAGGCGCTCCTATCCTTATTCACATTAGCCCTTTCATTGGGTGTCCCAGCCTAGCCTCATCAACAGTCCTAACTGGGAGCTTCTAAGTAAGTTTTTAAAAGGCTTTATACTAGATTTTTATATCAGTATCTGTGCATATTCTTCTTTATAGTAGTGTCTATTACATGCAGTTATATGAAAATTGGTGTATACTGTCACTTTAATTTGTTTTTTATTTTAAAAATTGTGTGTGGGGGGGGTTTGGGGTGGAAATGGGCGTAGTTGGGGGTGGTGGAAGGGGCCCCATTTTGTCATCCTGCCTAGGGCCCCGCAATGGCTAGGGCCGGCCCTGCTCCCACGGAACCGCTAACACGTCCACCAACAGTGCCTGAGGGTCCCTCGATCTGGACCCGTATTTGGGCAGCTTGGTATTGAGATGGGAGGCCATGAGGTCCATCTCTAGAGCACCCCACCTGAGGGTTATCTTGGAGAACACCTCCGGATGAAGAACCCACTCCCCTGAATGGAACGTCTGTATGATCAGTTAGTTTGCTTCCCAATTGTCTACTCCCAGGATATGGATGGCCGAAATGAGACAATTGTGGGACTCTGCCCATTGAAGAATGCGAGAGACTTTTTTCATAAAAAAGGGAACTCCTTGTTCCTCCCTGATAGTTGATATAAGCTATGTTATGTTGTCCGATTGAAATCTGATAAACCGGACAGAACGCAGTTGAGGCCACGCTACCAGAGCATTGAAGATTGCTCTCAACTCCAGAATGTTTATAGGAAGGCTGGATTCCTCTGGCAACCAGGATCCCTGAGCCTTTAAGGTACCCCAAACTGCCCCCCAGCCCAGGAAGCTGGCGTCCGTAGTCACAATCTCTCATGATGGTCTCAAAAAGCACATGCCTTGGGATAGATGATCCTGACAGTTACCAAGAGAGAGATTCTCTTGTGTAGTTGTCCAGGATGATCCGCTGAGATAGATCCGAATGATCACCATTCCATTGTCTAAATTGAAGAGGTCTCAGATGAAAGTGAGCAAAAGGCATAATGTCCATGGTGGCCACCTTCCATGCACTGCTCCACTGAAGGACATGCAGAGGATTGAAGGGAGAGAAGTTTGGATTGTCTCTGATTCGTCAGGAAGATCTTTATGGAAACCGAATCTATGATTGTCCCCGAAAAAAAAAAACCTGGTACTGGGAACGCTTGTCCAGATTTATCTGCAAACTGTGGGTGCGAAGAAGAGAGAGTATTGCCAAATGAAAATATGGAGCCTGAACCAAGATCTCATCCAGGTATGGAGCCACAGCAATTGATTGTGTCTTGGCTATCGCAAAAAGAGCCCCCTGCACCTTTGTAAAGTTTCTGGGAGCTGTGGCCAGACCAAATGAAGGATACAAAATGGTCCTTATGAATCGGAACATGAAGGTATGCATCATTCAGGTCTATAGTGGTCATGAACTGACTCTCCTGGACCAACGGAAGAATGGATCTGATAGTCTCCATTTTTAAGGAAGCAACCTTGAGAAACTTGTTTCCTCCTTCTTGGGAACGACAAAAAGGTTTGAATAAAACCCTAAGCCCTGTTCTGCAGGAGGGACCAGGACGATCACTCCCAGGGAAAAGAGATCCCTTACACAACTTAAGAATGCCTCTCTTTTCAGGAGAATCTTGATAGGAGGAATCTGCCTCTTAGAAAGCAAGACTTGAAACCTATCCTGTACCTCTGGGAGACTACGTCCACCACCCAAAGGTCCGGAACGTCTTGAATCCAAGCATCCTGAAAAAAGGATAATCTGCCCCCTACATGATCTGGTCCTGGTTTAGAGGGCCGCCCCTTCATGCTGACATTGTGAGAGGAGGGCTTCTTGGACTGCTTGTTCTTGTTCCAAGGCTGATTAGGCTTCCAGGAATTCTTGGGCTGATCGGACTTGGTGGAGGTCGAGTACTTCTGTCCCTTGGAGTTACGAAAGGAACGAAAATTACCAGACTGACAACCCTTGGGTCTAGCCTTCTTATCCTGAGGAAGGAAGGCACCTTTCCCTCCAGTCACCATGGAGATAATGGAATCAAGACCAGGTCCGAATAAACACTTCCTCTTGAAAGGCAAGGAAAGAAGTCTAGACTTGGAAACCATGTCTGCTGACCAGGATTTAGCCACAAGGCCCTGCATAACAGCACTGCGAAACTAGAGGATTTGACACTCAGGCGAACGATCTGCATATTAGCATCCCAAATAAAGTGATTGGCTATCCTCAAAGCCTTAATCCGTCTCCTCCAAAATCTATTCAACCTTATTTACTTTGTTACTATATTATATTAAACAAAGGTGTTAGAGTTTAAATCTGAAATTAACATCCTCTGACTCCACTGGGCTGTCCTCAGCCGAGTCAGAATCAGATATCAAACCCTCATCCTCAGAGATTTGTGATAAACTAACGCAGCTTCAGCATTTGAAGAGATTCTGGTATCAGAGTAAACCTGTTTCTCTTCTTTTTACCTGCAATAGGTAAGGAACTCAGCGCAGCAGAAACAGCAGATTGAAGCTGTGTTGCAAAGTCTCCTGGTAAAAAAATTCCCCCAGAAAGACTGAGCTGAGCGCAGGGCACTGCCGGGGCAACTACTAGGGACGGGACAGATGAGAAAGTTGAGGCAAGTCAAGGATAAGAGTCCTGAGAGGTAGAGGGTTCTGAGGGGTTACATTTTTTAGATATAGACATATTTGTTGGACTTAGATTGCAACATGGATGACAAGCATGAGAAACATAACTGTGCAGGGGTACTACATGGGCCTCCTCACAATATAAACACTTGTCCCCCAAAGGTAAGGGGATAGCAGAATTGTGTAATTCTATTCTGTCCTATCAGAAGGGCAAGTATCCCCAGAAAAAAACAAGTGAAAGCGCTCAAACACAGAGAGGCACAAAACCACACAAGTTTATTCTGACAGCAAAAAAAACCCCCAAAAAACAAAAAACGCACCTATATACTTCCCAGCAGTTACCACCTCCTTATGGCTAAATAGGGATGAAAACTTTTAAACCCCAACCAGAGCTGACTACCACGCTGCACACTACTCCGTGAGAAACAAGAGGGAGCGATGCACGCAAAGGTCACGTGACCTTACAGCAGAGATCCGTAGCGCTCAATCCAAACAGCGCAAAAAGGAAAAATGGCGCCAAAACCAGCATTGTCAATAACAGACACGCAATAACTGCACCATTACTTGCCAAGTACGAAAAACATAATTTATGTAAGAACTTACCTGATAAATTCATTTCTTTCATATTAGCAAGAGTCCATGAGCTAGTGACGTATGGGATATACATTCCTACCAGGAGGGGCAAAGTTTCCCAAACCTCAAAATGCCTATAAATACACCCCTCACCACACCCACAATTCAGTTTAACGAAAAGCCAAGAAGTGGGGTGATAAAAAAGTGCGAAAGCATATAAAATAAGGAATTGGAATAATTGTGCTTTATACAAAATCATAACCACCACAAAAAAGGGCGGGCCTCATGGACTCTTGCTAATATGAAAGAAATGAATTTATCAGGTAAGTTCTTACATAAATTATGTTTTCTTTCATGTAATTAGCAAGAGTCCATGAGCTAGTGACGTATGGGATAATGACTACCCAAGATGTGGATCTTTCCACACAAGAGTCACTAGAGAGGGAGGGATAAAATAAAGACAGCCAATTCCTGCTGAAAATAATCCACACCCAAAATAAAGTTTAACGAAAAACATAAGCAGAAGATTCAAACTGAAACCGCTGCCTGAAGTACTTTTCTACCAAAAACTGCTTCAGAAGAAGAAAATACATCAAAATGGTAGAATTTAGTAAAAGTATGCAAAGAGGACCAAGTTGCTGCTTTGCAGATCTGGTCAACCGAAGCTTCATTCCTAAACGCCCAGGAAGTAGAAACTGACCTAGTAGAATGAGCTGTAATTCTCTGAGGCGGAGTTTTACCCGACTCAACATAGGCAAGATGAATTAAAGATTTCAACCAAGATGCCAAAGAAATGGCAGAAGCTTTCTGGCCTTTTCTAGAACCGGAAAAGATAACAAATAGACTAGAAGTCTTACGAAAAGATTTCGTAGCTTCAACATAATATTTCAAAGCTCTAACAACATCCAAAGAATGCAACGATTTCTCCTTAGAATTCTTAGGATTAGGACATAATGAAGGAACCACAATTTCTCTACTAATGTTGTTGGAATTCACAACTTTAGGTAAAAATTCAAAAGAAGTTCGCAACACCGCCTTATCCTGATGAAAAATCAGAAAAGGAGACTCACAAGAAAGAGCAGATAATTCAGAAACTCTTCTGGCAGAAGAGATGGCCAAAAGGAACAAAACTTTCCAAGAAAGTAATTTAATGTCCAATGAATGCATAGGTTCAAACGGAGGAGCTTGAAGAGCTCCCAGAACCAAATTCAAACTCCAAGGAGGAGAAATTGACTTAATGACAGGTTTTTTTTTTTTTTTTTTTTTTTTGATTTTCAAAGAGCTTTATTGAGAAAGAAAAGAAAAAGTGATAGTTTACAGCAAATATTAAATTCAGCAATTCAAACAAAATGTAGATACATATAAATATACTGTTGCTTCATAGGTAAATAAAGCAAGTCCCTTTTCCTGTGATTTCACTCAGTCAACTGTTCGTATCTAAAAGTAGGACATATGGGCTGTATTTGCTGGGTGTTTTTGCCACACCCCGTTTGTAGAGACCTCTTTTGGATCTCGCAAAAAAAAAGGAAGTCAAAGTTGATATCATAGGGGTAGCTGACTGATTGTTAGAAAATTACAGTCTTTATAAATAGTTCTTAGATAAGATCAAACTTGGTATAGCTGAATAATACAAAGAGAAAAAACATACAAAAAGAAAAATACTACAAACAACCAGAACTTGATTAAGTGACATGAAGTGAGGCCACATCTTTAACATAATAGGCAATTACTTATTTCAACCTTCAGATGCACTAATATTTGCTGCCCCATCTTTTGCATCCTATGTAAGTGGTAACTTAAACCTAAAGGTAGCTGAGGCTGTGCTCCCCTGAATGGGTATGGTGGCTCCTCTTGTTAAATTAGCAGCCATGTCTGCTGGATTTATGCATATATTTGTCCCACACCGCCTCGGCCACAGGCAGTGCAAGATGAGAGTGGGCTACTCTATGTGATATGTAGTTGATAACTATAAGTGGATAAAGAAATACCACTGACAGATTTGTATGTGAAGTAGTTAGGGCAATTCAAAGACTAATGACTGATTATGCAACATTACTAAAGAAAACAAAACTCATTAAAAGGCTCTAGTCCAAACAATACCCTGAAAAACATGGTTTTCATGTTGTGAACAGTGTGGGGAAGTTGCAAAACGTCTATAGACTAGGTATGTCAAACACAGTAAGCATGCCTATACCCAGGGGCCCAAAAGGGCTATACATTTTCCGTTTCGGGATTCAACTGCTGGACAAAAATTAGGCATTTTAAACTATACTTAGTGGCTTGCTTGACACCTTTGAGTGCCATGATGTATCGAATGGTACAGGGGAAATGTTCCAAGTCTCTATGGGTCCTTGCAAGGTAAGCAGCGATCTGATCACAGGCTTATTTGTACAGAGCATTGAAGTCACGGTTCGCCAAGGCCCCCCTCCAAGACCCTGGGGCACCCGACCAGACCCGGCCTTCGGTAAGGGTAAAGTAAGTGATTTTGCCATGTCAGGGGGTCCCCTTAAGGGTGTCATCTCAAGAGTACGTATCAGCATACCTTTATTGTTGATAGAATCATGGTTTGTTCTTATGGCGTGGGTTGCGGGAGTGAGTTGCACGGATGCTAAGCCAGAGATGAGGGCAAGCCTGTTGTTCCTTAGGATGTCCGGCGATGAGTGAGATGGTTTCTTAGTGATTCTTTCTCCTCCAGCGGTCTCCGCCGCTTCGCCGTCTCTGCGTTGCGTCGCCGGCATGTAAGAGTGCACATTAAGAGGATATATCTGCATGCAGTCCAGTGTCAGCTGTGTGTTTAGTTGCGCGGCCCTCTCGGGCCCCATGGGCAGGCCGCACTCCGGGGTCTTTAGTTGTAGTGACACTGGATGCTTCGGTAATGTCAGTGGGATTTTCTGCATCAGGTGGAGCAGTTCCTGCTCCGATGGAGCCTTATCTATTAACTTCTGAAACAGCAACTCTAGTTTAAGCAGTGTGCGATCTGTTGATGCTAGAGTTGTGCCACTCCTCGTGTCTCCTGCAGTGGACGCCATTTTTACACCTTTCCCTTCCTTTCTTTTTCTTGCTATCTAGCGAGTACAGATGGCCGGTGCAGCCGGGGCAATAAGAGAAATGTTGAGAAGGCTGTAGTATGATAAGATGGGTTTATCTTAGGTTTGTTTCTGGTGAAACACCCCGGTCAGCCGGGGGGGAAGCGCTGCCTGTGTGATCACCGCTAGTACAGGCCACAATTGTCCGTTTCCACCTCTGGGATCATTCGTACAGCTGAGAGTTGTTGTAACAGTCTGTATAGTGCTTAGGAGCACAGATTAACTTGTATTTTTGTTGAAAGCTGTATTTGTGAGTTAATATTGAGCGGCTTATAACCCACTCACCCAGAGCTCCAGAAAATGCGACAGGTTTTATACGAACCAAAGCTTGTACAAAACAATGAATATCAGGAAGAATAGCAATCTTTCTGTGAAAAAGAACAGAAAGAGCAGAGATTTGTCCTTTCAAAGAACTTGCGGACAAACCCTTATCTAAACCATCCTGAAGAAACTGTAAAATTCTCAGTATTCTAAAAGAATGCCAGGAAAAATGATGAGAAAGACACCAAGAAATATAAGTCTTCCAGACTCTATAATATATCTCTCGAGATACAGATTTACGAGCCTGTAACATAGTATTAATCACAGAGTCAGAGAAACCTCTTTGACCAAGAATTAAGCGTTCAATCTCCATACCTTTAAATTTAAGGATTTCAGATCCTGATGGAAAAAGGGACCTTGTGACAGAAGGTCTGGTCTTAACGGAAGAGTCCACGGTTGGCAAGAGGCCATCCGGACAAGATCCGCATACCAAAACCTGTGAGGCCATGCCGGAGCAACCAGCAGAACAAACGAGCATTCCTTCAGAATCTTGGAGATTACTCTTGGAAGAAGAACTAGAGGCGGAAAGATATAGGCAGGATGATACTTCCAAGGAAGTGATAATGCATCCACTGCCTCCGCCTGAGGATCCCGGGATCTGGACAGATACCTGGGAAGTTTCTTGTTTAGATGGGACGCCATCAGATCTATTTCTGGAAGTTCCCACATTTGAACAATCTGAAGAAATACCTCTGGGTGAAGAGACCATTCGCCCGGATGCAATGTTTGGCGACTGAGATAATCCGCTTCCCAATTGTCTACACCTGGGATATGAACCGCAGAGATTAGACAGGAGCTGGATTCCGCCCAAACCAAAATTCGAGATACTTCTTTCATAGCCAGAGGACTGTGAGTCCCTCCTTGATGATTGATGTATGCCACAGTTGTGACATTGTCTGTCTGAAAACAAATGAACGATTCTCTCTTCAGAAGAGGCCAAAACTGAAGAGCTCTGAAAATTGCACGGAGTTCCAAAATATTGATCGGTAATCTCACCTCCTGAGATTCCCAAACTCCTTGTGCCGTCAGAGATCCCCACACAGCTCCCCAACCTGTGAGACTTGCATCTGTTGAAATTACAGTCCAGGTCGGAAGAACAAAAGAAGCCCCCTGAATTAAACGATGGTGATCTGTCCACCATGTTAGAGAGTGTCGAACAATCGGTTTTAAAGATATTAATTGAGATATCTTCGTGTAATCCTTGCACCATTGCTTCAGCATACAGAGCTGAAGAGGTCGCATGTGAAAACGAGCAAAGGGGATCGCGTCCGATGCAGCAGTCATAAGACCTAGAATTTCCATGCATAAGGCTACCGAAGGGAATGATTGTGACTGAAGGTTTCGACAAGCTGCAATCAATTTTAGACGTCTCTTGTCTGTTAAAGACAGAGTCATGGACACTGAATCCATCTGGAAACCCAGAAAGGTTACCCTTGTCTGAGGAATCAAAGAACTTTTTGGTAAATTGATCCTCCAACCATGATCTTGAAGAAACAACACAAGTCGATTCGTATGAGATTCTGCTAAATGTAAAGACTGAGCAAGTACCAAGATATCGTCCAAATAAGGAAATACCACAATAACCTGTTCTCTGATTACAGACAGCAGGGCACCGAGAACCTTTGTAAAAATTCTTGGAGCTGTAGCTAAGCCAAACGGCAGAGCCACAAACTGGTAATGCTTGTCCAGAAACGAGAATATCAGGAACTGATAATGATCTGGATGAATCGGAATATGCAGATATGCATCCTGTAAATCTATTGTGGACATATAATTCCCTTGCTGAACAAAAGGTAACATAGTCCTTACAGTTACCATCTTGAATGTTGGTATCCTTACATAATGATTCAATATTTTTAGATCCAGAACTGGTCTGAAAGAATTCTCCTTCTTTGGTACAATGAAGAGATTTGAATAAAACCCCATCCCCTGTTCCGGAACTGGAACTGGCATAATTACTCCAGTCAACTCTAGATCTGAAACACATTTCAGAAATGCTTGAGCTTTTACTGGATTTACTGGGACACGGGAAAGAAAAAATCTCTTTGCAGGAGGTCTCAACTTGAAACCAATTCTGTACCCTTCTGAAACAATGCTCTGAATCCAAAGATTGTGAACAGAATTGATCCAAATTTCCTTGAAAAAACGTAACCTGCCCCCTACCAGCTGAGCTGGAATGAGGGCCGCACCTTCATGTGGACTTAGAAGCAGGCTTTGCCTTTCTAGCTGGCTTGGATTTATTCCAGACTGGAGATGGTCTCCAAACTGAAACTGCTCCTGAGGATGAAGGATCAGGCTTTTGTTCTTTGTTGAAACGAAAGGAACGAAAACGATTATTAGCCCTGTTTTTACCTTTAGATTTTTTATCCTATGGTAAAAAAGTTCCTTTCCCACCAGTAACAGTTGAAATAATGGAATCCAACTGAGAACCAAATAATTGAAAGAAATGGAAAGTAAAGTTGATTTAGAAGCCATATCAGCATTCCAAGTTTTAAGCCATAAAGCTCTTCTAGCTAAAATAGCTAGAGACATAAACCTGACATCAACTCTGATAATATCAAAAATGGCATCACAGATAAAATTATTAGCATGCTGAAGAAGAATAATAATATCATGAGAATCACGATGTGTTACTTGTTGCGCTAAAGTTTCCAACCAAAAAGTTGAAGCTGCAGCAACATCAGCCAAAGATATAGCAGGTCTAAGAAGATTACCTGAACACAGATAAGCTTTTCTTAGAAAGGATTAAATTTTCCTATCTAGAGGATCCTTAAACGAAGTACCATCTGACGTAGGAATAGTAGTACGTTTAGCAAGGGTAGAAATAGCCCCATCAACTTTAGGGATCTTGTCCCAAAATTCTAATCTGTCAGACGGCACAGGATATAATTGCTTAAAACGTTTAGAAGGAGTAAATGAATTACCCAAATTATCCCATTCTTTGGAAATTACTGCAGAAATAGCATTAGGAACAGGAAAAACTTCTGGAATAACCACAGGAGCTTTAAATACCTTATCTAAACGTTTAGAATTAGTATCAAGAGGACCAGAATCCTCTATTTCTAAAGCAATTAGTACTTCTTTAAGTAAAGAACGAATAAATTCCATTTTAAATAAATATGAAGATTTATCAGCATCAACCTCTGAGACAGAATCCTCTGAACCAGAGGAATCATCAGAATCAGAATGATGATGTTCATTTAAAAATTCATCTGTAGGGAGAGAAGTTTTAAAAGATTTTTTACGTTTACTAGAAGGAGAAATAACAGACATAGCCTTCTTTATGGATTCAGAAACAAAATCTCTTATATTATCAGGAACATTCTGCACCTTAGATGTTGAAGGAACTGCAACAGGCAATGGTACTTTACTAAAGGAAATATTATCTGCTTTAACAAGTTTGTCATGACAATCAATACAAACAACAGCTGGAGGAATAGCTACCAAAAGTTTACAGCAGATACACTTAGCTTTGGTAGATTCAGCACTTGACAGCGATTTTCCTGTAGTATCTTCTGACTCAGATGCAACGTGAGACATCTTGCAATATGTAAGAGAAAAAACAACATATATATAAAGCAAAATTGATCAAATTCCTTAAATGACAGTTTCAGGAATGGGAAAAAATGCCAAAGAACAAGCTTCTAGCAACCAGAAGCAATAAAAAATGAGACTTAAATAATGTGGAGACAAAAGCGACGCCCATATTTTTTCGCGCCAAATAAGACGCCCACATTATTTGGCGCCTAAATGCTTTTTGGTGCCAAAAATGACGCCACATCCGGAACACCGACATTTTTGGCGCAAAATAACGTCAAAAAATGACGCAACTTCCGGCGACACGTATGACGCCGGAAACGAAATAGAATTTTTGCGCCAAAAAAGTCTGCGCCAAGAATGACGCAATAAACTGAAGCATTTTCAGCCCCCGCGAGCCTAACAGCCCACAGGGAAAAAGTCAAATTTTAAGGTAAGAAAAATGTTAAATTAAAATGCATTATCCCAAATATGAAACGGACTGTCTGAAAATAAGGAAAGTTGAACATTCTGAGTCAAGGCAAATAAATGTTTGAATACATATATTTAGAACTTTATAAACAAAGTGCCCAACCATAGCTTGGAGTGTCACAGAAAATAAGACTTACTTACCCCAGGACACTCATCTACATATAGCAGATAGCCAAACCAGTACTGAAACGAGAATCAGCAGAGGTAATGGTATATATAAGAGTATATCGTCGATCTGAAAAGGGAGGTAAGAGATGAATCTCTACGACCGATAACAGAGAACCTATGAAATAGACCCCGTAGAAGGAGATCACTGCATTCAAATAGGCAATACTCTCCTCACATCCCTCTGACATTCACTGCACGCTGAGAGGAAAACCGGGCTCCAACTTGCTGCGGAGCGCATATCAACGTAGAATCTAGCACAAACTTACTTCACCACCTCCATCGGAGGCAAAGTTTGTAAAACTGAATTGTGGGTGTGGTGAGGGGTGTATTTATAGGCATTTTGAGGTTTGGGAAACTTTGCCCCTCCTGGTAGGAATGTATATCCCATACGTCACTAGCTCATGGACTCTTGCTAATTACATGAAAGAAACATAAATAAGTACAGCCAAGCCTCTCCCAATTAAAATATGAAAACTTTTGTTTTATATATAAATAGAACCCCTGATATCCTATGGCCCTGACAGCCTCATCCCTCTAGCTAAAACAGGATCCAAAAACGGATTTGTCAGCCAAATAGTTGCACAGTGTCCTGGAGTAACATCTGCCCATAAAAACATCCCCTCAACACAAGGGATATATATGAAAGTCCCCAGGATCTGTAAAGGTTATGAGATTCATAACTCCTTATAGAGTCTTCATAGTCCCCTTTCAATATAAGGAAAATCCACTTGCCTTTGTAGCCTCTGCTCTGGGGCAGACACAGCACTTCCAGGTCTGACAGCTTCATCCGACTTCTGATAGGGACCTGAGGTAGAAAGGAAAGCAGTGCAAGCTAACACTGGTTAAATGATGGGGGTGTTAGCACAGATTGCTGGAAGGAGGACAGAGAAGTTCCCTGCGACATCCAGCAGCTACCAATACTCTTACTAAGAGGTTTACATGGACACAACATCAACCCCAGTCCTATCTTGAAGGGAAACTACCCATTAAAGGACTTTAATTAAATTTTCTTCAGAGCACCATCTTCGCCACCTCCTAGTTACAGAGGCAAAGAATGACTGGGGGAGTATGGGTAGTGGGAGGGATACTTAAGCTTTGGCTGGGGTGTCTTTGCCTCCTCATGGTGGCCAGGTGTTGAATTTCCAACAGTAATGAATGGAATTGTAGACTCTCCATGCCATTGGAAAGAAATACTCTTGGGTGTCAGACTGGTTCTTAATTTGTTTATGCCCATTACCAAGAGAGTGTCCCTGTAGTGCCTAATTTACAAAGTTGGCAATTTTTATTGAACATTTAAAATGCAGTAATCACTAAATCAATATCTAGGCATCTGTTATGCTGTATTGGATGTTCTTATTGGTTAGAGTACACTGTCCCTTTAAGCATGTGCTTGTATTCTCCTGTTTACTCAAACAAATATTTCTTACAATAAATAACCAGCATTCAAGTTCATTTAAAAGTCAATGTATGTTTTTTTTTTCCCTGGGTCACTATTCTGTGGAAAACCAAAAGGAAAAAATAAATAGAATAAGTATAATAGCATAGAAACATAAGACGTCACAGTAGATTGCTTTATTTACTGAATGTAGGTCAAAACAGTTAAAGGAGATACTTCACAAAAAAACATGTATTTTCTACACAGTGCAACTAGTCAACTCCATTTAACCACACAAATATTGTGCACCATCGATATATATCTGTGAGTCCATCTATTCATACTGGCACAATAATGATTTTCTAGTCCTTGAAATGGGTCCTAAATATCATAACCATATATCTGTGCTATATACATATATATTCACAAATTCCAAGGTAAAAAAAAACAACTCAGTCAAGGACATTAAAAAGGTGCAGTTGAAAAATTCTGCTGCTGAGTAGAACAAGTAGAAAACTTTTTTTTTTTCTGAGGTGGCAAACAAACAAATTAACAGGAAACAATTTTAAATTCTCTTAACAATATCAGTACACTATGTTTCTAACATGTTTTCCCATAATCTTTAGTAGTCAGTCACAAATGTGCAGCAGGTCAGCTGGTGGCAATAATTACATATCCGTTTCTTGTAATTCAATGGCTCAATGTTTAGTTGCTAGCAATGTGTTGCAGTAGAACGTGAAACACTTTGAACAGTCTGAAAAGTAAACAACAAAAACAAAATGTAAAAGGAGCCTGTGTCTTGAAATCTGTAATCATCATCTAAGAATTACAGCATTTTTTCTTGTTGGTGAAATTTCTGTCCAGCCCGCTGGACAAAAATAAATATTTATCTGAGATAATTTAATAGCATCCTTCTTTCCAGGAATCGTCGTCATTTGGTATACTATTTGTCTTTGAAGAGTGAACAGATCTTTAGGAAAGAAAGAAAAAATGTTGTTAAGTATATCTCCAAATGTACAGGAACATAAAATGTATTAGAAATTAATATAAACCCCCCCCCCAAAAAAAACCCCCAACAACAACAAAAAACTATACACAACCCCCAAAAGAAAAAGAATTAAAAAAATACAATTATTATTTTAGTCCACAAGGTTACTATTTGTTTTTTAAAATATCTGCTAATTGGTAGATTTTACACTAAATACCACACATTGTCTATTTAGCAACACGGTTTAAACCAGGATTAGTCAAGCAAAAGGTCCACAAGACAAAATTAACTCCTCCATTGTATTTTACGTGGACTCACTTCTCCAAACTGAATGCAGCATATGTGTAAACCAGGGATGAATTGTTCAGTACCTTTATCATATATTAGGAGTATTTCTCTTCAAGGGGCCAACACATACTCACTGCTATATAGGAGAAAAAATTGTGGAACAACTTATACATATTTTTGTTTGTAAGCGATCATTATGGCTTATATCTAGTGAAAGAAGCAATTTGAAAAAAGTGATATGGAAATTGAACACTATTTACTTGTATATTATATATATATATATATATATATATATATATATATATATATATATATATATATATATATATATATACATACACACACACATACACACACTTTTTTACTTGGTAAATAGCAAGGATAGTGTAAGCAGGCCGGTGAGATAATATAGCTAAGATAAGACAGCCTCCATCTATACTAACTTCAAATAGGTCCAGAGAAGGAACCCAGCTCTTTCCTACAATAGACAGAACTAGGAATGTGGGATGAATAATTGAGGTAATCTTGATATAGGTAAAAAGGGGGTGGTTTATTTCTGACCATGCTCCCTTCTGGGTATTATCAATTGCATGCATTATAAAATCATGAAAGTTTAGACTTGACTGTCCCTTTAAGCTCTTCCTAGCCTCAGGTTAATGACATCACCAGGCTCATGCCAAGATGATGATGAAACATTGCACACTTCATATGGGCTTGTAACTGCAGAGGGGTGGCGTGATCAGCAATTGGAAAGTTGCTTAAAATTGCATGCTCTATCTGAATCATGACAGTTTAAATTTGACTATACTGCCCTTTTAAATGATAATTTGGTTTTCTCAATGAAATTCTTATTCTTGTGCAAAGCTTCTATGGGATCACCTTTGTTCGGAAATAGCAGACATGCATGGTTTTGTCATTGGTTTTTGGTAATAAGAAGCTTGCTAATTGCAGCTACACACCACTGATCATGCTCCGTTACCATATGAAGACAGAACATGCAGCTCTCGCCTGTCACTTCATGAAGCTGTAACGTGGATCTGCATTATGCTGTACTATGGGCTTAGTACCGCATGACTTAGATCAACATCACTTTGGCTTTAGGGGTTAAACAAACGGTGTAGGAGGTTTCTGATTTTATTACTTAGTTTTCCTTATTTATCACAATATATATATATATATATATATATATATATATATATATATATATATACACATACATACATATACACACACATTATATATATATATATATATATATATATATATATATATATATATATATATATATATATATATATATATATATATATATATATATATATATATATATATATATATATATATATATATATATCAGGGAATATGAATAGACCGGTCCGGTCGCCAATGGCGACCTAAATTTCTTGCGGGCAAGTAAAATTTTTAAGTTACCAGCCCGAGCGGCGACCTGACATTTTAAGTGGGATATAAGAAGCAATAATAAAAAAACATAATTTATGTAAGAACTTACCTGATAAATTCATTTCTTTCATATTAGCAAGAGTCCATGAGCTAGTGACGTATGGGATATACATTCCTACCAGGAGGGGCAAAGTTTCCCAAACCTCAAAATGCCTATAAATACACCCCTCACCACACCACAAATCAGTTTAACTTATAGCCAAGAAGTGGGGTGATAAGAAAAAAGTGCGAAAGCATAAAAAATAAGGAATTGGAATAATTGTACTTTATACAAAAAAATCATAACCACCACAAAAAAGGGTGGGCCTCATGGACTCTTGCTAATATGAAAGAAATGAATTTATCAGGTAAGTTCTTACATAAATTATGTTTTCTTTCATGTAATTAGCAAGAGTCCATGAGCTAGTGACGTATGGGATAATGAATACCCAAGATGTGGATCTTCCACGCAAGATTCACTAGAGAGGGAGGGATAAAATAAAGACAGCCAATTCCGCTGAAAAATAATCCACACTCAAAACAAAGTTTAAATCTTATAATGAAAAAAACTGAAATTATAAGCAGAAGAATCAAACTGAAACAGCTGCCTGAAGTACTTTTCTACCAAAGACTGCTTCTGAAGAAGAAAACACATCAAAATGGTAGAATTAAGTAAAAGTATGCAAAGAAGACCAAGTTGCTGCTTTGCAAATCTGATCAACCGAAGCTTCATTCCTAAATGCCCAGGAAGTAGAGACTGACCTAGTCGAATGAGCTGTAATCCTTTGAGGCGGAGTTCTACCCGACTCAACATAAGCATGATGAATCAAAGACTTTAACCACGATGCCAAAGAAATGGCAGAAGCCTTCTGACCTTTCCTAGAACCAGAAAAGATAACAAATAGACTAGAAGTCTTTTGGAAATCTTTAGTAGCTTCAACATAATATTTCAAAGCTCTAACTACATCCAAAGAATGCAACGATCTTTCCTTAGAGTTCTTAGGATTAGGACACAATGAAGGAACTACAATTTCTCTACTAATGTTGTTAGAATTCACAACCTTAGGTAAAAATTTAAATGAAGTTCGCAAAACCGCCTTATCCTGATGAAAAATCATAAAAAGGAGACTCACAAGAAAGAGCAGATAATTCAGAAACTCTTCTAGCAGAAGAGATGGCCAAAAAGAAACAAAACTTTCCAAGAAAGTAATTTAATATCCAGCGAATGCATAGGTTGAAACGGAGGAGCTTGAAGAGCCCCCAGAACCAAATTCAAACTCCAAGGAGGAGAGATTGACTTAATGACAGGTTTTATACGAACTAAAGCCTGTACAAAACAATGAATATCAGGAAGATTAGCAATCTTTCTGTGAAAAAGAACAGAATGAGCAGAGATTTGTCCTTTCAAGGAACTTGCAGACAAACCTTTATCCAAACCATCCTGAAGAAACTGTAAAATTCTAGGAATTCTAAAAGAATGCCAGGAAAAATGATGAGAAGAACACCAAGAAATGTAAGTCTTCCAGACTCGATAATATATCTTCCTAGATACAGATTTACGAGCCTGTAACATAGTATTAATTACGGAGTCAGAGAAACCTCTATGACTGAGAATCAAGCGTTCAATCTCCATACCTTCAAATTTAAGGATTTGAGATCCTGATGGAAAAAAGGACCTTGCGATAGAAGGTCTGGTCTTAACGGAAGAGTCCACGGTTGGCAAGTAGCCATCCGGACAAGATCCGCATACCAAAACCTGTGAGGCCATGCTGGAGCCAGCAGAACAGACGAACGCTCCTTTAGAATCTTGGAAATCACTCTTGGAAGAAGAACTAGAGGCGGAAAGATATAGGCAGGATGATACTTCCAAGGAAGTGACAATGCATCCACTGCTTCCGCCTGAGGATCCCTGGATCTCGACAGATACCTCGGAAGCTTCTTGTTTATATGAGAAGCCATCAGATCTATTTCTGGAAGTCCCCACATTTGAACAATCTGAAGAAATACCTCTGGGTGAAGAGACCACTCGCCCGGATGTAATGTCTGACGACTGAGATAATCCGCTTCCCAATTGTCTATACCTGGGATATGAACCGCAGAAATTAGACAGGAGCTGGATTCCGCCCAAACAAGTATTCGAGATACTTCTTTCATAGCCAGAGGACTGTGAGTCCCTCCTTGATGATTGACATATGCCACGGTTGTGACATTGTCCGTCTGAAAACAAATGAACGACTCTCTCTTTAGAAGAGGCCACGACTGAAGAGCTCTGAAAATCGCACGGAGTTCCAAAATGTTGATTGGTA
Organism: Bombina bombina; assembly: GCF_027579735.1. Taxonomy (NCBI): domain Eukaryota; kingdom Metazoa; phylum Chordata; class Amphibia; order Anura; family Bombinatoridae; genus Bombina; species Bombina bombina. Next base: position 831,503,957 of record NC_069499.1, read on the forward strand.
ATCTCGCCTCCTGAGTTTCCCAAACCCCTTGTGCTGTCAGAGACCCCCATACAGCTCCCCAACCTGTCAGACTTGCATCTGTTGAGATCACAGTCCAGGTCGGAAGAACAAAAGAAGCCCCCTGAACTAAACGATGGTGGTCTGTCCACCACGTCAGAGAGTGTCGTACAATCGGTTTTAAAGATATTAATTGCGATATCTTTGTATAATCCCTGCACCACTGGTTTAGCATACAGAGCTGAAGAGGTCGCATGTGAAAACGAGCAAAGGGGATCGCGTCCGATGCAGCAGTCATAAGACCTAGAATTTCCATGCATAAGGCTACCGAAGGGAATTATAGAGACTGAAGGTTTCGACAAGCTGAAACCAATTTCAGACGTCTTTTGTCCGTCAGCGACAGAGTCATGGACACTGAATCTATCTGGAAACCTAAAAAGGTTACCCTTGTCTGAGGAATCAACAAACTCTTTGGTAAATTGATCCTCCAACCATGTTCTCGAAGAAACGATATAAGTCGATTCGTATGAGATTCTGCTAAAAGTGAAGACTGAGCAAGTACCAAGATATCGTCCAAATAAGGAAATACCACAATACCCTGTTCTCTGATTACAGATAGAAGGGCACCGACCTTGGAGCTGTTGCTAGGCCAAACGGCAGAGCCACAAACTGGTAATGCTTGTCTAGGAAAGAGAATCTCAGAAACTGATAGTGATCTGGATGAATCGGAATATGCAGATATGCATCTTGTAAACCTATTGTGGACATATAATGAATGCCCTTGCTGAACAAAAGGCAGAATAGTCCTTATAGTTACCATTTTGAATGTTGGTATCCTTGCATAATGATTCAATATTTTTAAATCCAGAACTGGTCTGAAGGAATACTCCTTCTTTGGTACAATGAAGAGATTTGAGTAAAACCCCAGCCCCTGTTCCAGAACTGGAACAATTACTCCAGCCAACTCTAGATCTGAAACACATTTCAGAAATGCTTGAGCCTTCACTGGATTTATTGGGACACGGGAAAGAAAAAATCTTCTTGCAGGAGGCCTTATCTTGAAGCCTATTCTGTACCCTTGTGAAACAATGTTCTGAATCCAAAGATTGTGAATCGAATTGATCCAAATTTCTTTGAAAAAACGTAATCTGCCCCCTACCAGCTGGGCTGGAATGAGGGCCGCACCTTCATGTGGACTTGGGAGCTGACTTTGGCTTTCTAAAGGGCTTGGATTTATTCCACACTGGAGATGGTTTCCAAACTGATACTGTTCCTGTAGGGGAAGGATCAGGCTTTCGTTCCTTATTATGACGAAAGGAACGAAAACGATTAGCGGACCTAAATTTACCTTTATATTTTTTATCCTGTGGTAAAAAAGTTCCTTTCCCCCCAGTAACAGTTGAAATAATAGAATCCAACTGTGAACCAAACAATTTATTACCCTGGAAAGAAAGGGAAAGCAAAGTTGACTTAGAAGACATATCAGCATTCCAAGTTTTAAGCCATAAAGCTCTTCTAGCTAAAATAGCTAAAGACATATACCTGACATCAACCCTAATGATATCAAAGATGGCATCACAAATAAAGTTATTAGCATGTTGAAGAAGATTAACAATGCTATGAGTATTATGATCTGTTACTTGTTGTGCTAAAGCTTCTAACCAGAAAGTTGAAGCTGCAGCAACATCCGCCAAAGATATAGCAGGTCTAAGACGATTACCTGAACATAAGTAAGCTTTTCTTAGAAAGGATTCAATTTTCCTATCTAAAGGATCCTTAAAGGAAGTACTATCTGCCGTAGGAATAGTAGTACGTTTAGCAAGAGTAGAGATAGCCCCATCAACCTTAGGGATTTTGTCCCAAAACTCTAATCTGTCAGATGGCACAGGATATAATTGCTTAAACCGTTTAGAAGGAGTAAATGAATTACCCAGATTATTCCATTCCCTGGAAATTACTTCAGAAATAGCATCAGGGAAGGGAAAAACCTCCGGAATAACTACAGGGGGTTTAAAAACCGTATTCAAACGTTTAGATTTAGTATCAAGAGGACCAGACTCCTCTATTTCTAATGCAATTAAGACTTCTTTAAGTAAAGAACGAATAAATTCCATTTTAAATAAATAAGAAGATTTATCAGTATCAATCTCTGAAACAGAACCTTCTGAACCAGAAAAATCAGTATCAGAAACAGAATTAGAATGATGATGTTAGTTTAAAAAGTCATATGAAACATGAGAAGTTTTAAAAGACCTTTTACGTTTACTGGAAGGAGGAATAACAGACATAGCCTTCTTAATAGATATAGAAACAAAATCTCTTATGTTAACAGGAACACCCTGAATATTAGATGTTGATGGAACAGCAACAGGTAATGGAACATTACTAAAGGAAATATTATCTGCATTAGAAAGTTTGTCATGACATTCATCACAAACAACAGCCGGAGAAACAGTTACCACAAGTTTACAACAAATACACTTAACTTTGGTAGATCCAGCATCAGGCAACGATTTTCCAGAAGTAGCTTCTGATTCAGGGTCAATCTGAGACATCTTGCAATATGTAATAGAAAATACAACATATAAAGCAAAATTGATCAAATTCCTTAAATGAGTTTCAGGAATGGGAAAAAATGCCAATGAACCAGCTTCTAGCAACCAGAAGCAAATAAACAATGAGATTTAAATAATGAGGAGACAAAAAATGACGCCCATATTTTTTAGCGGCAAAAAAAAGACGCCCACATTAATTGGCGCCTAAATGCTTTTGGCGCCAAAAATGACGCCACATCCGGTAACGCTGACACTTTTGGAGCAAAAACGTCAAAAAAATGACGCAACTTCCGGCGACAAGTATGACGCCGGAAAGGACACAGAAAATTTTTGCGCCAAAAAAGTCCGCGCCAAGAATGACGCAATAAAATGAAGCATTTTCAGCCCCCGCGAGCCTAACAGCCCACAGGAAAAAAGTCAAATTTTAAGGTAAGAAAAAATTGGTTTATTCATATGCATTATCCCAAATATGAAACTGACTGTCTGAAATAAGGAACGTTGAACATCCTGAATCAAGGCAAATAAATGTTTAAACACATATATTTAGAACTTTATATAAAAGTGCCCAACCATAGCTTAGAGTGTCACAAAATAAGACTTACTTACCCCAGGACACTCATCTACATGTAGTAGAAAGCCAAACCAGTACTGAAACGAGAATCAGTAGAGGTAATGGTATATATAAGAGTATATCGTCGATCTGAAAAGGGAGGTAAGAGATGAATCTCTACGACCGATAACAGGGAACCTATGAAATAGACCCCGTAGAAGGAGATCATTGAATTCAAATAGGCAATACTCTCTTCACATCCCTCTGACATTCACTGCACACTGAGAGGAAAACCGGGCTCCAGCCTGCTGCGAAGCGCATATCAACGTAGAATCTAGCACAAACTTACTTCACCACCTCCATGGGAGGCAAAGTTTGTAAAACTGATTTGTCGGTGTGGTGAGGGGTGTATTTATAGGCATTTTGAGGTTTGGGAAACTTTGCCCCTCCTGGTAGGAATGTATATCCCATACGTCACTAGCTCATGGACTCTTGCTAATTACATGAAAGAAATGACAAATTGCCTTTCACATATGCGCACACACGGGAAAGGAGGGTAGAAAGGGGAGGTTATTTCTTTTAAATGCATTCAAAGACCTCCCCTTATCTCCATGGCTCTTCCTTGTCAGTTGCTACTTCCCACCCCTAAAGTTGTCTGCGCGGGAAGACATCCTGCTAGAGCGGTGAGTGTTAATTCTCTGTGTATGAATGAAGTATGGGTTAAAGTGACTACATAGTTATGGTAGGCAGCTTGCTCACATACATTATGCTGACGTACTCCAGGGTCCTCTGCAGTACTTCAGCACAATGTACACGATCAAGCTGCCTACCATAACAATATAGAGCAGTGCACAATTTTTCTGGATGCTATTAATGCTCCAAAAACTGACTTTACCAATTAGTAGAGAACATACCATCTCCATGCACCCAGTCAAATCTGCTAGCGCAGCACTGACAGTCACGCTAGTAGTTGAAAGGCAGCTGGGCAGAAAGGGCAAAAAAAAAGTATTTTTAAAATGCTCGTTATGTCACTGTTCATTGTCCAGCAAAATGCAGTACTGCTCACAGCGCTATAGGGTGAAGGGTGGCAACATTAAATATACTTAGTCAATCATAACTCCCCACATATGCTGAATTAAAAAAAAGCTCAATTATATCTTTTTTTTCCTTAGGGGGAAAAAAATCAAGACGTATGTACAGTATTACAAAGATAATATCCCTGTTTTTTTTATACCTAGTGATAGAAAAATATTTTCTAAAGTTAAAGCCTTTTATTAAGTCCCAAATATTAAGCAGCTTGCAGGGCATTCAAATTGGGACCTCTGTCTGCAATGCTTTGTGGGATTACAATAACACTATTTATATTGCCTTTTTACATAAGATATATACACACTAAATGCAGATACGCACGGGCGACTAAAGTTTCTGGCGGGCTGGTAAGTTTTGTCATTTACTCGCCCGGTGGGCGAGGGGAGTTTTTGGGTATTCATAGGCCCTGTATATATATATATATATATATATATATATATATATATATATATATATATATATATATATATATATATATATATATATACACACATACACACACACATATATATACACACATACACACACATAGAAAGTGGATATAAAAAGTCTACACAGTATATACAGTATATATCATTTTAATACTTTTTTGTTATACTTGCCTCCTAGATGGCTGAATCATTTTACTTTTAGGAGTCGAGTGCACTCCAGATATCTGAGATTTCGCAGGTGGGTGTTTAATGGAAGCTGAGAAATTACCAGCTCGGGAAACTGCTCCAGATGTTGTTGGATTCATCCCAACAGAAGACTGAAGCTTTCGTGTACCGTTTGCACTGTTGTACCCAGAAGATTTGATCTGTGGTTTTGATACCAGCATTGAATTCGCACCTCCACCTGCTTTAACTGGCTGACGAGCCGAGAGTGAAGATTGTCCTGAGCTGGAGCCATACCTCAGTTTACTGGGCGGAGTACCTACAAAAACACATTAGTTTATTGTATTTGGTTGATTACAGGTTGCAAATTCTATCCTAAGCTGTATCAGCTACTGTAGGAGAAAACATGAGAGGCGCTTGCAATTAGTTTACATAGAAATAGTCTCTCAAAATTTAAATGCAAATAGATCATTTACATCTTTGAATAGAAAGATCTGTGAGCTCAATGCTATCTATATCAGTGATTTGCACCCTTTTTTTGCCGTGGCACACTTTTTTACATTAAAAAATCCTGTGGCACACCACCATCCCAACATTTTACAAAATCACACATTGTAGCCTAATACAGGATATATATATATATATATATATATATATATATATATATATATATATATATATATATATATACACACACACACATACACACACACTGTATTGTGCTGTCATGCCATGCCTCCTACAAACTATACATGACATATTGACATTTATTCACAAACAATCATAATGATTCTTGGTTAATGAATGTCAATGTCATGGTTGTAAATGATGCCTGATGAGCCTGTCACATACCTACCAATATTTAAAAAATTGAAAGAGGGACACCCCCGCACTGTTGTCAGTCTGCCGCGGCACACCTGAGGATCTCTCACGGCACACTGGTTGAAAAACACTGATCTATATGATACACTAATGCCCTCTAGTGGTGAAAAACTGTCAGAATTGCATTCAGATTAGAGGCGGCCTTCAAGGTCTAAGAAATTAGCATATGAGCCTATTCTAGGTTTAGCTCTCAACTAAGAATACCAAGAAAACAAAGCAAAATTGGTTATAAAAGTAAATTGGAAAGTTGTTTAAAATTACATGCCCTATTTGAATCATTAATGTTTATTTTGGACTTGACTGTCCCTTTAAATATTGCTTTATTGTACAGTTCTCATGTGTCATGATATATACAGTACATAAAATAATGTTATAGTGTGAATCTGCTGGAAAAAAGACATTATCTATTCCCCAATTTTGCATAACCAACACTTATATTAATACATTTACTTTTGTGATTACCTTGTGAGCCTCTAACTGTCCCCTTATCTCGGTTCTTTTCATAGGCATTGCACTTTAGTCAATCAGTGCACATTACCTTTATGACCCACATGAACTAGCACTATGAAAGACTGTCAAAATGCACTTTGATAAGAGGCGGACTTCAAGGACTTAGAAATTAGCATGAGCCTACCTAGGGTTTAGCGTTCAACAAAGAACAAAGCAAATTTGATAAAAGTAAAATAGAAAGTTGTTTAAAATAACAAGCCCTATCTGATCCATGAAAGTTTAATTTTGACTTGACTGTCCCTATAAGCTTTTAAATGTACACTAAACCCACATTTTTTTCTTTAATAATTCAGATAGATAATGAAATTTTAAGCAACTTTGTAATTTACCCCTATTTTATAAATTTTTCTTTATTCTTTTGCCATCTTTATTTAAAAAGCAGGAATTTAAACATTAAGAGCCTGCCCATTTTTGGTTCAGAACCTGGGTTTTGCTTGCTTATTGGTTTGCAAACTGTACCAATCAGCAAGTGCTACCCAGGTGCTGGATATAAGTGGTCTGTGCCTCTTTTTTTTTTTTTTAGTAGTTTTCATGAATTACTATTTAGCTGGTCACTTATGGACCCTTTGATACAGGTAGTATTGGTGAGGTATCATAGTCATATCAGCGACCCTTATAAAGGTATGAAAATATAATTGTAACAGTAACAATGAGATATGAACGTATATTAGTTTAGCCAAGTTTTTCAGAGGATAAACACCGCTTAAGTAAATGTAGAGTTACTAGGCCAAACACAGAATCGCAAAAATACGCATAGCTATCTGCATATTGATAATTATAGACTGGGATAAAAACTTATGTCCCTGCATAGATCACATGAATTTGTACTTCCAAAGTAGGGGGGAGGTCTACAATGTCTCTTAAAATTGAAGTAGGAGAAAGACATGAGGTTATGGAATGTAAAGTTGCATAATAGGGTGCACCGACTTTACTTAAAGGGACACTATACCCAAACATTTTCTTTCATGATTAAGGTAGATAATATAATTTTAAACAACATTCCAATTTACTTCTATTACCTAATTTGCTTTATTCTTTAGATATACTTTAATGAAGAAATAGCAATGCACACAGTGAACCAATCACAGGAGGCATCTTTGTGCAGCTACCAATCAGCAGCTACTAGGCATATCTAGATATGCTTTTCAGCAAAGAATATCAAGAGAATGAAGCAAAATAGATAATAGAAGTAAATTAGAAAGTTGTTTATAATTGTATGCTCTTTCTAAATCGTGAAAGAAAAAATGTGGGTTTCATCTTCCTTTAAGGTAAGCAGTAGGTGACCATTTAGAGCATGGGAGTATAGTTAGGGGGAAATGAGAACACTATGTGTGGTTCGTGGTCATAATGGGGGATATATATTGTGTAGATAAAATGGAGGGCAATGTTAGTGTGCAGTGTTGTTGCAATTTAAGCATCACATGATCATACAGGGATTGTGATGTAAAACTGAACAGTCTTAAGGCTGTAAAGGTGGGTTGGGGAGGTATTAATTGCTAATGAACGAGTTAAAAAACATAATTTATGTAAGAACTTACCTGATAAATTCATTTCTTTCATATTGGCAAGAGTCCATGAGCTAGTGACGTATGGGATATACATTCCTACCAGGAGGGGCAAAGTTTCCCAAACCTCAAAATGCCTATAAATACACCCCCACCACACCCACAATTCAGTTTAACGAATAGCCAAGAAGTGGGGTGATAAGAAAGGAGTGAAAGCATCAAAATAAGGAATTGGAATAATTGTGCTTTATACAAAAAAATCATAACCACCATAAAAAAGGGTGGGCCTCATGGACTCTTGCCAATATGAAAGAAATGAATTTATTAGGTAAATTCTTACATAAATTATGTTTTCTTTCATGTAATTGGCAAGAGTCCATGAGCTAGTGACGTATGGGATAGCAAATACCCAAGATGTGGAACTCCACGAAAGAGTCACTAGAGAGGGAGGAATAAAAATAAAGACAGCCAATTCCGCTGAAAAATAAATCCACAACCCAAACCAAAAGTTTTAATCTTTATAATGGAAAAAACTGAAATTATAAGCAGAAGAATCAAACTGAAACAGCTGTCTGAAGTACTTTTCTACCAAAAACTGCTTCTGAAGAAGAGAAAACATCAAAATGGTAGAATTTAGTAAAAGTATGCAAAGAAGACCAAGTTGCTGCTTTGAAAATCTGATCAACAGAAGCTTTATTCTTAAAAGCCCAGGAAGTAGAAACTGACCTAGTAGAATGAGCCGTAATCCTCTGAGGCAGGGATTTACGCGACTCCAAATAAGCATGATGAATTAAAAGCTTTAACCAAGATGCTAAAGAAATGGCAGAAGCCTTCTGACCTTTCCTAGAACCAGAAAAGATAACAAATAGACTAGAAGTCTTTCTGAAATCTTTAGTAGCTTCAACATAATATTTCAAAGCTCTAACCACATCCAAAGAATGTAAAGATCTCTCCAGAGAATTCTTTGGATTAGGACACAAAGAAGGGACAACAATTTCTCTACTAATGTTGTTGGAATTCACAACTTTAGGTAAAAATTTAAATTAAGTCTGCAAAACCGCCTTATCCTGATGAAAAATCAGAAAAGGAGACTCACAAAGAGCAGATAATTCAGAAACTCGTTTAGCAGAAGAGATGGCCAAAAGGAACAATACTTTCCAAGAAAGTAATTTAATGTCCAGAGAATGCATAGGCTCAAACGGAGGAGCCTGTAAAGCCCTCAAAACCAAATTAAGACACCAAGGTTGAGAGATTGACTTAATGACAGGCTTGATACGAACCAAAGCCTGTACAAAACAATGAATATCAGGAAGAGCAGAGATTTGTCCTTTCAAGGAACTTTCAGACAAACCCTTATCTAAACCATCCCGAAGAAACTGTAAAATTCTAGGAATTCTAAAAGAATGCCAAGAGAATTTATGAGAAGAACACCATGAAATATAAGTCTTCCAAACTCTGTAATAAATCTTTCTAGATACAGATTTACGAGCCTGCAACATAGTATTAATCACTGAGCCAGAGAAACCTCTATGACTAAGTGTTCAATCTCCATACCTTCAAATTTAATGATTTGAGATCCTGATGGAAAAATGGGCCTTGAGATAGAAGGTCTGGCCTTAACGGAAGTGGGCAAGGTTGGCAACTGGACATCCGAACAAGATCTGCATACCAAAACCTGTGAGGCCATGCTGGAGCCACCAGCAGTACAAATGAACGCTCCATTATGATTTTGGAAATCACCCTTGGAAGAAGAACTAGAGGCAGAAAGATATAAGCAGGTTGAAAACTCCAAGGAAGTGTCAACGCATCCACTGCTTCCGCCTGAGGATCCCTGGACCTGGACAGATACCTGGGAAGTTTCCTGTTTAGATGAGAAGCCATCAGATCTATTTCTGGAAGCCCCCACATCTGAACAATCTGAAAAAACACATCTGGGTGAAGAGACCACTCTCCGGGATGTAAAGTCTGGCGACTGAGATAATCCACTTCCCAATTGTCTATACCTGGGATATGGACCGCAGAAATTAGACAGGAGCTGGATTCCGCCCATGCAAGTATCCGAGATACTTCTTTCATAGCTTGAGGACTGTGAGTCCCACCTTGATGATTGACACGGTTGTGACATTGTCTGTTTGAAAACAAATAAACGGTTCTTTCTTCAGAAGAGGCCAAAACTGAAGAGCTCTGAGAATCGCACGGAGTTCCAAAATATTGATTGGTAATCTCGCCTCTTGAGATTTCCAAACCCCCTGCACTGTCAGAGATCCCCAGACAGCTCCCCAACCTGAAAGACTCGCATCTGTTGTGATCACAGTCCAAGCTGGATGAACAAAAGAAGCCCCTTGAACTAAACGATGGTGATCTAACCACCAAGTCAGAGATAGTCGAACATTGGGATTTAAGGATATTAATTGTGATATCTTTGTATAATCCCTGCACCATTGGCTCAGTATACAAAGCTGAAGAGGTCTCATGTGAAAACGAGTAAAGGGGATCGCGTCCGATGCTGCAGTTGTGAGACCTAAAACCTCCATGCACATAGCTACTGAAGGGAATGATTGAAACTGAAGGTTCCGACAAGCTGAAATCAATTTCAGACGTCTTTTGTCTGTTAGAGACAAAGTCATGGATACTGAATCTATTTGGAATCCTAAAAAGGTTACCCTTGTCTGAGGAATCAAGGAACTTTTTGGTAAATTGATCCTCCAACCATGTCTTTGAAGAAACAACATTAGTTGATTCGTGTGAGATTCTGCAGAATGTAAAGACTGAGCAAGTACCAAGATATCGTCCAAATAAGGAAATACCGCAATACCCTGCTCTCTGATTACAGAGAGAAGGGCACCGAGAACCTTTGAAAAGATCCTTGGAGCTGTTGCTAGGCCAAAAGGAAGAACAACAAATTGGTAATGCTTGTCTAGAAAAGAGAATCTCAGGAACTGATAGAGATCTGGATGAATCGGAATATGAAGATATGCATCCTGTAAGTCTATTGTGGACATATAATGCCCTTGCTGAACAAAAGGCAGAATAGTCCTTATAGTCACCATCTTGAATGTTGGTATTCTTAGATAACGATTCAAAATTTTTAGATCCAGAACTGGTCTGAAAGAATTCTCCTTCTTTGGAACAATGAAAAGATTTGAATAAAACCCCAGACCCCGTACCTGAAAAGGAACTGGCACAATTACCCCAGATACCTCTAGGTCTGAAACACACTTCAGGAAAGCCTGAGCCTTTACTGGGTTCACTGGAATGCGTGAGAAAAAAAATTCTCACAGGCGGTCTTACTTTGAAACCTATTCTGTACCCTTGAGAAATAATGTTCTGAATCCAATGATTTTGGATTGAATTGATCCAAACATCCTTGTAAAATCTTAGTCTGCCCCCTACCAGCTGTGCTGGAATGAGGGCCGCACCTTCATGCGGACTTGGGGGCTGATTTTGATTTTTTAAATGACTTGGATTTATTCCAGACTGGAAAAGGCTTCCAATTGGAAACCGTTCCCTTAGGGGAAGGGTCAGGTTTCTGTTCCTTATTTTGACGAAAGGAACGAAAACGGTTAGCAGCCCTAAATTTACCATTAGATTTTTTATCCTGAGGCAAAAAAAGCTCCCTTCCCCCCAGTGACAGTTGAAATAATAGAATCCAACTGAGAACCAAATAATTTATTACCTTGGAAAGAGAGAGATAGCAATGTTGATTTAGAAGTCATATCAGCATTTCAAGATTTAAGCCAAAAAGCTCTTCTAGCTAATATAGCTAAAGACATATATCTTACATAAATTCTAATGATATCAAAAATGGCATCACAAATTAAATTATTAGCATGTTGAATTAACTTAACAATGCTATACACATTATGATCTGGTACTTGTTGTGCTCAAGTTTCCAACCAAAAGGTTGAAGCAGCAGCAGCAACATCATCAGCCAAAGAAATAGCAGGTCTAAGAAGATAACCTGAACATAAATAAGCCTTCCTTAGAAAAGATTCAAGTTTCCTATCTAAAGGATCTTTAAAAGAAGTACTATCTGCCGCAGGAATAGTAGCACGTTTAGCAAGAGTAGGGATGGCCCCATCAACTTTGGGGATCTTTTCCCAAAACTCCAATCTATCAGTCGGCAAAGGATACAGTTTCTTAAACCTTGAAGGAGGAGTAAAAGAAGTACCCAGTCTATTCCATTCCCTAGAAATTACATCTGAAATAGCATCAGGAACTGGAAAAACCTCTGGAATAACTACATGAGGTTTAAAAACCAAATTTAAACGTTTACTGGTTTTAATATCAAGAGGACTAGTCTCCTCCATATCAAATGCAATCAACACCTCTTTTAATAAGGAACGAATATACTCCATTTTAAATAAATATGAGGATTTGTCAGTGTCAATATCTGAGGTAGAATCTTCTGAACCAGATAGATCCTCATCAGAGATAGATAAATCAGAATGCTGTTGGTCATTTAAAAATTCATCAAATTTATGAGAAGTTTTAAAAGACCTTTTACGTTTATTAGAAGGTGGTATGACAGACAAAGCCTTCTGAATGGAATTAGAAACAAATTCTCTCACATTAACAGGAATATCCTGAACATTAGATGTTGAAGGAACAACAACAGGTAATTGATTACTACTAATGGAAATATTGTCTGCTTTTGAAAGTTTATCATGACAACTAGCACAAACTACAGCCGGAGGAACAGTTACCACAAGTTTACAACAAATGCACTTAGCTTTGGTAGAACCAACATCAGGCAGCAGGTTTCCAGTAGTAGATTCTGATACAGGGTCAGCTTGAGACATCTTGCAATATGTAATAGAAAAAATAACATATAAAGCAAAATTATCAATTTCCTTATATGACAGTTTCAGGAATGGGAAAAAATGCAAACAAAATAAGCCTCTGGAAACCAGAAGCAAAATGAAATAAGGACTTAAATAATGTCAAAAATCTGGCGTCAAGTATGACGCACAACTGATCAAATATTTTTTGGCGCCAAAAACGTCTGCAACAAACACGAGCGACATAGATGACGCAACTACGTGAAAATTCTCGGCGACAACTAAGACGCCGGAAATTACAAAATTGCATCAACAAACGTAATTCTTGCGCCAAAAAAGTCTCGCGCCAAGAATGACGCAATAAATTATAGCATTTTGCGCTCCTGCGAGCCTAACAGCCCGCAATTTAGAAAAGAAAGTCAATTTGAAAAATTTTCAGGTAAGAAATTTTTTTTTAAATATATATATATATATATATATATATATATGCATTTCCCAAAAAATGAAACTGACAGTCTGTAAGAAGGAAATATACTGATTAACCTGAATCATGGCAAATATAATTACAAACATTATATTTAGAATTTTACATATAAATTGCCAAACCATAGCTGAGAGTGTCTGAAATAAAAGGAAAACATACTTACCAAAAGACACTCATCTACATAATGTAGATAGCCAAACCAGTACTGAAACGAGAATCAGTAGAGGTAATGGTATATAAGAGTATATCGTCGATCTGAAAAGGGAGGTAGGAGATCAATCTCTACGATTGATAACAGAGAACCTATGAAATAGATCCCCGTTAGGATGACCATCGTATTCAATAAGTGATACTCCCTTCACATCCCTCTGTCATTCACTGCACTCAGAGGAACCGGGCTTCAGCATGCTGAGAAGTGCATATCAACGTAGAAATATAGCACACACTTACTTCACCACCTCTATAGGAGGCAAAGTTTGTAAAACTGAATTGTGGGTGTGGTGTGGGGGGTGTATTTATAGGCATTTTGAGGTTTGGGAAACTTTGCCCCTCCTGGTAGGAATGTATATCCCATACATCACTAGCTCATGGACTCTTGCCAATTACATGAAAGAAATATTCAAGCATTCATATCTATATAAATGTTTAATAAGCAATAATTTGAGTCCCCTTGCTATAGCTAGTTACACTAACAGCTAGTAACAGAAGTCAGTACGGTTCTCAACCCATGGTACAGGCCCATGTTGACTGAATGCTAATACAAAACATAAAAGTCTCCCATTGTATAAAAGTATATACCAACATTGATCATTCCAAATATAAAGAAACATGAATATAATGCTAATACAAACTTGCAGATATCCTTTTGACTGGTAGTTTTGGAGCAGATGGGTAGCATACAGGTACTCCACAACAAACACTTAGATAACTGCACCTGCTTGTGTAAGTAGCTTTATAGCAATGATATGTATATATAAGCTGATATTAGCACTAAGTTGGGGCCACCAATGCTGCATTTTGTAGAGTAACCACCTATGCTTCAAGGTATGTGTATAAGTGTGCTAGGTTAGCGATGGGGATGGCTAAACTCCCAAATCTACTGATGTCTTAATTAACAGAAGTAAACTTATTTTGAGCTCCTCTTATATAAAGTGACAACCTTTATGTTGTAGTTAAAGGTTACAAATAGTGGGGTGCTATGTAAATACAATTTGAGGTATCAAGTTAAGAATAAACTATAGGATAAGAAAATCTTTTAGGGGTCCCATCAGAGGGCCTAAATGTGTAATCCTTTGACTTGGGATGGGGATATAAAGGTGAAATAAACATTTCAATTACCTAACATCAGAAGACAACCGAAAAAAGAAAAATATCATGCACTATCATCTTGCTACCAAAGCTAGATATAGAATATAACACAACACAAACATGTTAAGTATTTCCTGCGTGAAAGAAGCTAGAGTGATCAGTCTGATTACTCCGAGGAAATGCATTGAACTTCATTAATATGAATATTCATATGGTTCATCAGTTCAAAATAAAGAGGGAGCTCTCCATTTCATTTACAGAGGGCAGTCTTTTGTACTACACTGTGCCGCAAGATAGGAGTGTTCAACGCATACGAACAGTATGGTGCCTCTTGGAAAAAGCTGAAGTGTCAGGCAGCTGTAGTCAATTTTCAAGTCAGGTGTGTAGTCGTTTTATAATGGTTGCTTGGTGTTTTCAGTGTGCAAAGTTAAGCCAGCTTCTCCATTATACTCTCTACAGCCCGGGAAGTTTGGACAAGAGACAGATGTAGCAGGAGCTTTGTCTGGTTGTGTGTTAATTACAGGTTGAAACTCACATTCAGTCTGAGTCTGGTGTCCTCCAGCGATCGGCTGCCTCGCTAGGGAACCAAGGGTCAGTTTCTCTGAGTCCGCCATATAATTAAAGTGAACACTTATCATTGGAAGGTTTCCTGCATATGTCTCCACCAGGGCTGGTGCTACGACATTGACACACTGCGCGTCTAGTGTAACTTGCTCCTCAAAATCAGCAACAGAGGGTCTGTCTTGCTCTTTTCCTTTCTGTGACCTAGGGGAAGTTTGTGTTAGGATACAGGCTGCTTCTTCTTCTAGTATGTCGCTACACTCACCTTTCAAGGTTCTCACAAGGGAGTCAAAATGCGTCTCCATTTTGTTTGCCAACAATTGCAACAAGGCAGTAGCGGTAATCTCCATTATGGGATACTTTGAAATACGCTGATAGCTTTAAAAGGTGCTTCACTCGCTTTAGGTATATAGAAGTCCAGTCAGTATTATTTATAACTTACTGGGAGCTTTACCCGGCTTCCTTGCAAACCAGGGGGGGGGTTTTAGATGGTGAATGATGTGAGGCCGTGGCCGTCTAGCTCGGTCAGTCTGATTTTTATCTTCAAAGTAAAATAGTGCATCAATTTTCGGTATTGCCGTTATCTAGCAACACTGTTCAATAGATATTTACAACTTTTGCAAAGGATGATATTTTTTAAATAAGATATTCAGTAGATTAATCTTATATCCAGCAGAGCTCTCTTGTTTTGCATTTTAGCGTGGCTGTGGCTTCAAGGGGCTGTATTTTTAATGTATTCCACTACTTTATTTTCATATAGTATTTATCTAGAGTGTAATTCACTGGTTTTCAAACCTGCCCTCAGGCCTCCCAAACAGACCAGATTTTGAGGATAACTGAACTAGAGCACAGGTGAAATAATCCGCTGATTAGTAAACATTGTTATTTTACCTGCTATTATCCACATAATCCTGAAAATCTGCCGTTAGGGAGGCCCGAGGACAGGTTTGAAAACCAGTTGTGTAATTCATCAACGTTCAATCAAATCATTGTACTCCTTGAAACCTGTTTACTGTGCCGAATGCTCAATGGACAAGTTATTTAAATCTACTAATTATTTTAAGTTTAGACTAAGTGGTATTGCATTGTCTTTTTAGCATGCATTTGTTAATTATGTAAATCAACTGTGTTTACTGGTCCTTTAAAGGGAAAGTCTACACCAGAATGTTTATGGTTTAAAAAGATAGATAATCCCTTTATTACCCATTCCCCAGTTTTGCATAACCAACACAGTTATATTAATATATGTTTTACCTCTGTGATTGCCTTGTATATAAGCCTCTGCAGACTGCCCCCTTATCTCAGTGATTTTGACAGACATACAGTTTAACCAATCAGTGCAGACTCCAAAATAACTCCACGGGAGTGAGCACAATTATGTATATGACACAGAAAGTAGAACTGTCTAACTGTGAAAAACTTTCAAAAATGCTCTGAGCTAAGAGGCGGTTTTCAACGGTTTAGATTTCAGTTTGAGCCTACCTAGGTTTAGCTTTTCAAAAATACCACCAAGGGAGCAAAGCAAATGGAAAGTTGTTTAAAATTGCATGCCCTATCTGAATCATGAAAGTTTAATTTTGACTACACTGTCCCTTTAACTTCGGGAATCCAGCAGTAGCCTCCTCTATGTGTAGGTGGCGATTTTTATTGTTTTTGCAGTTGGAGGAATGAGAGGTTTTCTTTTATTTTGTAATGTTATGACAAACTGAGCTGTAGGAGTTGTCCTTATCTGCTTGCTTGTGAGTGTAAAATGTATTTAACCCCTTCATGCTGGGTTTAATTTGTCCACATTGGAACAAAGTTCCGATGTAAACAAATTGAAATCACAAGATGGTGCATGCGATCGCAAGATTTCAATGATGGGATTGGGTCAGGGGGGCGAGCCCACCATGACCCAATCCCATTCAGGAAGCGCTGTTGGCTTCAGTACAGCTAGGACATTCTATGCCATCCTAAAGACGCTAAAGCCCAGCGCTGTTCGGACGGCATGGAACGTCCTAATATCAGAAAAAAGGTTAAAAAAAAAAAGTTTTAAAAAATCCAACAACAATGCCTTTCAAGTTTATTTCTATTATCAAATGTTACTATGTTCTTTTGGTATCATTAATACTTTTAACAGGGTTATACATTTGTAATAGCACTATATAGCAGCAGTGTTTGGACAGACAAAGAGTTATAGGGATTTAAGCTAGAAATTGGCAGACAGCACTTACAGGCATGAAGTTACCCTTGGGCGCACAAGTGAGCAAGTTGTGCACACAGGAATTTTTCTAATCTCTATACAAGGGGTGTCACTCATTTGAGTCGCGTGCCATTTTCCATACAAGTGCAACTCACGTGGGCCGCATACTACCTACATATCTTGGCGTTGCTACAAAGCAGTGGCGTTTGCTAGAACTATATACATTTCAAAAAATTGTGTTTTGTAACTCCTAATTAACTTACTCTGGCCCGATGATACGCACTAATGCTTTTAAGAAGGTGACACACATGCCCCATCTGGTTGCTCTCCAACAGAGTCTGTGCCATTTTGTTCTCTAGCAGCCCTGTTCCAAGCGTGCTCACAGTTTAGCATACGTATAGGTTAACATTTCCTCTGCATTATAAATAGTGGATCACAATGCTGTCCGCATAGCGACCCACTGTTTATATAGTGATAGACATATAACTGTTGTATATAATATAAAAACATAATTTATGCTTACCTGATAAATTCCTTTCTCCTGTAGTGTAGTCAGTCCACGGGTCATCCATTACTTATGGGATATTAACTCCTCCCTAACAGGAAGTGCAAGAGGATCACCCAAGCAGAGCTGCTATATAGCTCCTCCCCTCTACGTCACACCCAGTCATTCGACCGAAAACCAAACGAGAAAGGAGAAACTATAGGGTGCAGTGGTGACTGGAGTATAATTTAAAATTTAGACCTGCCATAAAAAACAGGGCGGGCCGTGGACTGACTACACTACAGGAGAAAGGAATTTATCAGGTAAGCATAAATTATGTTTTCTCCTGTTAAGTGTAGTCAGTCCACGGGTCATCCATTACTTATGGGATACCAATACCAAAGCTAAAGTACACGGATGACGGGAGGGACAGGCAGGATCTTTACACGGAAGGAACCACTGCCTGAAGAACCTTTCTCCCAAAAACAGCCTCAGAAGAAGCAAAAGTGTCAAATTTGTAAAATTTGGAAAAAGTATGAAGAGAAGACCAAGTTGCAGCCTTGCAAATCTGTTCAACAGAGGCCTCATTCTTAAAGGCCCACGTGGAAGCCACAGCTCTCGTAGAATGAGCTGTAATTCTTTCAGGAGGCTGCTACGAAGCCAAAAAGAGAGAGAGGTAGCAGATGCTTTTTGACCTCTCCTCTGTCCAGAATAAACGACAAACAGGGAAGAAGTTTGGCGAAAATCTTTAGTTGCCTGTAAATAAAATTTCAGGGCACGGACTACGTCTAGATTGTGCAGAAGTCGTTCCTTCTTTGAAGAAGGGTTAGGGCACAATGATGGAACAACAATCTCTTGATTGATATTCTTGTTAGTGACTACCTTAGGTAAGAACCCAGGTTTAGTACGCAGAACTACCTTGTCTGAATGAAAAATCAGATAAGGAGAATCACAATGTAAGGCCGATAACTCAGAGACTCTACGAGCCGAGGAAATAGCCATTAAAAACAGAACTTTCCAATATAACAGCTTGATATCAATGGAATGAAGAAGTTCAAACGGAACACCCTGTAAAACGTTAAGAACTAAGTTTAAGCTCCACGGTGGAGCAACAGTCTTAAACACAGGCTTAATCCTGGCCAAAGCCTGACAAAAAGCCTGAACGTCTGGAACTTCTGACAGACGTTTGTGTAAAAGGATGGACAGAGCTGAGATCTGTCCCTTTAAAGAACTTGCAGATAAACCCTTTTCTAAACCTTCTTGTAGAAAAGACAATATCCTAGGAATCCTAACCTTACTCCATGAGTAACTCTTGGATTCGCACCAGTGTAAATATTTACGCCATATCTTATGGTAAATTTTCCTGGTAACAGGTTTCCTAGCCTGTATTAAGGTATCAATTACTGACTCCGAAAATCCACGCTTTGATAAAATCAAGCGTTCAATCTCCATGCAGTCAGCTTCAGAGAAATTAGGTTTTGATGTTTGAAAGGACCCTGAATTAGAAGGTCCTGTCTCAGAGGCAGCGACCAAGGTGGACAGGATGACATGTCCACTAGATCTGCATACCAGGTCCTGCGTGGCCACGCAGGCGCTATTAGAATCACCGATGCTTTCTCCTGTTTGATCCTGGCAATCAATCGAGGAAGCATCGGGAAGGGTGGAAACACATAAGCCATCTTGAAGGTCCAAGGTGCTGTCAGAGCATCTATCAGGACCGCTCCCGGGTCCCTGGATCTGGACCCGTAACAATGAAGCTTGGCGTTCTGGCGAGACGCCATGAGATCCATATCTGGTTTGCCCCAACGTCGAAGTATTTGGGCAAAGACCTCCGGATGAAGTTCCCTCTCCCCCGGATGAAAAGTCTGGCGACTTAGGAAATCCGCCTCCCAGTTCTCCAGGCCTGGGATGTGGATCGCTGACAGGTGGCAAGAGTGAGACTCTGCCCAGCGAATTATCTTTGAAACTTCCATCATCGCTAGGGAACTCCTTGTCCCTCCCTGATGGTTGATGTAAGCCACAGTCGTGATGTTGTCCGACTGAAACCTGATGAACCTCAGAGTTGCTAACTGAGGCCAAGTCAGAAGGGCATTGAGAACTGCTCTCAATTCCAGAATGTTTATTGGAAGGAGACTCTCCTCCTGAGTCCATGATCCCTGAGCCTTCAGGGAATTCCAGACAGCGCCCCAACCTAGTAGGCTGGCGTCTGTTGTTACAATTGTCCAGTCTGGCCTGCTGAAGGGCATCCCTCTGGACAGATGTGGCCGAGAAAGCCACCACAGAAGAGAATCTCTGGTCTCTTGATCCAGATTCAGCATGGGGGACAAATCTGAGTAATCCCCATTCCACTGACTTAGCATGCACAATTGCAGCGGTCTGAGATGCAGGCGTGCAAAAGGTACTATGTCCATTGCCGCTACCATTAAGCCGATTACCTCCATGCATTGAGCCACTGACGGGTGTGGAATGGAATGAAGGATCCGGCAAGCATTTAGAAGTTTTGTTAACCTGTCCTCTGTCAGGTAAATCTTCATTTCTACAGAATCTATGAGAGTCCCTAAGAAGGGAACTCTTGTGAGTGGCAATAGAGAACTCTTTTCTTCGTTCACTTTCCACCCATGTGACCTTAGAAATGCCAGTACTAACTCTGTATGAGACTTGGCAGTTTGGAAACTTGACGCTTGAATCAGAATGTCGTCTAGGTACGGAGCTACCGATATTCCTCGCGGTCTTAGTACCGCCAGAAGAGAACCCAGAACCTTTGTAAAGATTCTTGGAGCCGTAGCTAACCCGAAGGGAAGAGCTACAAACTGGTAATGCCTGTCTAGGAAGGCAAACCTTAGATACCAGTAATGATCCTTGTGAATCGGTATGTGAAGGTAGGCATCCTTTAAATCCACTGTGGTCATGTACTGACCCCTTTGGATCATGGGTAAGATTGTCCGAATAGTTTCCATTTTGAACGATGGAACTCTTAGGAATTTGTTTAGGATCTTTAAATCCAATATTGGTCTGAAGGTTCCTTCTTTCTTGGGAACCACAAACAGATTTGAGTAAAACCCTTGTCCGTGTTCCGACAGCGGAACCGGATGGATCACTCCCATTAGTAAAAGATCTTGTACACAGCGTAGAAACGCCTCTTTCTTTATCTGGTTTGTTGACAACCTTGAAAGATGAAATCTCCCTTGTGGAGGAGAAGCTTTGAAGTCCAGAAGATATCCCTGAGATATGATCTCCAACGCCCAGGGATCCTGGACATCTCTTGCCCAAGCCTGGGCGAAGAGAGAAAGTCTGCCCCCCACTAGATCCGTTTCCGGATCGGGGGCCCTCACTTCATGCTGTCTTAGGGGCAGCAGCAGGTTTTCTGGCCTGCTTGCCCTTGTTCCAGGTCTGGTTAGGTTTCCAGCCCTGTCTGTAGCGAGCAACAGTTCCTTCCTGTTTTGGAGCAGAGGAAGTTGATGCTGCTCCTGCCTTGAAGTTACGAAAGGCACGAAAATTAGACTGTCTAGCCCTTGGTTTGGCTCTGTCTTGAGGCAGGGCATGGCCCTTACCTCCCGTAATGTCAGCGATAATTTCTTTCAAACCGGGCCCGCCGGTTTAGTTATAGCAATCAATTTTTCATATGAAATTCATTAATTTAGCAAAGGATAGCACCCATCAGCAAATGGATTATTAACCCCTTAATACCAAAAAACGATTGACAAATCAAATAAATACGTTTTTATCACAGTCAAAGCACAGTCTCACAGGTCTGCTGTGAGTGATTACCTCCCTCAAACTAGTTTTGGAGACCCCTGAGCTCTGTAGAGACGTCCTGGCTCATGCAGGGAGAATAAGGAAGACTGTGACTGAATTTTTAATGCGTAGTAAAAGCGCCAAAATAGGCCCCTCCCACTCATAATACAGCAGTGGGGAAGCCAGTAAACTGATTTTATTCAAAAACAGAATTTATGTTTACCTGATAAATTACTTTCTCCAACGGTGTGTCCGGTCCACGGCGTCATCCTTACTTGTGGGATATTCTCTTCCCCAACAGGAAATGGCAAAGAGCCCAGCAAAGCTGGTCACATGATCCCTCCTAGGCTCCGCCTACCCCAGTCATTCGACCGACGTTAAGGAGGAATATTTGCATAGGAGAAACCATATGTTACCGTGGTGACTGTAGTTAAAGAAAATAAATTATCAGACCTGATTAAAAAAACCAGGGCGGGCCGTGGACCGGACACACCGTTGGAGAAAGTAATTTATCAGGTAAACATAAATTCTGTTTTCTCCAACATAGGTGTGTCCGGTCCACGGCGTCATCCTTACTTGTGGGAACCAATACCAAAGCTTTAGGACACGGATGAAGGGAGGGAGCAAATCAGGTCACCTAAATGGAAGGCACCACGGCTTGCAAAACCTTTCTCCCAAAAATAGCCTCAGAAGAAGCAAAAGTATCAAATTTGTAAAATTTAGAAAAAGTGTGCAGTGAAGACCAAGTCGCTGCCTTACATATCTGATCAACAGAAGCCTCGTTCTTGAAGGCCCATGTGGAAGCCACAGCCCTAGTGGAGTGAGCTGTGATTCTTTCAGGAGGCTGCCGTCCGGCAGTCTCATAAGCCAATCGGATAATGCTTTTAATCCAGAAGGAGAGAGAGGTAGAAGTTGCTTTTTGACCTCTCCGTTTACCAGAATAAACAACAAACAAAGACAAGTTTGTCTGAAATCCTTAGTAGCTGCTAAGTAAAATTTGAGAGCACGAACTACATCCAAGTTGTGCAACAAACGTTCCTTCTTTGAAACTGGATTAGGACACAAAGAAGGCACAACTATCTCCTGGTTAATGTTTTTGTTAGAAACAACTTTTGGAAGAAAACCAGGTTTAGTACGCAAAACCACCTTATCTGCATGAAACACCAGATAAGGAGAAGAACACTGCAGAGCAGATAATTCTGAAACTCTTCTAGCAGAAGAAATTGCAACCAAAAACAAAACTTTCCAAGATAATAACTTAATATCAACGGAATGTAAGGGTTCAAACGGAACCCCCTGAAGAACTGAAAGAACTAGGTTGAGACTCCAAGGAGGAGTCAAAATTTTGTAAACAGGCTTGATTCTAACCAGAGCCTGAACAAAGGCTAGAACATCTGGCACAGCTGCCAGCTTTTTGTGAAGTAACACAGACAAGGCAGAAATCTGTCCCATCAAGGAACTTGCAGATAATCCTTTTTCCAATCCTTCTCGAAGGAAGGATAGACTCTTAGGAATCTTAACCTTGTCCCAAGGGAATCCTGCAGATTCACACCAACAGATATACCAAATTATGTGGTAATTTTTCTGGTTACAGGCTTTCAGGCCTGAACAAGAGTATTAATAACAGAATCTGAGAACCCTCGCTTTGATAAGATCAAGCGTTCAATCTCCAAGCAGTCAGCTGGAGTGGGTCGAACGGACCTAGAACAAGAAGGTCTCTCAAAGGTAGCTTCCATGGTGGAGCCGATGACATATTCACCAGATCTGCATACCAAGTCCTGCGTGGCCACGCAGGAGCTATCAAAATCACTGACGCCCTCTCCTGATTGATCCTGGCTACCAGCCTGGGGATGAGAGGAAACGGCGGGAACACATAAGCTAGTTTGAAGGTCCAAGGTGCTACTAGTGCATCCACTAGAGCCGCCTTGGGATCCCTGGATCTGTACCCGTAGTGAGGAACTCTGAAGTTCTGACGAGAGGCCATCAGATCCATGTCTGGAATGCCCCACGGTTGAGTGACTTGGGCAAAGATTTCCGGATGGAGTTCCCACTCCCCCGGATGCAATGTCTGACGACTCAGAAAATCCGCTTCCCAATTTTCCACTCCTGGGATGTGGATAGCAGACAGGTGGCAGGAGTGAGACTCCGCCCATAGAATGATTTTGGTCACTTCTTCCATCGCTAGGGAACTCCTTGTTCCCCCCTGATGGTTGATGTATGAACTTGGCCCTCGCTAGCTGAGGCCAAGCTTTGAGAGCATTGAATATCGCTCTCAGTTCCAGAATATTTATCGGTAGAAGAGATTCTACCCGAGACCAAAGACCCTGAGCTTTCAGGGATCCCCAGACCGCGCCCCAGCCCATCAGACTGGCGTCGGTCGTGACAATGACCCACTCTGGTCTGCGGAAGGTCATCCCTTGTGACAGGTTGTCCAGGGACAGCCACCAACGGAATGAGTCTCTGGTCCTCTGATTTACTTGTATCTTCGGAGACAAGTCTGAATAGTCCCCATACCACTGACTGAGCATGAACAGTTGTAATGGTCTTAGATGAATGCGCACAAAAGGAACTATGTCCATTGCCGCTACCATCAAACCTATCACTTCCATGCACTGCGCTATGGAAGGAAGAGGAACGGAATGAAGTATCCGACAAGAGTCTAGAAGTTTTGTTTTTCTGGCTTCTGTCAGAAAAATCCTCATTTCAAAGGAGTCTATTATAGTTCCCAAGAAGGGAACCCTCGTTGACGGAGATAGAGAACTCTTTTCCACGTTCACTTTCCATCCGTGAGATCTGAGAAAGGCCAGGACAATGTCCGTGTGAGCCTTTACTTGAGGAAGGGACGACGCTCGAATCAGAATGTCGTCCAAGTAAGGTACTACAGCAATGCCCCTTGGTCTTAGCACCGCCAGAAGGGACCCTAGTACCTATGAGAAAATCCTAGGAGCAGTGGCTAATCCGAAAGAAAACGCCACGAACTGGAAATGCTTGTCCAGGAATGCAAACCTTAGGAACCGATGATGTTCCTTGTGGATAGGAATATGTAGATACGCATCCTTGAAATCCACCTTGGTCATGAATTGACCTTCCTGGATGGAAGGAAGAAGTGTTCGAATGGTTTCCATCTTGAACGATGGAACCTTGAGAACTTGTTCAAGATCTAGAGATCTAAGATTGGTCTGAACGTTCCCTCTTTTTTGGGAACTATGAACAGATTGGAGTAGAACCCCATCCCTTGTTCTCCTAATGGAACAGGATGAATCACTCCCATTTTTAGCAGGTCTTCTACCCAATGTAAGAATGCCTGTCTTCTTATGTGGTCTGAAGACAACTGAGACCTGTGGAACCTCCCCCTTGGAGGAAGCCCCTTGAACTCCAGAGAATAACCTTGGGAGACTATTTCTAGCGCCCAAGGATCCAGAACATCTCTTGCCCAAGCCTGAGCGAAGAGAGAGAGTCTGCCCCCCACCAGATCCGGTCCCGGATCGGGGGCCCGCATTTCATGCTGTCTTGGTAGCAGTGGCAGGTTTCCTGGCCTGCTTTCCTTTGTTCCAGCCTTGCATAGGTCTCCAGGCTGGATTGGCTTGAGAAGTATTACCTTCCTGCTTAGAGGACGTAGCCCTTGGGGCTGATCCGTTTCTGCGAAAGGGACGAAACTTAGGTTTATTTTTGGTCTTGAAAAGACCTATCCTGAGGAAGGGCGTGGCCCTTGCCCCCAGTGATATCAGAGATAATCTCTTTCAAGTCAGGGCCAAAGAGTGTTTTCCCCTTGAAAGGAATGTCAAGCAATTTGTTCTTGGAAGACGCATCCGCTGCCCAAGATTTTAACCAAAGCGCTCTGCGCCACAATAGCAAACCCAGAATTTTTTCGCCGCTAACCTAGCCAATTGCAAGGTGGCGTCTAGGGTGAAAGAATTAGCCAATTTAAGAGCACGAATTCTGTCCATAATCTCCTCATAAGAAGAAGAATTACTAATAATCGCCTTTCCTAGCTCATCAAACTAGAAACACGCGGCTGCAGTGACAGGGACAATGCATGCAATTGGTTGTAGAAGGGAACCTTGCTGAACAAACATCTTTAGCAGACCTTCTAATTTTTTATCCATAGGATCTTGGAAAGCACAACTATCTTCTATGGGTATAGTGGCGCGCTTGTGTAGAGTAGAAACCGCCCCCTCGACCTTGGGGACTGTCTGCCATCAGTCCTTTCTGGGGTCGACTATAGGAAAACAATTTTATAAATATGGGGGGAGGTACTAAAGGTATACCGGGCCTGTCCCATTCTTTACTAACAATGTACGCCACCCGCTTGGATATAGGAAAAGCTTCGGGGGGCCCCGGGGCCTCTAAGAACTTTTCCATTTTACATAGTGGTTCTGGAATGACCAGATAATCACAATCATCCAAATTGGATAACACCTCCTTAAGCAGAGCGCGGAGATGTTCCAACTTAAATTTAAAAGTAATCACATCAGGTTCAGCTTGTTGAGAAATGTTTCCTGAATCTGAAATTTCTCCCTCAGACAAAACCTCCCTGGCCCCCTCAGACTGGTGTAGGGGCCCTTCAGAAACCATATCATCAGCGTTCTCATGCTCTACAGAATTTTCTAAAACAGAGCAGTCGCGCTTTCGCTGATAAGTGGGCATATTGGCTAAAATGTTTTTGATAGAATTATCCATTACAGCCGTTAAATGTTGCATAGTAAGGAGTATTGGCGCACTAGATGTACTAGGGGCCTCCTGTATGGGCAAGACTGTTGTAGACGAAGGAGGGGATGATGCAGTACCATGCTTACTCCCCTCACTTGAGGAATCATCTTGGGCATCATTTTTACTAAATTTTTTTATGACATAAAATACATATAGTTAAATGAGAAGGAACCTTGGTTTCCCCACAGTCAGAACACAATCTATCTGGTAGTTCAGACATGTTAAACAGGCATAAACTTGATAACAAAGCACAAAAAACGTTTTAAAATAAAACCGTTACTGTCACTTTAAATTTTAAACTAAACACACTTTATTACTGCAATTGCGAAAAAGTATGAAGGAATTGTTCAAAATTCACCAAAATTTCACCACAGTGTCTTAAAGCCTTAAAAGTATTGCACACCAAATTTGGAAGCTTTAACCCTTAAAATAACGGAACCGGAGCCGTTTTTATATTTAACCCCTTTACAGTCCCTGGAATCTGCTTTGCTGAGACCCAACCAAGCCCAAAGGGGAATACGATACCAAATGATGCCTTCAGAAAGACTTTTCTATGTATCAGAGCTCCACACACATGCAGCTGCATGCCATGCTGTCCTCAAAAACAAGTGCGCCATACCGGCGCGAAAATGAGGCTCTGACTATGATTAGGGAAAGCCCCTAAAGAATAAGGTGTCTAAAACAGTGCCTGCCGATATAATCATATCAAAATACCCAGAATAAATGATTCCTCAAGGCTAAATATGTGTTAATAATGAATCGATTTAGCCCAGAAAAAGTCTACAGTCTTAATAAGCCCTTGTGAAGCCCTTATTTACTATCTTAATAAACATGGCTTACCGGATCCCATAGGGAAAATGACAGCTTCCAGCATTACATCGTCTTGTTAGAATGTGTCATACCTCAAGCAGTAAGAGACTGCACACTGTTCCCCCAACTGAAGTTAATTGCTCTCAACAGTCCTGTGTGGAACAGCCATGGATTTTAGTTACGGTGCTAAAATCATTTTCCTCATACAAACAGAAATCTTCATCTCTTTTCTGTTTCTGAGTAAATAGTACATACCAGCACTATTTTAAAATAACAAACTCTTGATTGAATAATAAAAACTACAGTTAAACACTAAAAAACTCTAAGCCATCTCCGTGGAGATGTTGCCTGTACAACGGCAAAGAGAATGACTGGGGTAGGCGGAGCCTAGGAGGGATCATGTGACCAGCTTTGCTGGGCTCTTTGCCATTTCCTGTTGGGGAAGAGAATATCCCACAAGTAAGGATGACGCCGTGGACCGGACACACCTATGTTGGAGAAATTAACGACAGCCAAGTGGAAAATAATGCCCATAAATTTTCACCAAGTACCTCAGAGAGAAAAACGATTAACCTGCCAGTAAACGTTTTAAATATATGAAATAATAATAAAAGCCTGTTGCTAGTCGCTATCACTGCAGAAAGGCTATAAGTTATATGTATACCGTATTTTCTTAGTGAAGTGCCATTCCCCAGAAATACTTTAGTGCCAACATACATACATAACAGCCTGATACCAGTTGCTACTACTGCATTTAAGGCTGTACTTACATTATATTGGTATTAGCAGTATTTTCTCAGTCAATTCCATTCCTTAGAAAATAATATACTGCAACATACCTCTTTGCAGGTGAACCCTGCCCGCTGTCCCCTGTTCTGAAGTTACCTCGCTCCTCAGAATGGCCGAGAACAGCAAATGGATCTTAGTTACGTCCGCTAAGATCATATACAAACTCAGGTAGATTCTTCTTCTAATACTGCCTGAGAAGAAACAACACACTCTGGTGCTGTTTTAAAACAACAAACTTTTGATTGAAGTAATAAAAAACTAAATTTAATAACCACACTCCTCTCACACATCCTATCTATTAGTTAGGTGCAAGAGAATGACTGGGTGTGACGTAGAGGGGAGGAGCTATATAGCAGCTCTGCTTGAGTGATCCTCTTGCACTTCCTGTTAGGGAGGAGTTAATATCCCATAAGTAATGGATGACCCGTGGACTGACTACACTTAACAGGAGAAATAAATACTTATAAAATATAAAGTATGTAATTTTAGTTAGAGAAAATAGAGGAAAGGAATGGCCAAAAATGATGCGTGAAATCAGTGCTGCCATAGTAATACAAACATAAAGAAGTGCTGCATGTGTCAAATTGTTACACTTATCTGTATTTGTCTTTTCTTTTTAATAACAATGTTACTTGTTAGAGACTGAGGGGATTTAATGTTTTCACTACCGTAGCGCAGCTGCTCACTATACAAGAAGTGAATCACAATGCCAGAACAAAAGGGATACAGTCACAATAGGGATGCGCATACGTGCAACCTACTCCAACAGTAAGCGCACACACTAAGTAATAAGCATATTATTTTTTATATTTTTCTTGGAGGCAGCGTGGGCCGCACAAAATAAGGTTGTGGGCCACATGAGGCCCGCAGGCTGCCAGTTTGATACCCCTGCTCTATACCTATAGAATATTTTCAAAAGTATGATATAGGATTTCTGCTGTACATCTATAATCTAAAACCCATGTATGTAATTAAGTCCTGTCTAAAACTAAACTGCTGTAAATAATTTTAACTCACTAAATAATGCACATTCTATCTTTTACTATAAAAATATTTACCTAATAAAGATGTTTAATTTTAAAATTAGGTAATTAAAGAACCCTTCTACAAATAATTCATACTTTCTAAACATTTGTTCCTCTTCAGAAAGGAGGTCATGTTGGCTGAGAAACTCATTCCGACTGTTTCTCATCAGCCTCTGTAAAGAGCAAACATAGGTGCCAGACTAGAAGGTAGTTTGTATTTTTAGATTCTTCCAACTACATTGACTTCTATAAAACAAGCACCTAAATATGTATAGCTTAGAGGAGAGAAGGGAAAGAGGTTATATGATGGCAACTTTCAAGTATATTAAAGGGCTTAGTAAAGCTGAGCCAGTGAGTATTTTACATAAAAAGGAAAAATCAAGAACAAGGGGTCATGATCTCAAGCTGAAGGGTAGTAATTTGAGTAATCTCTTCTTTACAGAAAGGGCAATTGACTCATGGAATAAACTTCCACAAGAGGTGATAATGACAAACACTGTGGGGGACTTTAAGAATAGCACAAAACAAAGGATGTGAGAAGCACTCGATGACAGCTGGTTCAAACGTTTTAATGGACAGGGTATCCAAACAGCAATTGACAATAAACGGTGTTTGAAGGGACTATGTCTGGAACAAGCATAAGGCTATCCTAGCAACTGGATAAGTTTAAGGAAATATCGGGCAGGCTTGCTGGGCCTATGGCTCTTATCTGCCATCAATATCTATATTTCTATCATGCCAAGTATTACTACATACACCACTCAGAGCAGCTTATACAGTACCCAGGTCAAATTAAATTGCAGTACAATATTGAGTGTCAGTGCAATGAGACTAGACTGCATATGTTGCCTCTTTCTTTTATACAATTCTTAAAAGTTAATGGTTTTCTGGGTTTTTGCACTGCAAGTATTAAAGTTGGTGATTTTGAGTGAATGCAAGTCTTTTTTTTCAGCAGATATGCATCCCAAAAGGTGAGAATTATTATGTGAGTAATATGTTTGTTTATTTTAAAGACTATAATATATAATTAGTGTTTATAAAGCATTTTAAAATAAATATAGAACACTTCTTGGAAAAATATTTTGTTGGAGCTTGAATACAATATGGTGTGTTTTTTTTTTTTAATTATATCCAATACTTAAACATCTGAAAAGTAGGCTGCTCAGACATTTAGAAATAGCATAAGATGTGCTGCTACTAGCCTGTATTATTATCTCATGCAAACGTCCCATGAGTAATGCTGGAGACCTGTTTTACCACAGACGTGTGTATTTGAGGTCTCTTATTTTGTAAATGAAATAAGTTATTGAAAATGGAGTAGCAAGAAATCAATCACTCTTTAAAAAGGTGTAAGAAGCTTCTCATAGTCAGCAGTGGGTATCTACCAAAGCTGAAGCTTATGCCATAGGTAAGAAGAAACCCCACGCTTTGGTTTGAGGAGGAAACTTTGTGCAAGACATTTCTAGTTAATGCTTCTTATCCTGATGCAAAAACATTGAAAGGATAACATTTATTTAAAGTATTTAAGGAGGACAACCTTGTCTACCTGTTTAACTAAAACTTCCTTTTAAGAGATGTAGGATGCCGCAACAGACCTAATGAAATGAGTCTGGATTTTTACATTTGAATGAAGTTGTTTTTTATTCTTTTTGACAACAAAATGGAGACTAAGATGTAGAATTGCTGGTTTTCTTGGTAGCTTTGAAATAAGATTTGGATACTCTGATAAATTCAAATCTGTGAACAACACACACTTTTGACTGTTCTAAGAAATTGAATGACATGGAGCAACCAAAATGTCAGAATTAATAATCTTTTAAGAAACACCTTTTAGTAGGAAACAAAGGTGAGTTACAAAAACTGCCTTACCTTCATGGGTTTAAAAAAAATAAAATAAAATAAAACACACACAAGGCAGAACACAAAGAGGAACACACAGCTCAGAAATGCCTTGCTGCTGGATAGGCTACAAGGAGATCTTTTGAAACCTTGTGTAAATGCTCTAAATAATGCTGAAGAAAATAAAGAACCAAACTATGATCCAAAAAATAAATAAGATCTCTGAAATCAAAAATCTTTTCAGAGACTGAAAGAATGTCAAAACAAGGTGAAGAGCAATCTCTTAATGGAAAAGAACCAAAAGCACAGAAATCTGAACTTGCAACTAACTATTAGATAAACCCATGTCTGTGCCATTTTGAAGAAAACGGAAATTCTGAAAAACGATGCAAAATTCCTATAAAAAAAAAAAAAAACATTAAAAAAGGAAACAAACCAAAGCATACCTTCTACTAAAAATAGCCCAAACCTTGTAATATAGGTCTTAAATACCACTAAACACAGTAGAACTCCATAATCAAAAAATGCATAATAGAAAATGCAAAAGCACTTAGATTGAATTTCACAAGTAGTAGATTTTTTTTCTGACATGTTTGTTAGTTTTATTTTCCTTCTCACTGCATCATGTGACAGCCATCAGCCAACCACAAAATGAATATACGTACATTCTGTGAGCTTCAGAAGGTGTGCATATAAAAATATTGTGCACATTTAGATAATGAAAGTGAATTGAAAAGTTGTTTAACCCTTTCAAGTCCTTTGTCGGAATATATCCGACAAAGTGTTTTACCGTATGCGGTCAAACGCCGGATATATTCCAACATCTCCAATTTTACATTTCACAGCTAAATAGCGCCATCTAGCGGTGACTTGCTATTTAGCTGAGAAATTCAAAAGTGTGGCGCGAAAATTAAATAAAACTTGCCGGCTGCAAGTTTTATTTAATTTATAGGACTGGAAAGACTAAGACTATTTTTTTATATATATTTTATCGGCACAAAACTATTAGAGAATCAAGTATTTAGTAACCACCAAGACAGAACATGCTGTGATCTGAGTGGTCATTGCATGTCTGCATAAAGAACATGCAGGAACTGCTAGTGTTTTCGCTTTGCAGCAATGCTCCACATCAGCCTTTTCTCTTCAAACAGTGCTGTGCTCTGGTTACACTGTGTACGTTATCTTTAATACAGTGCAGCCAGAATTAAGCATTGTTTTTAGAGAACAGTCAAATACAAAGCAGTGCAGCAAAGCAGCAGCACATTGATTGATGACTGTCTCTCAGAGATTTTTTTCAACCCCACCCCATAGCCTTTTGCTGGTCTGCAAAGTTGCGACTTATGAATGGAAGATGTTCTTGTGAGCATTGCACCTTTTTATTAATACATTTTTACCTTATAACATTTATTCAAGAGACATATTAAAAACTGCTAAATGTATAGATGGAGCCTGTGGCAATAGATAATCCAGGTAAGGAACCACCAACACACAGTTCTTATCACAGATAAAAGTCCCCAGAACCTTCATAAGATTCTGGGAGTGGAAGCCAGACCAAAACGGAAGAGCAGCAAACTGAATATGCAAACCTTAGAAATTGATGATGAACCCATTGAATAGGGATATAAAGGATGAGCATTCTTCGGATATACAGAAAACATGAATTGTCACTGTTGAACAAGAGAAAGGATAATATGAATAGCTTGCATCTTGAAAGGAGGAACCCAGAGAAACTTGTTTAAAGTTTTCAAGTACAGAACAGATCTGTAAGTTCCTTCTTTCTTGGGAACAATTCCAGAACTGGAACAATTACACCCATAGACACCAGATCTGAAATAGACTGGAAAAGGCTCTTGCTTTTACAAGAGTCTTTGGAACATGAGATAGAAGAAACCTTCCCTTGGGAGGCCTTGATCTGAAACCTAATTCTGTATCCTTGGGAAATAATGTTCAGAACCCAAGGATCTTGAACAGAATGAAAAAGGCGTTATCTGCCCCTTACCAGAAGATCTGGATTAGGGGCCGTACCCATGTATCTGGAACCACCTAATTGCAGCACCAGATAAGGATGCTGTACATATCACTGCACAAGAATGGCCTACCTGTTAGTATGCTGAGCTAGCAGTACAAGTGCACAATGTACATTGTAAGAAATAAAATGTCTTAACAAGTCAGACTTGCTTCATTTGTTTTAACAAATTTATTTCATTGATATTAAATATGATAAATGTTTTCTAATGTGCAGTGAATTATATATATATATATATATATATATATATATATATATATATATATATATATATATATATATATATATATCCATCCCTATAACTACTGTCTCTTAATAAATAACAGAATTTATGTTTACCTGATAAATTACTTTCTCCAACGGTGTGTCCGGTCCACGGCGTCATCCTTACTTGTGGGATATTCTCTTCCCCAACAGGAAATGGCAAAGAGCCCAGCAAAGCTGGTCACATGATCCCTCCTAGGCTCCGCCTTCCCCAGTCATTCGACCGACGTAAAGGAGGAATATTTGCATAGGAGAAACCATATGATACCGTGGTGACTGTAGTTAAAGAAAATAAATTATCAGACCTGATTAAAAAACCAGGGTGGGCCGTGGACCGGACACACCGTTGGAGAAAGTAATTTATCAGGTAAACATAAATTCTGTTTTCTCCAACATAGGTGTGTCCGGTCCACGGCGTCATCCTTACTTGTGGGAACCAATACCAAAGCTTTAGGACACGGATGAAGGGAGGGAGCAAATCAGGTCACCTAGATGGAAGGCACCACGGCTTGCAAAACCTTTCTCCCAAAAATAGCCTCAGAAGAAGCAAAAGTATCAAACTTGTAAAATTTAGTAGAAGTGTGCAGTGAAGACCAAGTCGCTGCCTTACATATCTGATCAACAGAAGCCTCGTTCTTGAAGGCCCATGTGGAAGCCACAGCCCTAGTGGAATGAGCTGTGATTCTTTCAGGAGGCTGCCGTCCGGCAGTCTCGTAAGCCAATCTGATGATGCTTTTAATCCAAAAAGAGAGAGAGGTAGAAGTTGCTTTTTGACCTCTCCTTTTACCAGAATAAACAACAAACAAGGAAGATGTTTGTCTAAAATCCTTTGTAGCATCTAAATAGAATTTTAGAGCACGAACAACATCCAAATTGTGCAACAAACGTTCCTTCTTTGAAACTGGATTCGGACACAAAGAAGGCACGACTATCTCCTGGTTAATGTCTTTGTTAGAAACAACTTTCGGAAGAAAACCAGGTTTAAACACTAAAAAACTCTAAGCCATCTCCGTGGAGATGTTGCCTGTACAACGGCAAAGAGAATGACTGGGGAAGGCGGAGCCTAGGAGGGATCATGTGACCAGCTTTGCTGGGCTCTTTGCCATTTCCTGTTGGGGAAGAGAATATCCCACAAGTAAGGATGACGCCGTGGACCGGACACACCTATGTTGGAGAAATATATATATATTTTTAACCAGTATTTTAAGAATTTAAGTGTCTATTCACATTTTGTGCACAGGATAGACTCATTTCTGCCTTTTTTTTATAAGGAAAACTCACAAGGCTCTACTAGTGGATAGGATAACACCTCTACAAGTATTAAAAAAAAAAAAAAAAAGGTTGTTTTAGTAAGCACTGGGACATACGTTTGGAAATGGAAACATGTATGTTTTTCTAATCTTGACACAACTTCTAAAAAGTGTCTCTCTCTTCATATTCTAAATGTTAAATGCATTTGTCAATCCATGCTCTAATATGTATGTAGTACGTATTTGCTCATTCTCATACTAACTTAATCAAATACCCCTCCCTGTTTCAGATTTTAGAGAAGGAGGCATTTAAGTAACAAGTATCTGGCTTGGTGAGTATTGACATAGGAATAAAATGAAAAGGTAAGACTAACTTGAAAAAGAAAAAAAACTGGAGATACTAGATACTTATAGGGTATTTATATGAAACCCCCCAAAAATATTTTATAATACAGACATAGAAGTAAATTGGATTTTTTTTTTCTTTTAATTGTATTATCAAATTAGCTTAGTTCCCATGGTATTATACCTAGGTAAGGTGTCTGGAGCACTACATGACAGTGTTGCCATCTAGTGCAAATGGATAACATTCTTGCAACTGCTGTCATATAGTGCTACAGACGTGCAAGCTCCTGACCGGACGTAACTGCTTTTCAACAAAGATACCAACAGAACAAAGAAATATTTGCTAATAGAATTAAATAAGAACGTTTTTTACAATTGCATGCTCTATCTAAATCAGGGTTCTTCAAACCATGGGTCAGGACCC
This sequence comes from Bombina bombina, assembly GCF_027579735.1. NCBI lineage: Eukaryota > Metazoa > Chordata > Amphibia > Anura > Bombinatoridae > Bombina > Bombina bombina. The sequence continues at coordinate 831,538,655 of NC_069499.1, forward strand.
ATTACTGGGTCACAACACCATGTTTACTGGGTCGCGACTTGTGTGTGTGTTATGAGAGTTTCTGGTGTGTGTGTTGTATGTTGTGTGTGTGTTGTATGAGAGTGTGTGTGTGTGTTTTAAGAGAGTGTGTGTATTACCTATACAACACTTTCAAATTTGACTACAATCAGGAATAAAATGCTCACAAAATAGTCACTTTGCGAAAAATCTTGTATATTACTTCAGAAATTTTCAGACCAAGAATACAAATAGGGTCATGAAAGTATTTTGTATCATTGAACTGGGTCTTGAGGAAAAAAGTTTGAAGAACCCCGATTTAAATCATGAAAGAAACATATGGGGTTTCATGTTTCTTTAATGCACTATAATGGAAAATGAATATTCTAGGATGTAGCATAAAATACTGCAAATTGCTTTTATAAATAAAATTTGCTTAAATCATATTACTCATTGAAGACGGTTGGATTCTTGTTAATCGGCTGCCTGGACCCTGAAGATCAGACTCCAAACTACGACTGCTTCTTACGGCTTCAAGAGAACGTAAACTTGTTTTCGCCAAGTTAGGCATACTGTGGCGTAACTCATCTGAAATAAAGAAATAGAAATGTACAGTAAAGAAACACAATTATCTTCACTGCTCACATATATGAGTGACATACTAGATAATTAAAATAAAACGCAACCTTTCAACTCAAACTTTTCAACCTTCCTCCCTCAAACCTTCCTTAAAGGGACACTAAACAGAAATTGTAAAACTACATGTAAAACTTCATGATTGCAAAATTGTTCTTATATATGAAGGTTTGTAATGAAAACTGCAGCTTTATTTTGTCAAATGAGTATATTGTTTTATGTGTATTCTTTTCACTTATTTCCCTGTCCCCCAGAACAAAAGAACCCTTGCTAACCAATCACAAACTAATATTCAGATACAGAACAAACTCTCGGCTGAATTACGAGTCTTGCGTTAGCCTTAAAAAGCAGCGTTAAGGGGTCCCAACGCTACTTTTTAACGCCCGCTGGTATTACAAGTCAGGCAGGAAAGGGTCTACCGCTCACTTTTTTTCCGCGATTTTAGCATACCTTAAATCCCCTTACGTTAATTGCGTATCCTATCTTTTTAATGGGATTTGCCTAACGCCGGTATTACGATCGCCTGAAAAAGTGAGCGTTAGACCCTCTCCTGTCAAGACTCCTACCGCAAATTAAAACTTTAACCCCTAATCTGCCGACCGGACATCGCCGCCACTTTAATAAATATATTAACCCCTAAACCGCTGCACTCCCGCCTCGCAAACACTAATTAAATTTTATTAACCCCTAATCTGCCATCCCTAACATCACCGACACCTACCTACATTTATTAACCCCTAATCTGCCGCCCCCAACGTCGCCGCTACTATATTAAATTTATTAACCCCTAAACCTAAGTCTAACCCTAACACCCCCTAACTTAGTTAAAATAAATACAATCTTGCCTGTAAAATAAATATAAATCCTAAGCTAGCTACAATGTAACTATTAGTTATATTGTAGCTAGCTTAGGGTTTATTTTATAGGTAAGTATTTAGTTTTAAATAGGATTAATTTATTTAATAGTAGTAAATTTTTTTCGTTTTATTTAAATTATATTTATTATAAATATTATTATATATATATTATAATTATATATATATATAAAAATATAAATTTAAAATATATAATTTAAATAAAACGAAAAAAATTTACTACTATTAAATAAATTAATCCTATTTAAAACTAAATACTTACCTATAAAATAAACCCTAAGCTAGCTACAATATAACTAATAGTTACATTGTAGCTAGCTTAGGATTTATATTTATTTTACAGGCAAGATTGTATTTATTTTAACTAGGTACAATAGTTATTAAATAGTTATTAACTATTTAATAACTTCCTAGTTAAAATAAGTACAAATTTACCTGTAAAATAAATCCTAACCTAAATTACAATTACACCTAACACTAATTTAAATAAAACGAAAAAAATTTACTACTATTAAATAAATTAATCCTATTTAAAACTAAATACTTACCTATAAAATAAACCCTAAGCTAGCTACAATATAACTAATAGTTACATTGTAGCTAGCTTAGGATTTATATTTATTTTACAGGCAAGATTGTATTTATTTTAACTAGGTACAATAGTTATTAAATAGTTATTAACTATTTAATAACTTCCTAGTTAAAATAAGTACAAATTTACCTGTAAAATAAATCCTAACCTAAATTACAATTACACCTAACACTACACTATAATTAAACTAATTACCTAAACTACCTACAATTAAATTAAATAAACTAAATTACGAAAACAAACACTAAATTACAGAAAATAAAAAAAGAATTACAAGAATTTTAAAATAATGACACCTAATCTAATCCCCCTAATAAAATAAAAAAGCCCCACAAAATAATAAAATTCCCTACCCTATACTAAATTACAAATAGCCCTTAAAAGGGCCTTTTGCGGGGCATTGCCCAAAGTAATCAGCTCTTTCACCTGTAAAAAAAAATATAATACCCCCCCCCCAACATTAAAACCCACCACCCACACACCCAACCCTACTCTAAAACCCACCCAATCCCCCCTTAAAAAAACCTAACACTACCCCCTTGAAGATCACCCTACCTTGAGACGTCTTCACCCAGGCGGGCACATGTGGACCTCCAGAGGGGCAGAAGTCTTCATCCGATCCGGGCAGAAGAGGTCCTCCAAGTGGCAGAAGTCTTCATCCAGGTGGCATCTTCTATCTTCATCCTTCCGGAGTGGAGCGGGTCCATATTCAATCCAGCCGACGCGGAGCATCCTCTTCATCCGACGACTGAATGATTGGTTCTTTAAGTGACGTCATCCAAGATGGCGTCCCTTGAATTCCGATTGGCTGATAGAATCCTATCAGCCAATCGGAATTAAGGTAGGAAAAATCCTATTGGCTGATGCAATCATATAATAAATTAATCAATTAATAAATACCTCTATACACTGCCGAAAATCAACTTGCCTCAATACTAAATTACTTTCTGCAAGTATCAAGAAAATAGTGCCTCGTACGTGGAAAATGCCCTTTTTATGCCCTTCTTACATTGTGGCTTGAAAAACAGTTTTGCATTCACAGCCACATGTCATATCTTACTGGCCACCTCATTTCAACATGAAAACCAAAAGGAAGAGCTCACCTCCTCTCTTGCACCCTAGAACTCCCATGCTTGGAACTAACAGAAGCAGAACACTTTATTCCAGTGCCCCAAAGCAAGCAGAGGTAATAAACAAGAGTGTGTTCATACCTAGCATTATAGTAGTTAGATCACTAGATTTAAATCAACCTTTTTTATTAGAATCATATATCCATACACATTATATATATATATATATATATATATATATATATATATATATATATATATATATATATATATATATATATATATATATATATATATATACATACATACATACATACATACATACATCTATATATATATCCATAAATACATACATACATAGACACAGACAGTGTTCTCCACAGAAAATTTTGCCAGCCGTGTGGCATTATGAAGTAGCCGGGTGGAGGCAGTGTAATATTTTCTATTATATCATTTTCTGCTATGCAAAGCACAAATTAATTGCAGAAGTGAAGAAAAAGGTCCTCTGGAGAACACCAATTTAAATACTGTATATATGTAGTTCGACACAGTACAGTATAGAATGTAGAGGTGCTGTATAAGATTTAAGCATAACAACTTGCATATGTATGCAATTTTATGGTATGTGAGATCACACTATTTTTAAACTTACAGCATCATATGTACAGACTAATAATGTGCAACAGTCACAAGCGAATAACATCAGAAGTCTGGGACAAGACAGCATATAGTTCACTGCTGGTTTAAATGTGGTGAGCTAAATGTATGATAATTTGTTTATCACTGATAGTTTGACGATGGGAGAAAAACACTGCAACATCATACATACATACTGTAAACACACACACACACACACCTCCTTTAAATCCTTCAATCAGTTTGGTTCCTACCTAGGATGAACTGGAGCTCTGCTAGGGTTATAGAGTTAGTGCAGATGAAGAAAGAAGGTTTGATACTTATTACTAGGGATGCACCAATACCAATTTTGTTGTTGTTTATGACCGAGTACCGATACCAATTATCCAGGGACGTTCGCCCCCCATGTAACACTATTGAGAGGCAGCGTACAGGACTGATTTTCTCCATTGCGCTACATGGGTAATAGGAAAAGCCAAAGCCGTGCTGAAGTGCCACCTGTTTGCTGTCTATATATCAGCACAGAAAATTGGACCAATAGGAGGCAGCCCTCTTGATGCTTCCTAACGAGGAAGCCAATCAGAGACGTCATGTTTTCCTGGTGATTGACAGCACCAGGAGAACGTGACCCGCGTTGATTAACTCCCTGCACATGGGAGCCGCATAGACTGATTCAGCGAGGTACTGGCGGGAAGTTGGTTGAAGTCGACTGCTGCCACTTGTAGTCTGGACTGGAGCACAGGGATCTTGAAGAATTTCAACGTCAAGCTGCCATCATCATCTGCTCCCCTGCCCAGGTCTAAGCTGCCATCATCATCTGCTCCCCTGCCCAGGTCTATTGTTGGGGACATCGATCGTTTCAGGACGGTGAGTAACTTAGCTTCAGAGCAGGAGCAGATGAGTATGTTTTACTTGCAAGTCCCAGAAGTTCAAGATGTTTCCTTTTTCTTATATTATGTATGAGACATGTTGGCTAGTAATTCTGCTGAATAGCTAATAGTAAGTTGCTAACATTTTCGGATTTCCTAACATGGTAAAATAAAACAAAAAAAACCCCACACAAATCCTTTATAGCCGGGGGTGGGTGGAAGCAGGCTATAACGGATGTGTGTTGTCTCTTCCTCTCTCCCTCGATCCCCATAGCCATCTCTTGCTCCCTCCCCATAGCCGTCTCTTCCTCTCTTGCTCCCTCCCCATAGCCGTCTCTTGCTCACATTCCTGCTTTTCAAATAAAGATACCAAGAAAACTAAGAAAAATGGATTATAGGACTAAATTAGAAAGTTGCTTAAAATTGGAATATTTTTTCTGAGAAGAAATGTCCTATAAAATGTTTGGTACATGCGGTCTAGAGAGATGTTGTGCACAGGCAGGAACCTCTGCAGGGCTTATAAAGTAGTTTCACTTACGGTTTTGTGTTGTTGTTCCTGTAATCTGTACAGATGATTTCAGTGAGTAAACGTAGTTTTGTATTGCTATTCCTCTAAATTTTTAAAACATGTAATTGTAATCTATAGTTTTAAACCAATTTTCTGTCCAGGATAATATCTGTGTACTATCTTTATAGCAATTTTCACAGTGCATTAAACCTGCAGTATTTATGGCATCCAGCAACAGAAAAAACTTGGAGCCATCAACTTTTTTGTTTCCCAGATAATCACACAAGATAATGCTTTTTATTCTGTGTAAAGTTAAAGGGACAGTAAACCTACGAACTGATGTTATATAATAATGCAGAGGTATTATATTTCAAAATGCAATTTTACTGACCGCTGCTCCTGACTCTACTGAGCGTATCTTAATTTGCATAAGTGCATCACAGGCACGCTGTCTAGTCCCAGCCGGCCCAATCACGCCATTAAACTGAATGTAGCTCACTCCCGCTTTGGTAGCGGGCTACATTCAGTTTAATGGCGCAATCGGGCCGGCTGTCTGCAATGCGCTTATGCAAATTAAGACGCGCTCAGTACAGTCAGGAATGGTGGTCAGTAAAATTGCATTTTGAAATATAATATTTCTGCAATCTCTTGTTTTATAAACTTGGTGCTAAGCTAATGTTATATCATTCTGCACTATGTGCAGAATTAAATAACATTAGTTCGTAGGTTTACTGTCCCTTTAAAAAGGGACATAAAACCCCCCAAAAAAACTTTCATGATTCAGATAGAACATACAATTTTAAACCTCTTTTTAATTTACTTCTATTATCAAATTCTTTGTTTTCTTGTTATTCTTTGTTGAAAAGCAGGAAGGTAGGCTCATGAGTGTGCACGTGTCTGCAGCACTATATGGCAGAAGTTTTGCAACGTTATATATTAGCAAGAGTGCTAGATGACAGCACTATTTCCTGTCATGTAGTGCCTCAGGCATGTGCACGCTACCTAGGTATCTCTTCAATAAAGAACATCATGAGAACAAGGCAAATTTGATAATAGAAGTAAATTAGAAACTATTTTGGGGAATTGTATTCTCTATCGGAATAATAAAGGAACTAAACCCAAAATGTTTTTCAAGAAAACATTTTAGGAATTACTACACAGACCATTATACCCACCAGTACTAATATGGTTCTACTTTAGTTAATTTATTTTGTAATAATACACCTGATTATGTATCCATAAATATAAAATTATACATACAAACATACATAAAGAAGTAAATAAATAAATCTAGTGTGTTGCCGTTTCCAGTATTGAGGTTCTGTCATAAACGGATCACATCAATTTACGGCACAAACACTTCTAGAGAAGCAACTCACAAAAAAAACAGAATTTATGCTTACCTGATAAATTACTTTCTCTTGCGGTGTATCCAGTCCACAGATTCATCCTTACTTGTGGGATATTCTCATTCCCTACAGGAAGTGGCAAAGAGAGCACACAGCAGAGCTGTCCATATAGCTCCCCCTCTGGCTCCGCCCCCCAGTCATTCAACCGACGGTTAGAAGAAAAAGGAGAAACCATAGGGTGCAGTGGTGACTGTAGTTTAAACAAGAAATTTTAACCTGACAATTGCCAGGGCGGGCCGTGGACTGGATACACCGCAAGAGAAAGTAATTTATCAGGCAAGCATAAATTCTGTTTTCTCTTGCAAGGTGTATCCAGTCCACGGATTCATCCTTACTTGTGGGATAGCAATACCAAAGCTTTAGGACACGGATGAAGGGAGGGAACAAGACAAGTAACCTAAACGGAAGGCACCACTGCTTGCAAAACCTTTCTCCCAAAAATAGCCTCCGAAGAAGCAAAAGTATCGAATTTGTAAAAATTTGGCAAAAGTATGCAGTGAAGACCAAGTCGCTGCCTTACAAATCTGTTCAACAGAAGCTTCATTCTTGAAAGCCCAAGTGGAAGCCACAGCTCTGGTGGAATGAGCTGTAATTCGTTCAGGAGGCTGCTGCCCAGCAATCTCATAAGCCAATTGGATGATGCTTTTCAACCAGAAGGAAAGAGAGGTAGCAGTCACTTTCTGACCTCTCCTCTTACCGGAATAGACAACAAACAAAGATGATGTTTGTCTGAAATCCTTAGTTGCTTGTAAATAGAATTTCAAAGCACGAACCACATCAAGATTGTGTAAAAGCCATTCATTCTTAGAAACTGGATTAGGACACAGGGAAGGAACAATGATTTCCTGGTTAATGTTCTTATTAGAAACAACTTTAGGAAGATAACCAGGTTTGGTACGCAAAACTACCTTATCTGCATGGAACACCAGATAGGGTGAATTACACTGCAAAGCAGACAATTCTGAAACTCTTCGAGCAGAAGATATAGCTACCAAAAACAAAACTTTCCAAGATAATAACTTAATATCTATGGAATGTAAAGGTTCAAACGGAACCCCTTGAAGAACTGAAAGAACTAAATTTAGACTCCATGGAGGAGCCACAGGTCTATAGACAGGCTTGATTCTGACTAAAGCCTGTGCAAACGCTTGAACATCTGGTACTTCTGCCAGACGCTTGTGTAAAAGGATAGACAGAGCGGATATCTGTCCCTTTAAGGAACTAGCTGACAAACCTTTCTCCAATCCTTCTTGGAGAAAAGACAATATCCTTGGAATCCTAATCTTACTCCACGAGTAACCCTTGGATCCACACCAAAAAAGATATTTCCGCCATATCTTATGGTAAATTTTCCTGGTGACAGGCTTTCTAGCTTGGATCAGAGTATCTATGACTGATTCAGAGAACCCACGCTTGGATAGAATTAAGCGTTCAATGTCCAAGCAGTCAGCTGCAGAGAAACTAGAGTTGGATGCTTGAATGGACCCTGTATTAGAAGATCCTGCCTCGTTGGCAGTGTCCATGGTGGGACAGATGACATGTCCACTAGGTCTGCATACCAAGTCCTGTGTGGCCACGCAGGCGCTATCAGAATTACCGAGGCCTTCTCCTGTTTGATTCTGCCTACCAGCCAAGGGAGAAGGGGAAACGGTGGAAAGACATAAGCTAGACTGAAGGACCAAGGCGCTACTAGAGCATCAATCAATGCCGCCTTGGGGTCCCTGGACCTGGATCCGTAAAGAGGAAGTTTGGTGTTCTGACGGGACGCCATCAGATCCAACTCTGGAATGCCCCATAGCTGGGTCAGCTGAGCAAAAACCTCCGGGTGGAGTTCCCACTCCCCCGGGTGAAAAGTCTGACGACTTAGGAAATCCGCTTCCCAGTTGTCTACTCCTGGGATGTGAATTGCAGATAGATGGCAGGAGTGATCCTCCGCCCACTTGATTATTTTGGTTACTTCCTTCATCGCTAAGGAACTCTTTGTTCCTCCCTGATGATTGATGTATGCTACAGTCGTGATGTTGTCCGACTGAAATCTGATGAATTTGGCCGCCGCTAGCTGAGGCCATGCCTGGAGCATGTTGAATATCGCTCTTAGTTCCAAAATGTTTATAGGGAGAAGAGACTCTTCCCGAGAGCATAGGCCCTGAGCTTTCAGGGAGCCCCAGACCGCGCCCAGCCTAACAGACTGGCGTCGGTCGTTACAATGATCCACTCCGGTCTGCGAAAGCACATTCCCTGAGACAGGTGATCCTGAGACAACCACCAGAAAAGAGAATCTCTGGTTTTCTGGTCCAGTTGGATTTGAGGAGACAAATCTGCATAATCCCCATTCCACTGTTTGAGCATGCACAATTGCAGTGGCCTGAGATGAATTTGAGCAAAAGGGACTACGTCCATTGCTGCTACCATTAATCCGATTACCTCCATGCACTGAGGTACAGATGGCCGAGGAATGGAATGAAGAGCTCGGCAAGTATTTAAAAGCTTTAACCTTCTGACCTCCGTCAGAAATATTTTCATTTCTACCGAGTCTATTAATGTTCCCAGGAAGGGAACCCTTGTGAGCGGGGACAGAGAACTTTTTTCGGTGTTCACCTTCCTCCCGTGAGACCTTAGAAAGGCCAGAACAATCTCCGTTTGAGCCTTGGCTCTGGGAAAAGACGACGCCATTAAGATGTTGTCCAGATAAGGTGCTACTGCAATGCCCCGTGGTCTTAGTACCGCTAGAAGGGACCCTAGCACTTTTGTGAAAATTCTGGGAGCGGTGGCCAACCCGAAGGGAAGGGCCACAAACTGGTAATGCTTGTCCAGAAAGGCGAACCTTAGGAACTGATGGTGATCTTTGTGGATAGGAATATGAAGGTACGCATCCTTTAGATCCACGGTAGTCATATATTGACCTTCCTGGATCATTGTTAAGATTGTCCGAATGGTCTCCATTTTGAATGATGGAACTCTGAGGAATTTGTTTAGAATTTTTAGATCCAGGATTGGCCTGAAAGTTCCTCCCTTTTTGGGAACCACAAACAGGTTTGAGTAAAAACCCAGTCCTTGTTCTGTAATTGGAACTGGATATATCACTCCCATCTTGAGTAGATCTTCTACACAGCGTAAGAACGCCTCTTTCTTTGTCTGGTCTGTAGACAGACGAGAAATGTGGAACCTTCACCTTGGAGGAGAGTCCTTGAATTCTAGAAGATATCCCTGAGCAACGATCTCTAATGCCCAGGGATCGGGAACATCTCTTGCCCAAGCCGGAGCAAAGAGAGAGAGTCTGCCCCCTACCAGATCCGGTCCCGGATCGAGGGCTACCCCTTCATGTTGTCTTAATAGCAGCCGCAGGCTTTTTGGCCTGTTTACCCTTGTTCCAGCCCTGCAAAGGTTTCCAGGTTGCCTTGGGCTGTGAAGCGTTACCCTCTTGCTTTGCGGTTGCAGAGGTTGAAGCAGGACCGCTCCTGAAGTTGCGAAAGGAACGAAAATTAGCCTTGTTTTTAGCCTTAAAAGGCCTATCTTGCGGGAGGGCATGGCCCTTTCCCCCAGTGATATCTGAAATAATCTCTCAACTCGGGCCCGAAAAGGGTCTTTCCCTTGAAAGGAATATTTAGTAATTTTGTTTTGGATGACACGTCGGCCGACCATTACTTGAGCCAAAGCGCTCTGCGCGCCATGATGGCAAAACAAGAATTTTTCGCCGCTAACTTAGCTAATTGCAAAGCGCCATCTGTGATAAAAGAATTAGCCAGTTTTAGAGCATTAATTCTATCCATGACTTCGTCATATGAAGTCTCCCTCTGGAGCGACTCCTCCAGCGACTCAAACCAAAAAGCCGCTGCAGTAGTTATAGGAATAATGCAGGCAATAGGTTGGAGAAGGAAACCTTGTTGAACAAATATTTTCTTTAGTAAACCTAATTTTTTATCCATAGGATCTTTGAAAGCACAACTGTCTTCTATTGGTATGGTTGTGCGCTTGGCTAGTGTTGAAACTGCTCCCTCTACCTTAGAGACCGTCTGCCACGCGTCCCGCCTGGGATCAGTTATGGGGAACATTTTCTTAAAGATAGGGGGGGAACAAAAGGTACACCTGGTCTCTCCCACTCCCTAGCAACAATATCCGCCACCCTCTTAGGGATCGGAAACACATTAGTGTATACAGGGACTTCTAGATATTTGTCCATTTTACACAATTTCTCTGGGACCACCATAGGGTCACAATCATCCAGAGTTGATAAGACCTCCCTAAGCAGTACGCGGAGGTATTCCAATTTAAATGCTAGTGAATCTGATTCCTCCCGCTGAGAAACTTTTCCTGAGTCAGAAATTTCTCCCTCAGACATTACATCCCTCGCCCCTACTTCAGAGTGTTGTGAGGGTACATCAGATAAACCTCCCAAAGCTTCCGACTGCTCCTCATCTGTTCTCAAAACAGAGCTATCGCGCTTTTTAGGAAAAACTGGCGGTTTGGATAGAAAGGCCGCAAGGGAATTATCCATGACTGCCGCCAGTTGTTGCAATGTAATAGGTGCCAATGCACTAGAGGTACTAGGTATCGCTTGAGCGGGCGTAACTGGTGATGACACATGGGGAGAGGAAGGCAGACTATCCTCATTACCTTCAGTCAAAGAATCATCTAGGGCTATATTTTTAAGTGACACAATATGATCTTTAAAGTGTATAGACACATTAGTGCACTTGGGACACATTTTGAGTGGGGGTTTCCACTATGGCTTCTGAACACATAGAGCAAGGCTTTTCCTTAGTGTCAGACATGTTTAACAGATTAGTATTATACACAAGCAGGCTTGGAAAACACTTTATCAAGTAAAAAATAAAATTTGCAATAAATGGTACTGTGCCTTTAAGAAATAAAAGCGCACACAATTTTACAAAACTGTGAAAAATGAACCAAATCTCTTGAAATCTTTACAGTATGTGCCTAATGCTTCGATATGATTGCACAGCAAGTTGCAGCCTGATTAACCCTTTAATGCCCAAACCGGAGCCGTCTAAAGCAAACAACCGGTTAATAAACTACAGCACCTTGCCACAGCAGCCTGCTGTGGCCCTACCTTCCCTTAAGGATTGGATTTGAGAAAATCAAGCCTCCTGAAGTCCTCAAGCAGTCTCTGGACCCATGTGAAGCAGCATGCAAGGAAATCTGTCAGAATAAACTGCGCAACTGAGGCGCGAAATTAGGCCCCTCCCACTCCACAGCTGTGGGGCCTTCAGAACACAATTTAGGTGACTAAAAATAATACCATGTGGAATAAAACCCCAAATAAACACACCAAAAGTGCTTTAAAAGTGTCAATAAAGAGTATTTTGTTAAATAAAATAATCGATTGCCCTGCAAAAGTGATAACCAGTCTATTGAGCCCTCTTAAATAAGCCTCTAGTTCTATACTAAGTCTCAGAACATGGCTTACCCTTCCCACATGGGGAATCTTGTCAGTCTTCTAGCATTATCTTGTCTTGACTAGAAAAAAAGATGACTAACATACCTCAAAGCAGTTAAGCCTGCAAACTGTTCCCCCCAACTGAAGTTTTCTGGTACTCCTCAGTCCTGTGTGGGAACAGCAATGGATTTTAGTTACAACATGCTAAAATCATTTTCCTCTCAGCAGAATTCTTCATCACATTTCTGCCAGAGAGTAAATAGCACAAACCGGTACTATTTAAAAATAACAAACTTTTGATTGAAGATATAAAACTACAAATCTAACACCACATTCACTTTACCCTCCCCGTGGAGATGCCCTGTTAGAGCGGCAAAGAGAATGACTGGGGGGCGGAGCCAGAGGGGGAGCTATATGGACAGCTCTGCTGTGTGCTCTCTTTGCCACTTCCTGTAGGGAATGAGAATATCCCACAAGGATGAATCCGTGGACTGGATACACCTTGCAAGAGAAATAAAGTAATCAGCTCCCATAGGGAACCCTGAATGGGCAAAGGCATGAAAGGAAGAAATACATATTCAGGTGATGGTATGTTTAATTAAATAAGCAGATTATTAAACGTTAAGAAAATCAGTAGATCCTCCAGAGAAAGAGCAAGTAGATCCCCTAGAGAAAGGATAGTTAAGAAAAAAATAAATAAATAAATAAATAAGACACCAGCAGTAATACTAAGCAGAGTTACCAACAATGTAAGGCTTCCAGACTTCCTACCTTCACAGTTTGCATGCTTCATTCGGTCTTGCACAGTATTTTGAATGGATCTCCTGGGAGGTCTGATGCGAGAGGTTGAGGCCCTGAGATGTTCACTAGTTGATGAAGGTGATTGGCACCGAGGTGAACTGAGAGGAGATGGGGAATATCGGTGTGTGCTACGGAAGGAGAGCGAGCAGTCACAGTCATCCTCATCTTCCAAACTGTATGTATCAAACTCCTGATCACTGAAGGTGCCTCTCCGTAATGAATGTAATGAAGCACTGGAGCTGCGCCGTGACACAGAAGCAGAACTTGAGGCGTAGTCCTGTCTAAGACCTGGAAAATGTAAATATAACTTGCATAAAAAAAACAAAGCATGCAATTCAAGCCAGATTAATTTAAATTATACTCCACAGTGCTAGATTTTAATAGTGAAAACTACAGAAGAAACATGGTTGTCTAGGACTTCTGAACTACTGTCTCTAGAGCAATACTCCTTCATGAGACAATTTGCATAAACTTCATAAATTAATGTGGCCCTTAAGGTTTCCAAAATATTAATGTGGCCCTCATGTGTTAAGAAGTTGGCCCGCACATCTTTTCATAAAGGCAAATAAACATAGGTCTTACTTTTTAACCTTGCATTGCTATATAGCTTGAGTTTTCAATTTTTAATAAAGTATCTTAGGCTTACAAATTTCCTCAAAACTCAGGCTATAAACAGGACAAAAAGAAGCACCCTTCAGCCTAGATATAGCATTAAAACATTTTATTAACCACACCAATAAATAGTTCCTCAAATATGAAATACATATGAAACAGCACTCAAGTATCTTACTCAAATGCCCAAGGTTCTTCCACATAAACCTAGAAAGAGCTAAAGCTCCATGAGAATTCAGAATCTGAGGAAGTATAGGAATATTTGAAAAATGCTTCCCATGTCCATTTTAAACACAGATGACCTGATGCCAAGTGCGCTTCTCTTGCCTTTGCATGTCATTTATTTTGCTGTGCCTATCCCTATTATGCATTGACGCAGGCAAGAGTAGCGCACTGGCATCAGGCAAGAGTAGCGCACTGGCATCAGGCAAGAGTAGCACACTGGCATCAGGTACTGTGCTGTGTCTATCCCTATTATGCATTGACGCAGGCAAGAGTAGCGCACTGGCATCAGGCAAGAGTAGCGCACTGGCATCAGGCAAGAGTAGCGCACTGGCATCAGGCAAGAGTAGCGCACTGGCATCAGGCAAGAGTAGCACACTGGCATCAGGCAAGAGTAGCACACTGGCATCAGGTACTGTGCTGTGTCTATCCCTATTATGCATTGACGCAGGCAAGAGTAGCGCACTGGCATCAGGTACTGTACTGGAAGAAAAACTGATGGGGCATTGTGTAGCTCATCAGCATATGTATAACCGAAATGCTCTGATCCAGTGGAAACACTTGTTTTCTGTAGAGAGAAATTTGCAGGTACCCTGAACAAGGATATTTTTTGCCACTATACTCACAATGACAGGATGCTTTTTACACCATCAGTACTCAACATTACTCATTTGGAGACTGGTTTGTATATCATATACCAAGTCTGATTTTTTTTAAAATCTGTTTATAAGAATTCAAAAATGTTCTGTAAATGAACAACTGTAGCAATGAATGTTAAGAAAGTTATTCTACAAATGGTCAGGTAAGAAAATATGGTAAATCTGCAATTAAGACACACTATTCTGTGGTATTTAAAACTTGTCAAGAAGAAAGCCTCATAGCTTGGGGTCATTGTTTTCTGTGTTTATTATCCACCCCACAATACAATACTAAAGATTTTGCAGTACTCTCTATATGTACACTTATGTGTTTGAATTAGAAAAAAAGAGAGGATAGGAGATAAAGATAGAATAAAAAAAAAACTCATGTTAAAGCCCTTGCACAGAGCCTCCTAATCCTCACAACATGCAAGTCTGCTGTCCCTTTAACCTTACTTTTAAACATGTAATAAAAACAAACTTTGGCAATAAATCTAATGTGAAAGCTAATTTCCGTGTTTTGTTTATAAGAAATTAAAACAAATATAAAAAAAAACAAAAAAAAACAAATAAAAATAAAAAAGTAAGAAAAAACCCCATATAAGAACTAATTTAAAATATTTTTTAAATGTTTGTAGCTCCTTCTAAAGTTTAAATAATTAAAACACTTATTCTGCAAGAAGGGCAAATAGGAGTCAGTACACACCTGCCATCATTTAAAATGCCTCTGATTAACCCCAAATAAAGTTCAGCTGTTCTAGTAGGTCTTTCCGGACATTGTCTTAGTCGCAACCTACAGCAAAAGCAATGGTTCGCAGAGAGCTTCCAAAGCATCAGAGGGATCTCATTGTTAAAAGGTATCAGTCAGGAGAATGGTACAAAATAATTTCCAAGGCATTAGATATACCATGGAACACAGTGAAGACAGTCATCATCAAGTGGAGAAAATATGGCGCAACAGTGACATTACCAAGAACTGGACGTCCCTCCAAAATTGATGAAAAGACGAGATGAAAAGACGAGAAGAAAACTGGTCTGGGAGGCTGCCAAGAGGCCTACAGCACCATTAAAGAAGCTGCAGGAATATCTGGCAAGTACTGGCTGTGTGGTGCATGTGACAACAATCGCCCGTATTCTTCATATGTCTGGGCTATGGGGTATAGTGGCAAGACGGAAGCCTTTGCTTACGAAAAAAAACATCCAAGCACAGCTACATTTTGCAAAAACACGTCTGAAGTCTCCCAAAAGCATGTCGCAAAAGGTGTTCTGGTTTGATGAAACCAAGATTAAACTTTTTGGCCATAATTCCAAAAGATATGTTCGGCGCAAAAAAACACTGCATATAACCAAAAGAACACCATACCCACAGTGAAGCATTTTGGTGGCAGCATCATGCTTTGGGTCTGTTTTTCTTCAGCTGGAACTGGGGCCTTAGTCAAGGTAGAGGGAATTATGAACAGTTCCAAATAACAGACAATCTTGGCACAAATATCTGTCATCCAATATTGAAACAGTTTACACAGATATGTCAAGGTAAACACTTCAATAGTGACACCCCCCCCCATTCTGATTGGAGAATGGATAATGACATCACACAAATAGGCGGGACTATAAGGGGATAAAATGCCCGCCACAACGGATATTCTGTAAAACCCTTTGAGAAAGTCGATTCCGTCAGCGAAACATGTCAGGAGAGGTCTGGAGTACAATGGGCTCCTACTTGTTCTCTTTTTAAATTTTGTTGCAGGAAAATAGCCTAAAAATAAATTATTTGACTTTGCCAGCGGATTAATATACCTAGTATAATGCAATCTAGAGCATCTTAATTATAGCAGCTGCCAAACCAAATCGGATCTCAGCTACTTACGTTGGCTGTTTGTCTATAGAAAAAAAAAGAAACTGAATAGCCTGAGGAAACAGCCCCTGAGAGGCTGAGAAACGCGTTGCTTTGTTTCTAAATAAAGATATCTGTTTTTATGATACACTTGCTGCTGTATGGATTATTTTCAGGCCGGTTCGTGGATTGTTCAGGCCGGTTCGTGGATTGTTGGTGAGGATTCTTTTGCCAAGAGAGTGGTTTACTGGGCGACTGAGAAGTCTCAGCTTGCTGTTACTGCACCTGGAGGTGCAGTACTTTCTGTAAGTGTGACCTTATATTACTCTTACACTTGATTGGACTGTACTAGGTTATGGTAGCCCTTTTCTTTTTGTAACCTTTTACAGACACCTTTGATGTATTGCTGACCAAGTCTGTATATATGTGCCGTGTGTACCATTCTCAGTGAGCTGGACCACTACAAAGTTCCAGTCTGCTCCATTAGCACCATTGGGTGCGCTACATTTGTGAGTACCCATTCTTCTATATTTTATTATCCACTTGTCTGATGGTACTAGGCCATGTTGGCGCCTCTGTCTTTTTTTTTCTTCAGAATAACTCTTCACAGGGAATGACCATCCTTCATCAGAGAGCAGCCACAACATTGGACTTTTAAGATTTTATTACTGTATTTTATTTTATCTTATTATCCTATTTTCGTCTGGTTATTTCTGGCAAATATTTGTTTAGGGATTTATAGTTGTGTTTTTTTTATTATATTTCTATTTGTACATCTTTTAGTACTTAATATTCACATACCCTTTTAGTAGTATACATTTAGGAAGCACCCCCTATGGGTTGGATGCCTAGTTGCATTTATCCCTAATTTTTATTTTCTGGTTTGTCTATAGAACCGCTTTAGGATACTTGGTCACCATAGTAGTACCGGAATATACTTAATGAAATATATGTAGCGAGATTTCACTTATAATGACTAGGATTACCATATATAATTAAAATTGAGCGTTGTCGCTATTAAGATTTTTGCTAAAGGATATTGGTCAGAAGATTTTTGCCTAAGTACATCTGTTAGGATATTATCAAATATTGATAACGCTGCTACCTAGACATTTGTTTGTGATACAGATAACAACTTTAGACTTCTAGTTAATAACATAACAATATAAGCTTGTTATCTTAGTAGCTGATGTTACGATATTGCTACAAAAATATAACTATTATGCAGCAGAACTATACAAGTTTCTTAGACACTTGACATCAATCTTTTTTGAGCCAATAATTTATATTTACAAATCCTGGTACTAATATAGCAGGTCAACGGCTACAAAATTAAGCTGCCAAATATTATTTGTTAGCCAAATCGCTTCAAGAACCATTGTTACTATAGCAACATTAAAAGATACTCATTAAATAAATGTAACCTGATCCTACCTTGAATGATAAGGATTACTTTATTAAATGAGCGTTAACGCCAATTAAATTCGTGCTAAGATATATTTATCAGGATATCATCCAAGATTAATAACGCTGCTTTCTAGACATTGGTTTGAGAATCAGAAGTTCTAGATAACTAATTATCCAACTACAATTTTAGTCTAATGATACTAGAAGGATCAATTTGTTACAGCAGATTTATATAAGGTCTGCATATACCTAATTTTGATTCCTCTTATGAGTGAATACACATTTCCTATCTAGGCATCAATACAGCAGGCAATTGCATACATAAATACGACCCTTTTTAGTTGCAGAATACCATTCATTAGTATAATGACTTGATGATTTAATTTTACCTCAGGAATCTATTCTGCAACTTTTAAGTACATGGAACACCATAATGTTCCATAATCACTAATAGGGATGCACCGAAATTTCGCCCCAGTTTCGGACGAAAATGGCATTTTTGTTATTTAGTTTTTCGTTTTTTTTTTGCCTTTCATTTTCGGTAAAATTATTGTGTAGCATATTTCAAATTTGATGCCAGCCTAGAGCTGCTGTTTGAGTTCATTACTTGACTTACTGTTTTCCACATAATAATAGTTTTCCAGGACTATACTATATTTTGATAATTGGTAACAAAACAAAAACGGTTAAATCTGATTCTGTTACACAGAACTAAATAAAGAATAATACTAGCGATGCACCAAAATGTGGGCCGCCGAAAATGTGCAATTCCAATTTCGGCCCAAAGAGGACCAAAATGGCTAAAAATGTACAGCCCTCCCCTGTTCTATTGAGTTACATGTCTATCCTTAGCAAAAGGTGAGCAGCACAGCACTGGCATGGTACACAGAGCACACACATAAGTATCATGACATGATGATATTTGAAACCAGTAGAAACCCTTTTAGTTTTTTATTTTTAGAAGGAAACCAAAGTTCTGAATAGTGAATACAGTAATCAAAGGAGGATAAGTAACATGTTTACAAACACTTGATATTATCAGACACAGCCCTAAGCACCCACAGTGAATATCTATAAGCCTTATATACAGTGCTCATACATCAGCCTCTTGTGCATAGACATTCTATTCGCCTGAGGCAAATGTGCGTGCACACTATATATGCATAAGTCCCAAGCTCGCACACAGTTGGTACAAATTAGCACCCACCAGACAGTGTATACAAAAAAAGCACAGTAACTTTCTATAACCACCTTGCACGTAAGGTTGTAGCTAAGTCCGGTCGTCCTGGTTATAGGTGACAGGCAGACTCCATTTGGGGCTTCGGACATCTCTGATGAAGTGCATTTGCGAATGCTCGAAACGCGTCAGATTATGAGTGTACCTGGCTTACCTATACCTGTATCCAAATAAATTGATGGATATACTCTAAAGACCCAGCGAGCTTTCTTTTTCCTCATCTTGTACCCAAAAACACGTCCACCTCGTATTGTTGTCTGGATATAACCACGCTCTCTCTCATAGAGCTCCAGTTTCCCTGCAGATCACGCTCTACGGTACAAGTGACCACGTCCATTTGTTAGAGCTTTCCCGCCTACAAGCTCTCTCAACTACACACACACTGTAGTTAAAAAAGAAAAAAACTATTTCGGTTTCGTTTCGGTTTTCGGCCAGGGGCATCCTGAATTTTCGGTATCGGTCCAGAATTTTCATTTCGGTGCATCCCTAATCACTAACATTTATCTACAGGACAGAAAGCTGTAGTATATTGAATCTTGTCAAAAGACCCCAATCCACATAAATATCTGTTAATATGGAGAATATTTACTACATGACTATGGATAAAAACACATCCTAGGTCTTTTCAAAACAAACTTTATTTTCCAATGATATACTTTGCTCTAGTGGAGATATAGTTCCATGCATGATTAAAATACAAAGTGGATTGTATTCAATGCAGACATTATTGTGTCCTATCTTTTTTAGGCTAATGTTATTTCCTGAGATTTTAAATGTATTGTCCATCCATTATTTTATTAAATGCCCTTAATAAAATGTTAAGTTTTAATATTTCAATCCCTCGAATACCCGCCAATTGTATCTCTTTCATTCTAGTTTGTTTTGAGAGCTGTTGAGTGCTATTAAATGTACAACAATTGGTAACCCTGTGTCACCATTCTCTACAAATTAGTTGCCAGTACATAGCACCTACTGCATGTTATAATAATAAGGTAGAAGGATACGCATCTCTTCTTAACCCTTGAATTTTGCATTAGATCCCTCCTGATCATTTAGTAGTGCCATTGGGCCCTTGTTTTCCTACAATATTGGCACAAAACCTTCAGGCTTCTGCTAGAAAGCTGAACACGAAGAGGAACTTCATCTTTCAGCATGACAACGCCCCAAAGCATACATCCAAATCAACAAAGGAATGGCTTCACCAGAAGATTAAAGTTTTGGAATGGCCCAGCCAGAGCCCAGACCCGAATCCAATCAAAAATCTGAGGGGGTGATCTTAAGTGGGATGTGCACAAGAGATGCCCTCACAATCTGACAAATTTGGAGTATTTTTGCAAAGAAGAGTGGGCAAATCTTGCCAAGTCAAGATGTGCCATGCTGAAAAACTTATACCCAAAAACACTGAGTGCTGTAATAAAATCCAAGGGTGCTTCAACAAAATATTAGTTTAAGGGTGTGCACACTTATGCAACCATTTCATTTTAGTTTTTTATTTCTACTTCCCTCCACCTAAAATATTTTAGTTTGTTTTGCAATTGAGTTGTACAGTTTATAGGTCACATTAAAAGGTGAAAAAAAGAAATGATTTATCTTTGTCTCATTTTTTTTACATCACAGAAACCTGACATTGTGACGTGCGGTGAAGTCAGAGGCTGGTGAGGCACTGGCAATTATACACCCGAAAAACACACATGCATATTATTTTATATTTATATACAGTGTTATACACATATGCGCGCACACACACACTCTCTCACACACACTCTCACTTTATGCAAATACTCAAGTGACAGGACTTCCTCACAACACAGTATAAAGCAGAGACTATACAGCATGGATCAGTTTACAGTGCATCCATATATAGCTATTGCACAGTGAAACTGCAAGTCTGTAATTAACACTTGTGTACAATATGAACAGAACAACTATAAGCCTTGTATTAAGACATGCAACACACAGTGAAAGTAATATTCCCAATATACACGGAAT
Source organism: Bombina bombina (assembly GCF_027579735.1). Classification (NCBI taxonomy): domain Eukaryota; kingdom Metazoa; phylum Chordata; class Amphibia; order Anura; family Bombinatoridae; genus Bombina; species Bombina bombina. The sequence continues at coordinate 831,559,385 of NC_069499.1, forward strand.
GATTATAAAGCAGTACATTTCAAAACAGGAAGTTGAAGAGTCTCAGACTGAGAATATCATACAGGACTTAGGTTCAAAAACCTAAAAAGCTATTTTTTTTTCCTATAAATTCTCTTAATACATTTTTTTTTGTGAAACAATGTGTAAGGATGTATACTTGCTATTTACTACACCATTTTCATTTCATAACGTTGCATTACATTGAAAGAAGTCTGTATAGTACCACACACAATTAAAACACTAATAACTAAAGTCAGGTGGGTTGTAAAAATTACATCAAGGGTATTCCAAAAGAAAAAAAGTGGTTTATGCACCAAATATGTGCTTAGCTTACAAAGAAAATCACATTTTACTTTGCAAAAAAATCAACACTGCCACAATATATTGTATAAAATGCAGCTGCACCCAATTATTATGTAATTTATTGTCATTATAGGGAACCTCGCGAGTTATGTTATCAGTACTGTAAAGTCATACAATACACAGCGGTCAGCTCATCATGCACAATATAATACAGGTAATATCACATTAGTTATTCCATTGGTCTAGTTTTTTACTCACACGAAGACATGATAGACAAAAGCCCAGCCCCTGGGTCTCTCTAACACATTGTAAAGATAGTTTTGCAGTTTTCTATACTTGACATTCCTCCAGCAACTCTGACTGCTGTTATAAGACAGTGGCTTCCCAAGCATTTTCATGCGGGCTCCGTGTTTCCCTCTCCTGCTCTCCTGTAAGCCCCCTCCTGCCCTCGGCAGTGGGGTGACATAAAAGCTGGTGCAATGTGCTTCAGAGTTGTTCAGTCAGCCCTGCTAAATGTCGTTAGGGATTGAATACCAACGAGTACTGGTTAGCTAGTAGCTACAATAGTTAAGTTTAACATGTCTGCCACTGTGCCACCTGACAAGAATAAGAGATATTGGATTGAGTCAGACATAAGGTGCTGCTGTCATCTGTTACAGACTGCTAATTTATGTAGCCGGATTATAAATAACGTTATTTATTGTCAAGTTGTTAGTGGCATGCAATATCACACACATCCTCTTGTTAGGCAAAAGGGATGTAGATGACAGCAGCACCTTATGTCTGACTCCAATCCAATACCTCTTATTGCTGTCATGTGGCCAGTGCCGGCCTTAGGTCTTCTGGCACCATGTGCGGGCTACTTCTGTGTCGCCCCTCCACGTTCACCTAAACAAAAGCTACCAATCAAAAGCTAGCTCCCAGTAATGCATTACTTCTCATGAGCCTACATAAGTATGTTTTGCAGCAAAGGATACAAAATAAAAAAAATATTTACTATTAATAATAAATTAAATAAATAATAAATACTAATTAATGCCTGGGATAAGCACAAGGCTATCCTACATACTAATAATGCCTGTGACAAGCACAAGGCTATCCTACATACTAATTACAGGGGGGGGGTGCTGAGGCTGATTGGCATTACAAGGGGGACCCTGGGGCTTACAGGGGGGGTGCTGAGGCTGATGGGGGTTACATTAGAGGGGGTGTTTAGGCTGATTGGGGTTACAGGGGGGGGGCTGAGTTTGATGGTGGTTACCCTAATCGGCCTCAGCACCCCCCTGTAACCACCATCAGTCCTTGCCCCCCCTGTAACCACCATCAGCCCCAGGGCCCCCCTGTAACCACCATCAGCCCCAGGGCCCCCCCTGTAACCACCATCAGCCCCAGGGCCCCCCCTGTAACCACCATCAGCCCCAGGGCCCCCCCTGTAACCACCATCAGCCCCAGGGCCCCCCCTGTAACCACCATCAGCCCCAGGGCCCCCCCTGTAACCACCATCAGCCCCAGGGCCCCCCCTGTAACCACCATCAGCCCCAGCACCCCCACCCTGTGTAAACCCCATTAGCCCCATGGTCCCCCTTGTAACCCCAATCAGCCTCAGCACCCCTTCTGTAACCCCCATCAGCCTCAGCACCCTCTGTAACCCCAATTAGCCTCAGCACCCTCTGCAACCCTAATCAGCCTCAGCACCCCTGTAAATCCAATCAGCCTCAGCACCCCCACCCTATAATCCCCATAAGCCCCAGAGTCCCCCTTGTAACCCCAATCAGCCTCAGTGCCCCCTCTGTAAACCCCATCAGCCCCAGGGCTCAACCTGCACCTGTTGCCTACTGTCGGCAGATAGTTCAGCTTCTCCCTAGCGCCTTGTCTCCACAGTGTTAGAGTACTTACTCTAACACTGTGTACTTACCGCACACTTGATCGTTCGCCCCCCGCCGCCGTAGCCCCGCCCCCCTTGGTAGTAGTAGTAGTAATTATTATTATTATTATTATAATATATATATATATATACACACATACATACACACACACACTGTATATGAAGAAAATTTACCAGCTGTGGCGGGGAATTAGTTTAAAGGGACGAGTATCAGAGGAGTAAAAAATACTGTAACTGCTCTGGTGCCTGGGGTATTGTAATCTTATGTATGAAGAAATTAAAGAAAAACAAAGAAAATACCCTTAATCCAGAACTAACTCGTAAGCCTCAAATAGAATCCAACTCTAGGGAAAGGGTGGAACAGTGGGAAATATAAGACAGCAGTCAATGAATATTGGCAACTATTTTTTTTTTTATTTTTTTTTTATTTAACTATTTAAGTAAATTGCCCATAATATAGATGGTTGGTAAAGTTAAATCAACAACATATATTTACAAAGTAAGACACCAAAAAGTAAAAATTTAAACTGAACTGTAACTCTGTTGCAACAAAGTGGCCAAAAGTAGAAAAAATGCGTGAAGCAAAAAACTTGATTTCTTTGCATGCATTCAGAGTTAATACTTGTAAGATCAGCAGTCGTTGTAAAGCTTATGTAGGTAAACAGTTAATTGTTAGTCAAGCAGGTTAAAGCGACTGACATTCATTGAAAGCTGAAGCATATAACATTCAAGTTAGTGTTGTTAACAAGTTCTTGCTCCACAGTGTTAACAGAAGGTACAGTTATTAATGGTTCGTTGGTACATCCCCTTACAATCACAAAGAACAGTAAGCAACCACCAGATTACAGGAATAATCTTCCCAGCTCGCCCATCCATTTACCACTTCGGATTTCCCGAGTTTGTATACCGCTTCTTCCGTAACAGAGGTAATTGACATTGACTTACTCAGCTTAATCGGACAGACTAGCGGTACCTCATCTGTGGGTGGGGGCTGAATCCATTCGGTGGGTTAACCTTCAAGCTTGTAGTAAAGCAGCATGAAATTCAAAGCAGAATCGATATCCAGGGGGAAGACAACAGCCAACTTGAACCAAACAAAACGCCACGCTCATTTTGTTTGGTTCAAGTTGGCTGTTGTCTTCCCCCTGGATATCGATTCTGAAGGACTTTTCTGCCGAAAGCTGCTTGCAAAGAAGCTAAAACATCAAAGTGGTAACAAAAAACGAAAAAGTTATGAAGAGAAGATCATGTTGGATTTTTGCAAATCTGCTCCAAAGATGCATTATTTTTGAAAACCTAGGAAGCTGCAACAGATCTTGTAGAATGAGCTGTGATACGCTTAGAAGGTGACTTTCCCACCACCAAGTAAGCCTTGTGAATAACCTGTTTGGGACTTGTAAAGGATAAAAGGCTACTACTGTAGCTTTGGCCTCTTGGCTCAGAGTAATGAAAAAACAAGCTGGAAAATTGTCTCAATTCCTTAGTGGCTTGAAGATAGAACTTCAATGAAATGACTTCAAGATTTGTAAAAGTGGTTCCTTAGAATTACTCGAATCTGTACACAAAGGAACAACAATTTCCTGATTGATATTTTCAGAAGAAACTACCTTAGGAAGTAAGTCATGTTTTGTACGAAGCACAGCCTTATCTTTGTGAATACATAAAATGGAGAATCACAGGACAAAGCTGACAATTCAGAAACTCTCCAAGCTTAGGAGATTGCTAACAAGAAAAGCACTTTCCTAAATAAAAAAAGAGTTTGGTATTAATGGAATGCATTGGTTAAAAAGGAGGATCTTGCAAAACAAGAAAGGACTAGATTTAAATTCCAGGGCAAGGAATAGGTCCCACAACTGGCTTACTTCTTATTAGCACCTGGACAAAAAAAAGTCTTATCAGGAAGCTTACGTAACTTTCTGTGAAAAAGGACATCTAGATAAAGCAGACAAACCCTTGTGAATGCTATCTTGTAAAAATTGAAGAATTCTAGAAATTCTAAAAAGCAAAGAAAATCCTCTGGAACAGCACCATTCAAAATATGCACTCCAAATATTGTCTTTTTGTGTCACATCTTTCCTTACCTGAATCAAGTGTTTATGACTGACTTAGAGAATGTTTCACAACTAGGCGTTCAACCTCCACGCCGTTAAACTTCGAGATCCTGATGGAAAAGGAGGCCCTTGAGACAACAGATATTGTCTTAGAGGAAGAAGTTATTGAGGAGATAACATCTGCCCTAGATATGCATACCATATTCTGCGGGGCCAGGCTGGAGCAATCAAGATTACTGAAGCCGACTCCTGTTTTACAGGGAAGGGGCATGTACTAGGATATCATCAAGATATGGGGTAATTGAGATCCCCTGAGCTCTGATTACTGCCAACAATGCTCCTAGGCACCTTTGTGAAGACGTGAGGGGCTGTATACAAACAAATTGGTAGTGTTTGTCTAATAATGCAAACCTTAGGAATTGATGGTGGTCCTTATGGATAGGGATGTGCAGGTAAGCATCCTTTAGGTATATAGTAGATATGAACTGACCCTGTTGGATTAATGGTAGAATAGTTTCCATCTTGAAAGTGGGAACGCTGACAAACTTGTTTATAGTTTTCAAATCTAAAATGGGTTTGAAAGTCACTTTCTTCTTTGGGACAATGAACGGATTGGAGCAAAACACTTGACCTAGATTGAAGTAAATCCTGAACACATTGCAGAAAGGTGAATCCCACCAGAGGGCTCCTGCCACTGCCACACAGCTGGTAGACACTGCTGGTTTAAGCAGAAGACCTGTCTGAAGGAAGGAAGAGCTTTCTCAGGATAGACTCCCATTGAATCCCTGAAAAAGGTGCTATCCTCCATGGGATGGTAGTGCCTTTGGCAAGCGTGGAAATGGCACCATCAACCTTAGGTATGATTTCCCATAGTTTCACATTCTGCTCTAGAACCATGTACATGCTCTTAAACCTGGAAGGAAGGAAGGAAGGAAGGAAGGAAGGAAGGAAGGAGAAGCAAACTGAATATGAGGTGCTTTTTAGTCTTTGGCTACATAATCAGAAACTACATCTGGAACCTGAAATACCTCTGAAAACTCATGAGTATTTAAAACATTTAACTGGTTTACAGGATTATTTTCAGCAGTTTTTTCTTCAGAAATACCCAGAGTTCTCAGTACCTTGAGCAATAAGCTGCAAATTTGTTCCACCTTAAATATGAAAGCATTGTCAAATTCAGGGACAGGGTCCTGTTTACCCGAAGACACTTTCCCATTTTAACTGAATGATTTTGAGTCATCAAGAGTCAGAGCTCTGAAGCAGGGCAGGGATTCGAAGTTGAGGGAATGGAGTTTGCATGTTCAAATCAAGAAAAGTGAGGTACATCCTCAGATTTGCATTTACTTAACCAATCCAGCGACAGAAACACACAGATTGAAAGGATTCTGGAACAGAAAACACTGACAAGTGCTCCCAAGGTCTTTTCCTCCCCAACTGCAGCCCCGGAGTGAGGAGGAAAAGAATGCGAAGATGAGGGGGTGGGACTACTGCCCGGAACAGTGCCAGTGCCTCAGAAAAGAACAGTAAAAAAAAAACAAAAAACGCCTAAAAGATTTTACAAAAAAAACCCAACATAACTTCTCCCTGAGGTAACCTGAGCGTCTGAGCTCTGGACAATTAGGGATTTTCTTAAAGGGCCATACACCCCATTTTTAAGAGGTGCTGAAAAAGGGGTCCTATGGCTGCCAAAGGGTCCAAGAGAGGATAGAGTGGGAAGGTATTTAAGCTCTTGTGGGGTTCCCAGGCATCCTAGTGGTGGGAAATATAACACACATTATGGAACCATATGGACTATCATCATTTTACCAAAGCATTCCAAATAATGTGGCAGCAAATGTGAAGTCAAACAGGTTTATTCAGCACAGAAGACACATGCGACATTTGCATGATTAAGGGAAGGAGTTCCCGAAACGTCGCATGTGTCTTCTGTGCTGAATAAACCTGTTTGACTTCACATTTGCTGCCACATTATTTGGAATGCTTTGGTATTGATAGTTGGGTGTGGTGGTATCCCTACGTGGCGTGCAGTGACCTGGGTGCTGGATGGTACTTTATGTTTTTGCACTATCATTTTACAAAAGAAAATTGCATGTTCTTTCTGAATCATGAAAGTTTAATTTTGACTATTATTCTGTTAATGCCATTACTCCCATGCAAATCTATGTACACAGAATCAACCCATACTAAGTTTCAAGAAGCCCACTGAATAGAAGATTGTTTAGAGTGGAAAATATCTGCACAAGGACTTAATTGTGAGGAGGGAGGGGGTAATCATTAAAAATTAAATGTTATTTTAGTTACATAAAACAATAAATAAGGTAATCATTTTTCTCCTTCCAATAAAGTACAGCTAAAAGCAAATATGAATGATTAACCTATTAAACTGGATATAGTTAACCTCTAAATAATTTCAATGATTTATCTATGCATATGTAACGATATATAACCATATGAAAACCATGATTTAAATCTATTTAAATTGGTCTTACCAACTAGTGATTTAAATTTTATAGAGAGAGATAAAGAGATAAAGAGAAAGAGACACACCTATAAATTTCATATTTTTATATATAATAAACATCTTATAGAGATGGCAAAAAGTTTGTGCCTCCTATATTTTTTATGTGCTGGTTCCAAAAGTTTGAACACATTTTGGAAGCCTGTCTTATAATGTATTATAGGGAAGGGCATATGCAAAGGGAAAAAGAAAAAGGATAAATATTAACATGTGACGGAAACTGGGATGTAAAACTGAATACCCCTAATGATAGCACCTAACAAAAGATGGTGATCAACCTTGGTGCATAGCCATCTGCAACACCAGCTTAGCAACACCAGTTTAGCAGATTGCAGCATTCTTTAGCAGCCAAAAGTATAAACAGGCCAGTGTGTTCAGGTACCTTAGGTTTCATACCCTCTCTGCTTCACAAGACCTATTTCCAATGCTTCATAATTGTGGGTAGTCCTTTATCCAAATACTTTATGGCAGCATACGTTTTATGGCTGTGTATAACCCTCTCTCCAAAGCTTCACGGCTACTCGCACCCATCTCTGAAACTTCTAACTAAACTATGGAGACAATTTAAAGGGCATAGGTCACACACAGTATCTGGATGAAGTGCAACCTATGTGGCAAGCCCTGTTTTAGAATATACATTAATAAGTTTTAGAAAAATGAGCCTTACTTTCTTCTTGAAGACGAGCCATGACTTGAACATCCGTCAAATCCTGTAGTTTGTATCCCATAGATATAGAATCATCTGAGGTACTCAGTTCACTGTCTACGGAAGATTGGGAGCTGAGAGCAGAATGGATACTCAAATAACCTTGAAGAAATAAAAATGTAACTACATTAAAATTAGAATTTCTGATACTACACATTAATGTACTAACATCACATACATAGAAACAGAGTTTGAAGGCAGATATGAACTATAGGTCCAACAAGCCTGCCCAATATTTCAGAAAATGTATGGATTGTTTTTTTTTTTTTTTTTAAAATGATGAGATATACCTTTAACCTAAGGATTAAAATAATATCATGTGTTCACATTAAACTGATTTTAGTAACATAAAACATTTATGAACATTTTAAATTGCTTCTTCAGTAGATTAATTTCAGAGCTAAATAAAAGATGTATACATACGCAACGCATATCATAACTTTTGATTAATGGGTGATATGACTAGCTAAATCAAAAAGATAGAAGAAAGCACAAAAAGGCACAACATTTCCATTACAAATTAAGACTAAGAATAAATAAGTCCAAGTGTTAAACAAAAGTAAACTCATGTTAAAACTGTACATGTCCTCATGATTGTAACCATATGGTGCAGGAAGTGCAATAATTCCTAGCTATCAATTGTTTGCTGGTTAACAGGGACAATATTGACAGGAAAAAAAATTGGTTTATTCAGTACAGGAACTACCATTTTTCTGTATGTGAAGGAGAGACAAGCCCAATGCAATATAGCACTGCATGTTATGAGATTGTTGTTACACTTTCACTTTGTGCTTTGTATTTCAGATTACTTTACACTTCCAATTGAGTCCTTTCAGTATTATTGTTTTTAAGCTTTGCACACTCTCTATATATTAGAATGCATTTAGATTCAGCAGTGATTTTACAAATTCTGATTATATTTTGAAAGTTTCTGTGTTTCCTTAAAAGGATCATGAAAGGCAGTATAAATGTCCACAAAACAATGCTTATCCCATATAGTTAGTTTGTGAATGATTTTAAATAACCTACCTTATTATGCAAAGTTTTATATTGAGTACATTTTTAATCCGTTTATGTTGTCAAGAACAGCCCTCTTTTTGTGCTTGCCTCCTTATTTTGAATGCATCCAATAAAGCAATTACTAATGAGCAATATAAATATTAATATTAGTATTGCACGCACTCGTACGCATTTCAACCCAGCAGTTGTACAGAAGCGCATTTGATGTAAATAGGTCGCCGATTAGCAAACATCTAGACTGCGCACACGCCAAGGAATGTGAGAAAGTAACGCTGACGCCGGCAACTACATTTACAGGGACGTCTGAAAATTAACATTGCACATGCACACAGGATGCACGCTGACGATATTGGATGCCGGTCATAGGAGTGCATAATTAGAAAGAAAAGAAAAAAAAAAAAAAAAGCGCTTGGAAATTGACAATTTATATTAATAAATGCAAGAAAATGGCAATATATAGGCAAATGATTTGCTTACTTTTTTGTATAAAGGTAAAACTTTCCAAGAATTAAAAAATAAAAAAAGTACCTTTCATGTTCCTTTAACAAATTAGGATCATACATAGGATCATATATTTCTGTGTAGCTTTTACCAATTACATTGCACTTTGTCAGTTTTTGTTTACAATGGAGCAAATGCCGTTTCAGAAAGTGGGAGGGACAGGGCTCTTCCCTGGGCTGAACAGGGTAAGTCTGAAGCTCTCACAATTCTTGTTAAATGATGTAAGCATTTTAAACAAGCAGGCCTCACTGATTTATCTTGACAGCTGTATGCAGGTGAAGTTTGTTCAAAATTGACAATACACATTTTAATTAACAGAAAAGTAATATATACTAAAATATAGACAAAAGTAAATACATTTTAGTGAAAACATTTCAGTTTAAATTTATAATTAATTCAAACTGAGCCTTTATAAATATCCCCAGGTGTTCTCCAGTTACCTTCTCTCTCTTATGTGAAATTTTGCATCCCAGAGAGCTTCATTACTTTCTATGGAAGGCATTTCATCTCTCTGGGAC